>NC_050498.2:3493849-3800164 GCF_012460135.2 Molothrus ater | reverse complement strand
ATTAGACCTCTTAAAACACATATTACTCCCTGAATGGTCTATACAACCAGGATAAATGTATAATTAGGAGCTTTCAGCAAACATGATTAAAGCCAGTCATGTGTCCTAGGCCATCAAACATTTATGTGTGCAGGAGATTGAGAGTAAAGTCAGTATGAAGGTGTGACTAGAAACCACATCGTACTTTTTATCTGTGGGACCTGATGTTCTTAGAGGTCTTTTCTAACCTAAACAATTCAATGGTTCTGTATTATGAATATTTAACTCCAACTGTGAAAGCTTTTTTCAGCTGTAAATTCTGGAAGGAGTGTCACATCCATAGCTTCTAGTGTTTGGTGACACTGGTGACAGTAATGAGACCAGGTCCCTTGGACCTCGTGATCTGTCACTCTTGCTGTCTATGCCTTGCTGATAGTTTAAGAAATGTAGAAGTTGGCAGGTAAAATGTTCTATTCCTGATTGGCACATCCCCGAGGGATAAAGATCTGTATCCCTTCTGAAACTCACTTCTATTTTGAGGAATTTGGTTTCTTTTGCTTTATGGCTAGAGGCTGTTTTTCCTTCTATGTATTTGTGAGGTGGGAAGAAGAGAGCACATCCATTGACCCTTTGTACCTCCCATTCATAGGTGTGGGTGCTTTCTCCATGCATTAATTTCTGCTGATGTCATCTCTTGAAGGGAAATTCCCAGGAAGGCTGTGACAGTTCTGGGTCTCTGCAGCCAACATTCTTTCCATATGTTGATGGTTTATTGTGTACTGGAATCTTCCCTGGCTTGTGTCTCACCAGCCACACAAGCTGGAGAAAGGACTGGAAGCCCTGAGCCCCACACCCTGCCTGCTGTGAGTTCCAGGAGCAGATTTTGTACCCTGACTTGCTCCTGGAACTCGTAGCAGGCAGGTTGTGTGGGCCAGGTGTCCCTTCCCAGTGCCACAGCCAGGCTGGTGCCACAGAGCTGCTCTGTGGCTGCAGAATCCAGCACAGGCAGGGAGCTGCACCTTGGGCTGGCACACAGGCAAGGAGGGGCATTGAGGCTATGAGCTCATCCCAGAAAACCCTCTGCGTCTCTCCAAACCTGGAGATGTTGGCAGCTCTCATGGAGGTGCAGACAGTCTCTGATATAACTGCTTTCCAAAATTAAAGACAAATTAATTGCTTGCCCTAATAGCACCTTGTTTCAAAAAAACTTCCATTTCAGGCATTTAATTTTAGGAAGACACTGCTGATAAGTGTTGAGGCTGCTGGGCTTAACCTATGGGGAGGGAATTAGTTCAGGTCCTGAAAGCTGACTCAGATATTTTCAATTTTCCTGCCAGAAACCTACTTGCACAGATGAACAAATTACAGCAGAGTTACCAAGTCATATAGAAAGAAACTGGCTTCTTCAATATATATCAATTTCTGCTTGGGGAACAGTGAAATTCAGTTAAAGTCTGAGCTGCCTGTTCTGCTTTGAGCACTGGCAGAATTGAGCTGGTGTCAGCCCTTTTTCTTTCATTAAACTCCTGAGAACCCTGAGGTCGTACATAAATGGAAAAGCAGTGGGGGGAAAATCCAGTGCAGAGGAAATGGCAGAGAGGTTCTGCTACAGCTGTGGAGGAGAACTCAATTTCCCTCAGCATGTGGAATGTCTGACTTTGCCATGTGTTTGTGCAGGTTGTCATGTCCACATACACTTGGAGAGGAAAAGGGATGTTCTATGGGTGTATGTGTACAAATGTACACAAAAAATAGCAGTTGTCTGTACTGCATATGGAGTGGGTTTGGGACCAGTTTCTGAGTGGTTCATGGAATTTGCCTGTGGTGCAAATGAGCAGCAGCATAAGAATTTTAGAGTTGTTTTGTTGTTTGTATTTTTTTCTTCTTATATGGAAGACAAAAAGACAAGGCCTGTCATGGATGGAGCCACTTTTTGCCTTGGGGAGCTCCCCAGCTGTCCCTCTTCAGAGCTAAAACATAAGTTTTGAGTGACTGATTAGAGATGGAAGATGGGGGTTCCAGCTCATTTTAGCAAATTAATTTTATCATATAAATTCCAACAGGGTGCATGCTAGCCAAAGATCCCAAAGAACTGGTAAGAAGAGGAATTAGCTCTTTAATCCTAGATATAGAGCTCCAAACCCAGGCACAGCATAGAACCAACTATAAATAATTCCCTAAATTGTTTTAGATTTTTGTATGTTTAATCTAGTTGTGACAACTTAATGGCTGGATGGTCTGTAGTCTTGCATATCTGATCTCAGAAGGGCAATACTATCCAGGTCTTTTTGTGGATTATGTTTTTTAAGACTGCTTTTATTCCCAGATGAAATAAAAATCTTATTACTTAAGTTTGAATACCACTGGTTCAAAAAACATAGTTTAAATATTAAACAGATATTTGGAGTGTGTCAGCATGGGATAAGCCAGGGAGAAGGATCTGAGGAGGAACTGAGAGGGAAGAGTTGCAGATGATTTCATGGTATTGGGCATCTGATTCCATGGTATTGATGAAACTGAGTCACTCTACCACAAAAGGAATACTTGGTACAGTTTTCCTGCTTTGCACAAGGATTGTAAGAGGAACCTTCTCACAGCATTGTTGGAGGAAATTCCTACCCAGTGCATTCACTGGGGGCAATACCAGCTGGTGAGCACAGAACTGTGTCATTTTTCTGTAGGTATTTCAAATTTCAGGAACATCCAGTGCATTTACAAACTTGTCATTCTCCAGTTGTAGGTAACACTGCCCATTTCATCCCAGGCAGGTGACTACTTTGCCTGTCACCCCCTCTGTGATCCAGCTCTAAACCTCCTCAGAAACCACAGCCAGCCTGCAGTTCCCTGCTTTCTAATTCTGCATGACTAAGCCTTTCAGCACGTTATAAATACTGTTGCTCATTCAAAATACATTGGTTACCTGTGCACCAATGACTGCCAGCATATTTCTGCAGTGGAGTGGTTGAGCATTGGGAAATTGGCAGAAATTAAATCCCTTGAGTCACAGTATTGCCCTTTCTGCTCACACCCACGTGTGTGAGTTCCGTGTGTGCAGCTTGTGGGAGATGTATGAACGTGAGCAGCCCTGCACGCACCCTGCCAGCAAACAAGGAACCTGTATTCCTGCAGAAAATGCATATTGCTCCACAATTCACACCAAAATATGAGGAAGTGAAGAGTACACAAAAGTATTTTGTTTTTGTGGCTGTTGGAATCCTCAAAATGTTCTTTTCAACCAGGGAATACAGTGAGGAAAACAATGCAAACGTGTCAGTGGTAGATTTTTGTCTGCTGATGGATGTATTTATGACTGAGGCACATGGCTTGGAGTCTGCATGGTGTTTTCCATGTTTGTGAATGAGACTTGTACTCTAGCTTGGCTTCGTTGTAGGGCACAAAATCAGTAATTTCCCTTGACTTTTTCCTATCTGAAGAAGGAGAATTGGTAATTGCTTGTTTTTCCCAAAGCACTTTCATGGTTAAGGACATATCATAAGCATAGAATCACAGAGGAAGGGAAGGAACTTAAAATTCATCCCATCCCACCCCCTGCCATGGGTAGGGGCACCTTCCACTGTCCCAGGTTACTCCAAATCCCATCCAACCTTGTCTTAGACACCTCCAAGGATGGGGCAGCCACAGCTGCTCTGGGCATCCTGTGCCAGGGCCTCACCACCCTCACAGGGAAGAATTTCTTCCTAATATCTAATTTAAGCATGCCTTCCTTCAGTTTAAATCCCTGCTGTTCTTCTCACAAATGATCTACAGAATAATGACAGCAAATTGAGGATTTATAGAGGTTAAATTTGTAGAAATACATTTCCCCGTGCTTACAACTTACTGCATTGACTGCTTCATTTCTGTCCCTGCAATTATTTCTGGGTGTAGCTCAAGCTGCTTAGATGGCTGAGAGTTTGTTCTCATGTATCTGGTATTCAGGCATCAAAGCATTGTGTCTTAGCCTGCACTTAGCAGCACCCAGAAAACTGCAGGGGCAGTGAAAGAGCTTAGGTTGAAAATCAGGTCCTCACAGTTCATGAAAGTGTTGATTGAAATGGGCCATTAAAAAAATTCTATTGGATAAGCAAATTCTTTGTGGCCATTTTAGATTGAGTTGTGCTGAATGTGAGGTGTATCCTTGTGGCATTCACATTCTCTGAACAGAGAGAGGAAAGAGAAAACAATTCTTATCTTTACTTGCTGCTCCTGTTGTTTTTGCACATGTGGAATATTAGGAAGATTGTTTACCTGAAGTGATTTGTCAGCTGGATTCTGCTGAGGATTGTTTTGTTTCCTTGGCCAGTTGGAAGAAGCTGTGTCCTGACGGTCTGGAGACAGTCATGAGCTTTCTTTAGTATATATAGTATAGTATAGTATAGTATAGTATAGTATAGTATAGTATAGTATAGTATAGTATCATTTTAGTAGTCTTTAATATAGTATAGTATAATGTAATATAATGTAGTTTTAATAAAGCAATTGTTCAGCATTCTGGATCAATGGAGTCAGATGCCAGTCATTCCCAGATGTTGGGGTCGCCTGTTTTTTGATATATCCTCACCCTGTGGGATTGCCCTTCAGCCAGCCAGGCAGGTGCTCCCTGGGCAGCTGAATGCCTCCTGCATGCCCCTGCCCTGTGTGGCTCTGGATCATTCCCTGCAGGTCCTGCTTGCAGAGGACACAGACGTTCCTGGGTTCCCAGTGAAGCTCAGGTCTCCTCTGAGAGTTTTGGGGAGGTGTCCGCTGCTGTTCAAGGCAAGTGGAGTGAGATGGGTGCTTAGCACCTTTGAAAGATTCCATTACTCCATAGCTTTTAGTGAAGGAAGACATTTAGTTTGGGGGATTGCAGGTTCCACTCTTTCCCAACTTTGAATAGCCTTTAGGATTTCCCAGTAGAACCTGTCCTTGGCACACTGGGAAGGATGGGTTGTGCTCAGCAGGAGTTGCTGTTCCTGGATCCCAGAGCAGGGTTTGTTACACTCACCCACCTCCCCAGGCCTTCCCAAAGCAGCAAGAGTGAGCTGGGATCTGGCAATAAACTGGGGGTCTTCTGCCTCTTTTAGGACATGTTCTTGAATGTGACTGAGTAAATGTTTTATTATTACTTTTCTTTCATGCCTATAAATCTTCACAAAAACTTATTGTCCCTTTCTTCTGGGCAAAAGACAAATGAAACAGCTCTGAAGTTCTAAAAATATATGCATACAGGAGCATCATTTTCCAGTCACATGAACTTGTATTTCCCTGACTGCTGTCCATCCTGAATTAAAAAAGCCAAGGGGGGACCTGCTAATGTTTCTATTTCTTTTCTCAGTATTTCTGGCTCTTTGTGCTCTCCCGGGGTTTGGTTGGCATTGGTGAAGCGAGTTATTCTACTATTGCACCAACCATCATCGGAGACCTGTTCACCAAAAACACAAGGACCCTGATGCTCTCTGTTTTCTACTTTGCAATTCCTCTGGGCAGGTAAGTGACACAAAGATTTTTCAATCTGCTTATGGCTTCTCTCTTAAATAAACTCACATAGATCTGAAATTGCTAATGATGATAGTTCTTGACCTTGGCTGGAATGTAGACAGGAAAATATTGTGAGCAGTGACTAATTAGTTGCAGGAATTAGATTCTTTTTTTGCCCTGTTACTGGTTCATGTGTGACTTTTGGGAACTAATGGGAAGTTCGTTGTTGGTTTATTTAGTTTTTTTCCTCAATTTTTACAGCAATGGGGTGGAAATGGAATAAAAATATTTTAGCTGACTTTTTATTCCAGTGGAATTTCTTTATCAGCCCAGCACAGTATCTGATTGTTGGGACAGGAGGGAATCTGTCATTATTTTTATTTTTTAAAATAATGGCTGACCCTCTATTGTGGTATTGTCAGCAAGGTGGCTTTGCATAGTTTGCATAGTTTCCCAGAGCTGGACAACATCCTGGGAAAAAGGGCAATATGGGTTCATTTCCAGCAGGGAATCCATGGGCAACATGTTCCAAACTCAGAGAAAAACTTCTGGTGGTGCATTTTACAAGCTGGAGCACTTACCTGTGAGATAAAACTCACAAACATCCTTTTGCTCTTGAGGAAATAGAGAGAAACAGATCCTTAACTGGTGAAAAGAGTATTTTGCCAAGAGGACCAAGGATTCCAAGTATTCACATAGAAAATTCAATGAACTTAAAAGAAATTACAAATATTCATCCTGTTGAGCCTGATTCTGAGACTTCATTGTCTCAACATCCAGCAGCAGCGTGGATTACAAAGCCATGGAGGATAGGACAAGGGCTGTAAATTGAAAGATGGTTTGATTGGATATTAGGAAGAAATTCCTCCCTGTGAAGGTGGTGAAGCCCTGGCACAGATTCCCAGAGCAGCTGTGGCTGCCCCTGGATCCCTGGAAGTGCCCAAGGCTGGACAGGGCTTGGAGCAGCCTGGGACAGTGGGAGGTGTCCCTGCCATGGCAGGGGGTAGAACTGGATGAATTTTAAGTTTCTTCCCAACCCAAACCAGTCTGTGATGATTCATGGCTTGATTTTAGGGGCTGTCTGGGTAAAATGCCCAGTTCTAGGGAGGTCTGACAACCTCCAAAGCTTAGCAGACTCTTCAATAAAGGAAGGGAGGTCAGGGAGGGGGGTTCACAGTTGTCCCATTGCAATCCTAGCAACTTTAGCCAAGGCAGTCTCAGCAACAAATGCAGCAGTTTTGAAAAAGGGTATTTACTTCAGTTCATGTTGAGAGAAATGTGGCTATGTTCACCTTTAGTCTCTTGTGATGCACCTTTTGTCTTACATGTGGCTGAAGGTCTCCCAACAAACTTCTTGTATGTTCTTCTTGGTTTTTCTTCCAAGCTAACAGCAAGTAGTCTCTTCCTGCTTAATTAGAACCAATTATTATTTAGTGGCAAGAAGAAAAAAAATCTAATGATGGAATATGGCCTGTCCTTGAAGGGCACTTTTTAACTGAAAGCTTGAACATAAAATTGTTCAATATTCATATTAGTACAGAGTACTGATGTAGAAGTGAAATTGGGAAATAAATTCTTTTAAAGTCTTTCTTTCCATCCACTGTAGATTGAAAGGTCAGCTATAAACTTCCAAATTTCCATCAGATTTGGACATTTTTAGATCAGCACTGCTGGGTAGAGTCACATAGTAGCCACCATCTGCTTCAATCCCTGTATCTCTTCCTGTAGGACAAGAGAGCTGAGGACACACAGTTGGTTGTGCCTCTCTTTGCCTTTGTCTAAGAACAGCTGTGAGTGTGGCACACTTCAGGCTCTGACCAACTCTCTCTTGGCCTTTCTTGCAGTGGCTTGGGGTACATCACTGGCTCGAGTGTGAAGCAGGTTGCTGGAGACTGGCACTGGGCACTGCGGGTAAGTCCCTCTTAATGGCACATCTTAATGAGAGCTGGTTGGTTGATTAGTGTTAGCAAGAGTTCCATCACACAATGGCTCAACCTGTTATTGTATCTGAAAGGTGAAGGATTGGAGGTTACATCTGTGGGTGTTGAGTGCATGGCAGATGCACTCTCTAAGCAAAGATTTGTGAGCTTGTGGGACTTGGAGTTTTCCCTGCTTGGGAGCAAGAATTTTCCAATCACTTTGTTATCAATCAATCAATCAATCATGACTTTTTGATGGGGGCAGGAAGATGAGGCATTGGCCTTAAATCAACTCCACAGTCTTTCAGTCTCCTGCTGTCAAGAAACTCTGAGAATGGCTTCCGGCTTTGAGGAAAAAACACTTTGTTCCAGTTTCCGCTTGTTTTTCTGCCCTGAGACACTCTGTTTCCTTCTATTTTAACCTCTTGGGACCCTGATAAATGGGCTGAAAAGATAATCCACTCCAATCACATGCTCACAAACAGCTTCTGCACACAAAGATGTCTTGAAAGAGCCGAGAGGAAGTGGCCCAGCAGAACTGGTTTCTGACCTTTGGTGCTGTGGGTGGCATGTGAGGTGCATTCTCTGGCTCTGGCACTTCATGAGGACCATGAATCTCATGAAGCTCAGGCCAGCACTGTTTATAAGAGTTGGTGATGAAATGCAAGGGTTCCCATCTGAAGCAAATACACCCTCTGTGACACAGGCCATGCCCAGGGTAAGCAAAGCCAGGAGCAGGAGCATCACCATGAATGGTTCATCTGGGAGAGTGGAGGGCAGTTTCCAGCTGTGCACCTGGAGTGGAAAGTGGAGTAGCCTAAAGCTTCCCACCAGAAGGATGCTGCCTAATTAGCAGAAATATTTAAGAGTAACATGAACTTTTGAGCAGAGGCAAACACAAGAAGTAAAAACCCCAAAGCCTGTCCTCTGGTCGGTGGGCTTTAACTGGAGCACTCTTGGAAAACCCAAATGGTTAATCTGTGAAAAGAGATCATTACTAGAACTTTTCAGGTGGTGTCTTCATAGTTATCCTGAGAAATCCAGCTATCTGCAAGACTGTACCCCTTACAGCTCATGATTCCTACTATAAATGACACATTGGGGCAGGATTCCCTGGCTGTACAAAATCTGGGGAATCTGATGAGCTGCACACATCTGTGGGCGTTGCTTTGAAGACCATTGCTCAGTCTTTGTAGTCACACAGCACATCTAAAAAGCATCCAGACATCAGTGTAAAGCAGCTTCCATCCCTGTGGCAATTATGTGCTCTTACAAGATGGGAATGACTCCCCAAGATGATGCTTCCCTCTGTGATCTCCTGTGGGCTCCAAATACAGAAGAGGTCAGGAATAATCCACACTTCAGTGGGCTGAAAAAGACAGCAGGGCACATGGACAAGTGGCAGCTTTGTCTCTAGATCTAACAATAAAGCAAGTGTTTCACTGCAGCATTACTGAGTGCCCATGGATATTGTCCTGATGGGTACTTAAGCTTTTAGATAAAAATCAAAGACACTTGCAATCATTTGGCTGTAGAAAAAACAGCATTTCCAATATTTTTTACCAGTTCTGTGTCTTCTGTTCATGTGTCATTAGGATACTGTATCAGGCTTCAATGTATTCCTAGATGAGTGATTTTCCTGACTTTTAAATTCTGAAATACTTTTGTCTTTCCTTCCCTAGAAGGATTGTGAGTTTGTCATCTTTGGACATGAAACACTGCTCCATGTGTAAAGGCAATTCTTAGGTTAATAATGGAAGCTTTTTTTTTTTTCTTGAACAGGAATTATTTTTTAAATAGCATGTCTAGATGAGATGATAGTTCAGTGAAATCCATGTTCCTATTTTCCTGATGGAGCTGTTTTCCATCTGACAATAATGGAATTTCAGTGTCAAAACAAGAATAGTTCTTATAAATGCTGTGGGATCTTTGTAATTTTGCCTAGTGCTTGGGAGAAAGGGTTGGATATTGGGAAACCAAGCCCTTGAATGTGTTGTTTCCCTATCTTCCAGCCTGAATTTCAATGTTTCTTGGTTGGTTGTACTGAGGAAGATGCCTGAAAACAGGAAGGCATTGTGGGTTAGCTGGAAGAGGGATGTGTATCAAGCAAGGGTTTTCAAAACCAGCATGTTTCCTACATCCAGAGATCTTTCAGCTGGTCTAATTGCCTTTAAATGGCCTCTGCACTCACCCAGAAACCAGCTGGTCTCTCAGCCTAGACCTCCTCCTAGCTGGGAGTAGGTTTCCAAAGAGTTAAACATCGCTCAAGAATCATGTTTAGATGAATCTTGGTACTTATGAACACAATGGACTGCCTTACTTAGGGTAATTTCAAAGCTGCATGTGTCCAGAGTGAGATAAGAGAGCCCAGAGAATGACATGGAGGAAGGACAGGAGCAGATGCCTCGATGCTCACAGTCTGACTGGCTGTGAGGAGCAGTCACTGAAACCAAAAGGATGTCTTCTGCTTCTTCCTGACCAGTCAAAGCAAACCCTCCTGGCTCCTGTGCTAATTCCCTGCTCCTTTCTTGCAGGTATCTCCACTCCTGGGAATGATAACAGGGACACTCATCTTGATATTTGTGCCTGCTGCTAAAAGAGGAAATGCTGAACAGCTTGGGGGACAGCTGAAGGCTCGGACTTCATGGCTGAGAGACATGAAAGCATTGATTAGAAAGTAAGAGCATGAATAAAAACCATGTTTTACCTCTGGAACATCCAGTGGTCTGGATTTAGCACAGTGAGACTGGAAAGTGATGACATGCAGGGAGTTGCAGGAAGTTTAGTCTGTGGACCTAGGGAAGAAAATCACACTTACGTGAGGTATTGACTGCTGTGACAATGATGAATTCCAAGTTTTGCTCTAACCTTTCCAAGATTGGCATCTAAGAAAAAGCTTGCTTTGCTTGGCTCATACTTCACACAAATCAGGGCCTTTGAAGTGTAGAAATTGCTGTGTTCCTGTATTAATTGTTGTGCCACTGCTGTTCAGACACTTAGATCCTTTTTCTTCTTTAAAAGAGCTATTCTGCTGAGGGAGAAAAGAGTTTCAGCAATTTAAGATAAAAAACCACACAGAAGCTTGAACTATGGCAAGTTTAAATATATCTGAACAACCACAGGTGGCTGAATCCATGAGAACTGAATGTGCTTGGGCACTTGTCTGTGTGCATAAAGGTTCACATGCTCACAAGTGCTTCAGCAGCTGCACTTCCTTCCAGAAGTCTGGCCTGTGAATGTGCAAATACTTTCACTTGTGAATTCAGGGTTACCTTGTAATTCTGATGGGAAATTTATGATGGAACTACTGGCTAGAACACCTCCCTGGTATTGTCATCCAGGGCCAAAGGACTATGAAGAGCAATGTGAGCTAATTTAGCATTATTTCTATGTTACTGCCTTTGGTAGTTGGTGTAAGTAGTAACCATATGGTGGCATGGATGGGGAGGGAGAAGTGAAACTGCTCCTCCAAGTAAACAGGTGACATTAGGGTGAAAGCCCTGAAAGTCACATATCCTGTCTTAGTGACCAAGTTCTGATTGCCGTCTCAAACAGCCCCTGTGTGGCACTCTGATGAGTTCAGTTTGTTATTATAAGTAGAGCATCGCATGTGGATATTCCATGCTTCTTATTCTCCGTTCCTTTTTGCCTTGTGTTACCTCTGCCCCTTGGCAAAGAGAAGTGGCAGGTGTGGGGGGACACTGGCCTTTGTCACTGAAGCCCTGGCTCCTGCATGGGGGTCCTGCTTTTCCATTTGTTTCACTGAACCTTCCCTTGGTTTTGTCTCCCAGCCGCAGCTATGTGTTCTCATCCCTGGCCACCTCAGCTGTCTCCTTTGCCACGGGGGCCCTTGGAATGTGGATCCCTCTGTACCTTCACAGAGCACAGGTTGTGCAGAAGACAGCAGAGACCTGCAGCTCCCAGCCCTGTGGCACCAAAGATAGGTGAGAGCCAGAGTCAGCTGCTTCACACAGGGGGAGAGGGGGTGGGGGTTATTTACCAGAGGAAACAGGCAAGTCCCACAGAGACAAGGTACTAGAATGTCTGTAATTTCCTCTAGGTCCTTGTAACAATGATAGGAAATGCTGGGATTGTAAACTAGGCTTTATTTCTCTTCTTCATTGCATGAAGTCAAACCAAGGGAGAAGCAATGACCTCAGCTCTGTCTTAGTTCCCAGGCTGTGGTGCAGAGCAGAAAAGAGAAATCCTCTAAGGAGGATGTTTGGAGAGCTGAGAATTTGGTTCCTTAAGACCCAGAATAAGCTGGCAGGTTAGGAAGCCCCAGTGGTGCCTGTAATTCAGAGGTTGGAATGGTTTCCCTAAAGGTGCAGGGACTAATCCTGTAGGCTTTTGTTTCTCTGTGGGGCAGGACTTCTCTGTTTTATTGCTCTGTAAACTGCTGTGTGTGCTGAGTTTTGCTGAAGATGTCCCAGAGATCTGGGACACTTTGGGCTGGAGTGTTTGATGTTTTACAGTGGTTTGTTTTCAGTCCTGGTTATGGAATATCACTTGCAACACATATGCTGTGAAAAGTAATTCTTCATTTTGTGATTTACATTGGGGGCACAAACCAAGAAATGCTATAAAATCATTCCTCCGGGTAAATAACAGATACTAAAAAAGCTTTTTGTCAGATCTTTTGCTTTTTAGCTCAAGAGGGAAAATAATATTAGGAAAACCTTCTTGCCATAACATAATCCCATCTCAATTAAAGTAGTTAGTGGTGTGGAGTCCATCAACCAGAGTGTCCAGCAGGCAAGCTCAGGCTGTTCCACAAAAATGCAGTGAGCCAAACACACAGTTCCAGCCTGACTGCCTGTCTGCTGTTTACAAAGAGAATTTCCCCCTCCTTGATGACACCTCAATTTTGAACTGTCCTCAAGCTACTCCTTTGTGGTTGCCCAAGGCCCTGTAATCCAAGTCCTGCACATATCATATGGAGAATCCTCCTGGCTCTTTAAATTGAAATTAACTCATTTCAAATGTATAACCTAACAGCAAAAAGCTTCTTTGAAGTGGCCTGAAAGGAGTTATAAAGTCAAAGTATGTTGGAAATCACTGGTGTTTAAGAGTCCTGTTAGGTTTCCTTGCCCTGAAGCTTCCTGGTGCCTGTCCATGATTTCCCCTCATGTGATCAATGAAAGGTTATTAATTAGTTTTGTGCATACATAATTAGCTGGGCAGGCTCTTCCTAGGAATCCCAGTTCCACTGAGGGAAGCAGTGTGAGCCCTTTGCACCCCTTTGCCCATAGATCACAACCTGTGTACAATGATCAATTTCCTATGCTGTGTTTTTCTTAGTTGCAGGGGGAAAGGGCTAAAATCATGAGAATTTGTTTTATTTAAAATTTGCAAAGCCATTATGCAAATGGTGCAAATTAGTCAGTTTACCCTAATAATTATATTATTAATAATAAAATAACAATACCTAATAAAATAATAATAACTAATAAAACAATAATACATAGTAAAATAATAGTACCTAATAAAATAATAATACCCAAAGACTATGCCCATTTTGGGGAAAAACTCAAAAAAAATCCTCCCACATTTCTCTTATTTTCTTTCTTTCTTTCTTTCCTTTTTTTTTTTTTCATTTTTTATTTTTGGACAGTTTGATTTTTGGAGCAATCACGTGCTTCACTGGCTTCCTGGGTGTAATCACAGGGGCAGGAGCCACCAAATGGTGCAGGTCCAAGACCCAGCGAGCTGATCCTCTTGTCTGTGCTGTTGGGATGCTGGGCTCAGCCATCTTCATCTGTCTGATCTTCGTGGCAGCCAAGAGCAGCATTGTGGGAGCCTATGTAAGTAAAATCCTTTCCATATGCCAGCCCCTAGCAAACTCCTTGAGGGCTGTGTGCGTTTCTGTCCCCTGCAGAAAGCCTGGGATGTTCTCTTTGCCCTTCTGAATGTCCTTCTTTTTGCCTCTTGGCATGCTGGCACCATCTAAGTGTGCCTGAAATCTCAGCTGCTTATCCCTGCTGCCATCAGAATTCAGAGCTCCATGGAAACCCACAGCCTTTGGGCTGTTCTATCTGCACCTCAATCCACACCTTTATTGCTCTTGCCTAATGTTTTGGTACAGGAAGATTGAGCACTTCCCTTGCAGTGAGGGTGATGTAGCTGCAGTGGTACCAGATGACAATTACAGTGTAATTTGTCTGTGGGCAAGCTTCTGGCTCCCTTCCAGTACCATTCATTTCCACAACCAGGTGGATTGCACCAGGCCAGTATTAATAACCCAGTGATTTCAATTTGTTATCTGTGTTACCATAGCCCAGGAACCTACAGTGCTTGATGCTGCACAAATGCAGATTAAAATGTGGCCCCTCCCTGAGTGCTTATAATTGAATTATATGAAAAGATATCAAATAGATCCAGATAAATAGAATGGTTTGGGTTGGAAGGGACTTTTGGAGGTCATCCAACCCCCACTTGCACTAGACCTTGCTGCTGGGAGCCCCCTCCAATCCGGCCTTGAATATTTCCAGGAATGAGGCATCCACCACCTCCTGGCCACCCTGTGCCAATGCTTTACCACCTTTTAAAAAACTCCTTCCTTACATCTCATCTAAACCAACTCTCTTTTAGTTAGACTAAAGGGAAAAAGAAAAGCTCAACTGAAATAATCCAGCCTCAGGCTAGAATCTTGCTTTCAGCAGGGAGTAGAAATCCAGGCACTGAACAAGTCTCTGCTTCCCTTTTAATGTCGGAATGAGAGAAGCCTGGGACCTGGGAGAAGTTTATAAAGGGAAAGTATGAGATGTTTGGAGTAGTGGGCTCCCTTCTGAAAGCCCACCCTTCCCTTCCACGCTGCAGCACCTGCTCATCCAGCAAGGAGAATTCCTGTACAAGGGACCAGCCAAGTGCTGTTCCTCCTTTCTCTGTGTTTCCACACTGGCCTGGCCATGGTTATTTGCTGAGTCTCTCAGCAGCTGCCACACTTATGGGCAAGCACAACCAGAAAGAGTGAAAGTTCAAAATCATTAAGACACAGCCAAGAATACCTCCTCTGGCTATTTAAGATTCAGGTCTCTGGTTTGTGACCATGAACTAACATTTGAACTGGCAGAAAATGCTCACCTCAGCCAGCCTGTTAGAAGGTGTTACTGGTTACCCTCCTTTCATTGATCTATCACACCCCTCACCTGCTCCCTCCACCTCTTTGTGCAGACAGAGCTGTGATTTTCTCCTTTCCCAGACCTAGTGACAGACATGTTCATTTGTGGTGTTCAGTCTCTTTATACAGAAACTTCTCCCTTTCTAGGCTGGAAATACTGTTTTCAGAAATTGTGCAGCAGGAGCTGGCTATTAATCTCATTTTTATCTTTTTTTTTTCTATTTTTTAATAGCCATGTGACTATTCTGCATTGTTTAAGTATATAAATATAGATGGTATCATTTAAACAATCATTGAAGCAATTTATTTTATTATGGATGAGCAGTAAATCTAATAAAGAGTCAATGATTTGCAAAGGAAGTTAGAGCTGCATATGGAGGTGGTGTAGGGAATATGAGCCTATTTGTGATCTATTAGGCTGAAGCAAGAAGCTCTGCCTCTCCACAGCCCCAAATACTCTGCTGCTGGAAACCTGATGCCCAGAAAGAGGGGACAGGTCTGGGCTGGAGCTACCAGTGTCTCATTATTGTAGCAGAGCCACACTGAATTGACTTTCCAAGGCAAGTTTCTAACACAAACTCATGTTTTTCCATGCCATTCAGAGAGCTGTTGCAATCTTGCAGACTTCCAGAGAGTTCCATTCCCTTGTATTTCAAGGAGAAGAGGAGTAGGGGGCCTGCACTGCCAGGTTGCATGGTGTAGCAGTTTCTCATTGCTCTTTGTTTTAAGTCTCATTGGTCCATAATGAAGAGAAGAGTGTTCTGTGGCTGGTGGGCAGAATGATGGGCCAGGTTACCTTCCTTATCTCAAAGTCCATGATGAAATCTCCTGGAAACAGTGCAGTAAAATTTATGGGTTGATTTTCCTGTCTCTGATGTCTTCCTTGACAGCTTGTGCTGGCTCACATCCTTGAGTTCTGTGTCTGTGGAAGGCAAGGCAATGTCTGTCCCCCAGCATGGTGGTATTTGCCAGCCTTCTGTACTGTGGCTGTCCTTAGGCTTCTGTCGTGGATCACACCGTGCAAAAATTGACAGTGAATGTTTTTGCAACCCTCCTTGGCTCAGAGCCTTAAAATTCTCACTTCCAAGCCATTAGGTGAGTTCCCATGAGATGATGTTCTCTCTCACTGAGAGAGAGAGCTGCAGTGGCCACCAGATCACCATCTCCCTCCCTGCTTTAGTTAACAGTTGAGAGCTTTATTGCTGACTGATACAGGCATCAGCTTCAATGAAGTGTTCAGCACTCCAGCAAGAGCCTGCAGAGCCCTTGCTTTTTAATTTATTGGTTTTATCTTTCTGGAAAAGACCTGAATTTCCATTAACAGGATCACCCTGCCCCTTACATGCTGTGTACTGTCTGCTCTCTCCCTCCCCTGAGCACATGTACTGTTTCTCTCCTGCTCTGTCCTTTCTTGCAATTGATTTTGGTCCCTGGGGGCAGTTGCTGTTCCCATTCTGTAGCAGCCACTCCCACCTGAGGCAGGTAGACAGGTGACTTTATTCCAGCCAATCTTTTCATACTGATCCAGTAATTATTGGCAGTGGTAAAGTGGCTGGCAAGGTGGACTAAAACAACAATTCTGTATAATTTAGCTGCCCAGACACCTGTATTTCTCTATTTTACTATCTTGCTTGGCTGTATAGTCCAATCACTTCTTACTCAGTTTGCCTTGCAGCGTGTGGATTTGTGTGTTGTAATCCAGCTCCTTAAAGCACCAATTTGCATATCTGTAAGTCCCACTTTTCCTGAAATGCAAACTCTTTGAAACTTGGTTTTCAAACCTGTCTCTGGAAACCCATTATGTGTGTGGCATCATCATCTCACAGTGCTCAGACTTTTCAACTGCAGATTTTACACTTGTTTAAATCTCCAAGTGACTGGAGAGAGGTGCTCTGCTTTGCCTTCCTTTGACACTGTTCCAAATTCCTCAATTTCAACATCTATTTCAATTCCTCAAAGACATTTTATGGTCTTGCAGAAACAGCAAATCCCAGGGTAAAACCTTGCCAGAGAGCTTTTACAGCAGCTTAGTCTCAACCCCAGGGACTTTCTGTTGTCATGTTGTTGGTGACCTGCCTGCTTCTGAGGCATCAATATTGCCCAGAACTGAGCTGGAGGCAGAATTGCTCCAAATTCAGGAGTACATGAGGGTGTGTTACCCACCATTTCAGAGAGAAATACAAATAATGAAGATACTGATAGATACACCCTTTGCAAGCAGTCGTGGAAGGCATTTGTCACCTGCTTAGAACTTGCTGTGAGAGCTGCTGGTGTGTCCATCTGAACCCTGCTTTATTTATCATTTTTGGGAGTCAGAGTTGGCTAACTGATCACTTAAACAGAAAAGCACAGATGAGCAATCAGACACCAAATGGACGTGGTGAGATGTTACACAGCACAGCTGGAGCCAGAAACAGATGTATATGTAGAGGTGAAGTCTCAGTGTAAAATGAGGCTTCAAAAAGTGTGTGAGGAGTCCAAACTGAGCATTTCAGGAGCTATAATCTGCTCTGGGGCTGCCCTATTTGCTGGAAGCATCCCTGGAGCCTCCCTTCTGCAGAAATGCCACATATCCTCACATGCCCTTTCCAGTGGGTGAACTCATTTTTACAAGCCCCCATCAGCAGCTGAAGGACAGACGTTTTTAATGTATCTTCTATCCTGCTTTTTGATCTTCCTCTTGTTCCTCTTTTTCTTTTACCAGTACCCAGCTATTAATCACATGTTTCATGGATTGGTTGAAACACACATTCATCAGCTCAGAACTGGTGTGCTCTGAAGTTTGCAGCATTTCAGTGATTTATTTAAAGGACTTGTGCTAAATTCCTGCACAAGGGACACGTTCTTGCTGCCTGTAGCAATTCAAATGTGTCCATTTCATAGCAGCTGAAGGCAGCAGTTGCCTGCTTGCAGTGCTGGCAGGACAGGCTGATGCTGCATTGAGAAGTGTGATTCCATTGTTGCCAAGCTCGGTTTGGTCTCTCCAGCCACAGAACCCAGCAAGAGCAGCTGCAAAGCTGTAGCAGGACAGATTTCAGAGCAGGTCTGAGTATGGATCTGGTACCCATGGGACACATGGCTTCAACTCCTGAGAAGCACCTTGGTTTATTGGATGTGTTCTTACCTTGGCAGTTGTCATCTCCAGGGAGAGCCAGTCTCAAGGCAGACCCATGGACAGTGGGAAAATGGAAATAGAGATTTCATAGCTGCAGCTGGGCTGTAATGACTGGCTCAGACACCATCACAGAGGAAGCAGATCCAGTTACACAGAAAAAGGGGATGGGGAGGGAAAGTATTTGGGAAACAAAGACAATTTTAGAAACAAATAGAGGAAGCTTCTGTAGGCCAGTGCATAAGACTTGCTAAATAAAGCACATTATTCCTGGCAGTGACAGGGTGGTCTGAGGGGTTTAGGCAACCTCATCTGGTGTGTGGGACAGACAGTGGCAGTGGTCACATCATGGCACAGCTGCCACTCTTGCAGTTCTGTGGCTTTTAATGTCTCTTGCTGACCACCTCCACAGAGCCAAGGATTGTATTTCACCACAAGACACTGATGTAGCAAAGGCCAGAGTCAATTCCAGTCTCCACTGGACAGATATTACCTGTGTAAGGCTGTCAGGGAGGGAAGGGATCCTCCACAGCTCTCTGCAGAGAACCTCAGCTGCTTTGCTGCAGAGCTGAACACAAAACTTGGTTCCCAGGAATGCAAATAGCTGTGCTTTGGGGAGCTGTGGCTTTCTTGCCTTTTCTAACTGGCTTTTTGGAAAAGAATAGTGCAAGTTGGACTTGATGATCCTTAAAGGGCTTTTCCAACCTCAACAATTCCGTGATTCTAAGTATGCAAGCCTGGGGCTGTCTCTCATGCTGGTTTTTCATGTTCTTCTAAAATCAAATGTGTCAGCCTTTAATTTAGCTGCTCTGTAGATCATAAACTTAGTTTACAATAACAACATTTCAGCCCTCTAGAGCCCTGATACAAGTCTATGGTTTCTTGATAGTCAGGATAAACCACAACAGCAACAAGGAGTGTGCTGTGTAGGTATGAGAAAAATATACAACAAAAGAAAGTTTGTGGCAGGTTATTTTTTCCTCTGAATGCCAAGTGAATAAATCTTCTCCTTTTTGTGTGTTTTGTTACAACAGATTTGCATTTTTATCGGAGAAACTCTTCTGTTCTCAAACTGGGCTATCACAGCAGACATACTAATGGTGAGTGCACTTTGGAACAGCCTCTTTCTGTGCTCAGAGCTGTTTGGCAACTTGCAAGAGCAACCTGAAGTTCACAATTTCTTCTAGATCCTAGTCCCTACTTTAGCCTATTCTGGTTTTCATTCTTAGTATTTTTACTTACTGAAAAGTGACATAGGGAGAAAGAAAGAGAGAAAAAAGATCCTTTATTCTGAGCATCAGGGAGAGATGTCCAGAAAGGACAACATTTCTGAATTCAAATAATTTCCCAAAATTTTAAGTGTTTGTGCAAGACCCCACATGCAGAGAATTCAGGGAGCATTTCCTAACAGTCAGCATGGATGTGGGCTTTGTTAGCAATAACTCAGCTTTGTTCTGCAATAGGAAATCCTTCCCTCCCTCCTGTGACCACAAAGGCAGCCCATCTACCTACCATTCAACACATACACAATAGAAACCCACCTCTGGGAGAGCAGAGAGGAAAAGAAAGTATAAAGAATTTTTGGACCATGTTCACCTTGTCCAAGAGGAAACTGTCAGGGACTTTTCAACTCATGTCCTTCATTTTCTATTCTTTCTCCACCACAGAGCTTTTTAAGTCTTTCAAATCAGCAAGCTGACCTCAGCAGCCCCATTTTCACATGAAACAGTCTGGACATTTGTTCAAGAGCTCTGCATGTTTTGTAGAGGTTTCCATCAGAGCCCATCAAACATAACTTGTGTTGAAGCCCTGTTGTGAAGGAGGTGTTGCTAATTGTATGAAAAGAAAGGCACTAAGGCACAGGACCATTACAGGACTTTCCTGAGGTCTTTTGTCAGCTTGTTGACAGAACTAAAAATATAATCAGTCTGGCATCAATAGAAAACTCCCTTGACTTGTATTTGCTGGTTATGCTAACATCAGCAAGGAAACAATTGGGTTCAGTATTCTGAGATGTAAAGATAATGGTGTTGATGTATTGATTCAGCAAAGAACTTCAAGCCTCTGTGCCTAAGCTGTGTTTATGTTGAAGTTCAAGGTTGTGTTTATATTTTGAAGTAGCTCTGCCGTTGCCATCACTGCATTGCCTGATGAACTTTCCATCTTTCACTCCTTTGTGCAGGGAGCTCTTTGAGAGGTGGGGTGGGGTGGTTAAATCCACTCCTCTCAGTGTGGGTAAAGCTCAGAGAAACAAAGGTTGTCAGGCTACTCTGGTAGCCTTGGGTGGCTTTTAATGCCCAAGGTTCCTCCTGCCAGCTCTGTGGGGCTTCCCTGGGGCTTCCATGGGATTTTGCAGCTTGTGCTGAGTTCAAGGCTGCTGTGGCCATTCATAATTGGGATCTCAACACTTGCACAGATGTGCAGCCTGGAGACAGCTGTGCTGAGGAAGAAATGACAGTACAATGTGTGTAGCTGCTCATTCCTGCCTCCTGTCAGAGCTTCCTGTTGCATCCTGCCCCTGGCTGTGGTGTTCCCAGGAGCAATCCCAGCTCTCTCCACTCAGAATTAGTGGAGAGGTTTAAATAGCAGCTGGTTTATACCCTTCTTAACACTGGCTGGCACAGGTAAGGGCTCAGCTGGGGTGGTCCCAGCTGCCAGGAGGGAGGATTCTGTCAGACATGTTCAAGGTCTTCCAGAAAATCTGGGCCAGAGACAGACCTGAAATTTGACCTGTGTTGTCTCAAGGTAACCCCAAAAGATATTTTCAACCAACTGCTCTGTTCTGTCAAGGGTATTAGGGCTACCATCATTGGCCCATTTAATTACAGAGGTTTTTGTGTTGATTTCAATGTGACTTCAATGTCCTGTAGCTTTTTAACAGCTTTTATAGGATTTGCCATCTGTCTTACCAGCATCCTATAGTCAGTTGCATTTTGTAGGGATGCATTTGCAGTTATTTATGTTGCTTTAGTGCAAAAGAGTTCCATAAGAAATGATTGGAAATAATAGCTCAATTTTCCAAAACACAGCAAAGAAACTAAAGCCATGTTGAAAAATGGATTTTGGTAATTGCTGCCAGCTTTTCAGCTCACTGTTCTCTGGTCTGTTTTGGAAAATGGACTAAGTGTTGTATATCATGCCCAGCTTGATGCATTAACAGCATGAGTGGATGTGTGAAAGTTTTAAAGAAATAAATGTAAACACCACTTAGATGAGGTCAGAGCTAGAAGCAGACAGGCTGGAGAGCAGACAGAGCACACAGGGGATGAGAGGGGACATAGGTGAGAGCCAAGGCTACAGCCACGTTTGACAGACAGCTTGGTGGGAAGTCCTTGCCAGGCAAAGATGTGGAAATGCTTTAGCAGATGCACTTTATATGTTTGGCAAATTAATTTTCCTGATTACTATTTATTTGGTGTAATCAGAAGTGTGTCTGCTCTTGCCTGAGGCTGGGAAGGAGTTTAAAAGCATTATTAGCCTAAGCTTAACAACACTTTCATCCTATACATAAATATTACCCTGTTTTCATGGATAAAAGCTCTCAATACTGCCTGAACACTGATTTCATTATGCCAGGAATGAGGATTTTGGAAACTGCCTCCCAGATGATCTCTCACAGCTTCCCCAAGTTTTACAGATCCCATGATTGCTTTAGAATCCTATCGGGCGAGTTGTTAAGGACCTCCAGAGGCTTTGCAAGTTTAATTTCCGTGGCAAAACAAGGATGTTTGCTTATTATCTTCCAATTTAATTGTTGGCTCTTCCTAGCTCTGTGCTTGCATTGCATCCCCTGCTCCTGTTTTTTCTGCAGTCCAAGGTGCCAAGTGCTGGCTCTGATAAGCTGTCAGTGCTGCAGAGCTCTGCACTGCCTGAGATCCTGAAAGGCTGATATTTGTTCTGAATGCAAATCTGTACAAAACAGGTCTGATTCTCCTGAGCACAACTCTCCATATCTCCTCCCAGGCACATGCTCAGATGGTGCTTGGGGAAAGGGGGGATGTTTTGTATGGAGCTTGCTAATTATGAAACAGATTTCATCAGCCATCTTTGCAAATTGGCCTTAAAATTACCAGAACCCCAAAGTAGCATTAAAACTGCCTCATAACAGCAACAATCAATGAGCTTCAGTGCAGCAGGCAAGTGTGGAACACTCTGAGACATGTGCAGTGTGTGGGGCTTTGTGGGAATCTGGAGCTAATAGTGGGGGTTTCATCCATACCACATCTCAAAAGCAGAGGTGATGGACAGGGGCTTGGGATTTTTGTGTAAGAGCCATGAAGCAATTTAAAGTGCCTCTATTTCAATCACAGTCTCTTTAGGACTTTGCTGAGAAAAGCCATCCTCCAGTTTATTCATAGTCCTGACATTCATGCAAAAAAATTGCTCTGCATATTTCTGTTTTCTTTTAAAACACGAGTTCTTTCTAAATGGTCATGACCTGCCATGGAGAAGCTGCTTTGATGTTTTGTTATAAAGTCAGAGTCTTCCTTTAGGCTTGAAACAGGCACAGACTGGTGCTCAGCTGTGCCATAGGCATGTAGGAATGTTGCTTTTATTCTGATTACCTTCCCTAAAAATAAAACCCAGTTATTTATTTAGTACAAAATGCTGCCCTATTTTTATAGCCAAAGATAAATTGCATTTCCAGAGGTTCTTCTTGTTGTTTCTCAGAGTGTCTCCACACAATACTCCAAGTGCTGCAGGTTAGATTTGAGGGCAGGGGAGGAATGCCTGGGAATGAGGGAGCACAGCCCACCCCAAACCATCCAAGGGCTGCAGGTGGAGGTGTTCTGCTCTGGGAACTGCAAACCACAGCAGCCTCCTTTCTCTTCATTTAGGAGCATTGTTTTCAGACAGTGTCTGCCTGGCTTTTGTGGAGGGTCTCTCTGGATCGCAGCCTTGCCCTTTTCTGAGCAGCAGGGACAGCTGGGCTCTTTCCAGGTTCTGGCAGTGGCTGAACAGTGCTAGTGCAGGTTTTCTTTGTCTTTGGTGCTGCAAGAGGCCAGTTTGAATTGTCCTGACCCAGAAAGGGCAGCAGAGTGCTTGAGAGAGTAGAGTTTCTATTCAAGCCTAGACATAAACATCAGAACTTCCCTCTTTGGCTTGTGGCCTTTTCCTGGGAGAGGAGTGATCTCTCCTTTGCTTTCCCCATTATCTTTTCTCAGACCATGTCCTGCTGGTTTCATCACAGGAAGGAGATGTCAGCAGCCATCCCTGGCCTTCTGAACCTCTATTTAAAGAGCAGGGCTGCTTGGTCAGCCACCCTGCCCATCCTCTGTGCTGCCTCTGAACCTGGAATCAGGGATGAGCCAGGGCAATCCCACAGGCTTCCTCCTTGGCTGCTGTGGCTCTCCCACCTCCAGTTTCTGTGGGATGTCCAAACCAGGCTGTGCATGGTTTGAATTTAGGTCTATTTTAGTATTGAAATGCCCATTTAGAGTTATAATTTACTTCTGTCTTCCAAGAAGAGTAGATGTTTGCTACCAGCTGCTTCCTGTCCATCTGAACAAAATGGTTTTTTTTAAAGTAGGGATAGGGTGGAGTATTTTTTTGTTGTTTTTTGGAGGTGCTGGTTAAGGCTTTTTTTTTTCTTTCTTTCCAAGATGTTTTTCAAGGAGATCATATTCATTTGCTTGCTGCATGTTGGGGTTTTGCTTTGAGGGGGGCTTTGTCTCTTGAATTCCAGAACAAATATACCAAGTTTTTGCACTTCATGGTGTTTCAGCTATCAATAACTTCTTCAGTTAAGCTGGAAACTGAACTCCTATTTGCAAAACTGTGTTTGCATAATATAGCTACACATGCAAAATTATGTCTAATATATTCATATTAGAATATATTAGAGTATATTCATATATACAGATATATAAATGTGTATTCATGTGTATAAATATTTATATATGCATGCACACATATGATACAGCTATCATTAAGATTTCTTCCTCTTATTAGCATCAATTCACTGCCACTCCCTGAGAGTGGTAAATGTTTAATAAATGTGCCAGTAATTTTGTCTTTTTGCTACAAAAAATTGATAGAATACAGAACCAGGCAGATTATTTTCTCCAGATTAACATAAACTTTACAGAAAGAAAAATATTTTAGGTTTTAAATTTTGTGTTTCACATTTATGCACAACTCTTGAATTAGGTAGAATTTCACTTTATCTACTCAGATGCCCTTTCCCAAAGAGCTCCTGCAGAATGTTTCTCCACTGCCCCTGTGTGAACTGGGCCAGGTGGGAAGAACAAAAATAACTCACTCTTAATTTTATTTTTTTTCTTCTGTCTGGTCTATCCAGGTTGCATCCATTATCTGCCTCTTGGGGGAGTGGGAATGAATTGTGAGGCTGTCCTACTGTTCACATCCTGACCTTTAGCACATTTCTGTGTCTCTAATGAAGTTTAGAGCTAATTTTCCTCTTGGGATTTCTCCCTTCAAGTCGTGTTCTGAGATCCTGGATGCAAAAGGAGGGCAGGGCCTGACATCCACAGCTGGGTGGGTGCTCTGGATCTGAACATATCTTGCTCTAATGTTGCACAAAAGAAGTTGAACAGGGTGCCTGCTTAATACATGGCATGAAAGTGCATTAGCAGTGTGCCTTTGCAGCTTTGTCAAAGCAGGGATGAAAGAACTGGCAGCTCATCTGATCACACATGGTAAACCCTAAGGAAAAGCATTTAATCTAATTTAAGTCATAATTCAGAATTGTCTGTGCTTGGAATGAGATGATAATTTTAAATAGGCATCAGTTCTCTTGTAGTGTGGATTTTCTCAATGCTCTTTATTTTGTTTCTGGTTCTCTGGTGATTCTTTCCCCTGCAGACAGGGCAGCTCCCCTGCCCTGTGAGGAATAGTTCAAGCACTGCAATGTGCTTTAGTCCTGTGCCCTGAGTGAGTCCTCCCTGCCAGCCAGTCCAGGTAAAGGATCTCTGTGTATCTCTGGCCATTCCTGAAATGTCACATTTCATGTATAAATTACTTTGGGGAAGGATTGCAGGATCCTGGCAAGGCAGGGATTCTAAAGAAAGGTGGAGGCAGCCCATCAGAGAGAAAGGGGATAAATAAAAGGGATCGTGGTCTCCAAAGGGCTAAACAAGAGTCATTCCTGTCAGAGGCACAGCAAAAAGCACAGTGAGATCAGTGCTTACAGGCAGAAACAATGCTCACTTGGATTCAGAGACCTATTGAATTCTTCATTACTTCCAGCCTTTAAATCAAGACAGGATCAATTCATAAACTGGGATATGTGGACTTGATGCAGATGTCCTTAGCCAGTGTCTTTAACAATTTATGCCAGAGACAATTACTTTCTTCTGCCTCTAAAAAGTCTATTATAAAATTAAGGTCATTCCACAGGACAGGGAGTTGCTGGGTTTTTTATTTTTTAATTTTTCATCCCCTTCCGTGGTTAGGGCTCTGTTATCTCTGAGCTCTAGTCCCTTCATGGGGAAGTAATTTGTGTTTTCCACTGCTCCTGTGTAATCTGACTGATTCTGCATGACCTGGCTAAGGGTGTCATGTCCTATTAGAGGAGTGGAGGCCAAAATACAGGATCTTGGCCGTGGAAAATTTTCCTAAGGTGACTTTGTCACTTTCACAAATGGAATCACAAATTTTTGAGAAAAATGTGAAGTGGCTAGAGATGGAGTGGGAAGGGAGGATGTGTGACCATGACCTTGCATACTGATGTGGATTGCTGGTAGTTGAGGAAACAAAATAACTTTTGTTGTGGAACAAGGCAGATTTCCCAGGTTACAGCTCAGTCCTTGAGGGGAAGGCTGATGGTGTTGAGTGTAGGAGCATCGGGGGCAGGACGGTGGGGATGGACAGAGACAGAGATCTCTGAAACCAGGGCTTGGAACTTGTGGTTTATTGCAAAGGACCTGGGTGCAGGGCCCTGCTGGGAGCTGCAGCCACAGCTCAGAGCAGGACCAGAGGAAGTAAAGAGAGAGAAGGCAAAGAGCTGGTACAGAGGATGAGAGAGCGAGGTTCCAGTTACAATACAATAAATCTTCTTCTGTGTTGAATATTCTCATTCTCACTAACCAATCTAGTACAAGATACAAATCCTATAGCATTTACATACAGCCTATAAGAATCATTACATTACCATCCTGTGTTACATTTTAAACCCTAAAAACTCCTCTTTGGGCCCCTTCTGCCCAGCTGGCAGGGTCTGCTCTGACCCTTGGGCCTGTCTGCAAGCAGAGGGTGTTGTTCCATCAAAAGGGGATCACCTTCAGCTGGCCACACCATTGTTTTCCAGTTGTTCAGTAACTGAGGGATCTCAAAGCTTGCTTTCATTTCAATCTCACTGAGAGTTTCCATATTCTCAAAATCTTTTCTCAGGCAATTATATTTATAAGGCTTTCCTGTTTCATCTTCCCCAACAGTTGAGCAACTTTAAATTTTATTCTTCCCATCAGCAAAGCAAAATGCAGTCTGAGGAGCAACAGCAAAGTGTCTTGTGGGCAAAGCTGATAATGCAAGCTGAGAGTGGAGCAGAGAGGGCAGAGCTTCCTCCCCTCAGCCCCTGCCAACAGAGCAGGAGGGGTATCTGTGGCTCCCAGCTGCCTGAGCCAGCCATGGACTGGCCAGTGCTCTGTCTGGGTAGCTGGTTTGTTTTGTGCTGCCCTGAGCAGTACAAGGCAGATGGGCAGGTTCTTATTTCAGCTTCTTTACCTGTTTTTGTTTCTTTCCCCTTCTCTGCAGTACGTGGTCATTCCAACTCGCCGTGCAACCGCAGTGGCCTTGCAGAGTTTCACTTCACACCTCCTGGGAGATGCTGGCAGTCCTTATCTCATTGGATTTGTAAGTGCTCACAGCAGGCTCTGGCAGGGTTTGCTCTGGTTTCCAAACTGCTCATCTGAAATGCCAGGTTAGGTCCTGCTGGGAAGGAAGGCCTGTGTTTGTCAGCAGAATGGGAAGTGCTGCAGAGCAGTGCCACTTTCTTTACCTGGTTGGGTTGTTGTGACCTGCAGTTCAAGCCAGGGGGGACTACTTGGGTGTGGGAAATGAGCTTCCACATCTTTTTAGCCTGAGGTGTTTCCAGCTCTGGAAAGAGAGAGTGTTCTTGCTGTGGTGTGGACATGGGGCCCAGAGAAATTAGGTTGGAAGAGAGTCATGTGTGTGTTTAGCTGTTAACTGACCTCAGAGACCAAATACCTGTTTATGGGCAGCAGCACACAGCTGTACCTGCTTTGTGTGACAGTAAATCACAGAACCACAGAATATTCTGGGCTGGAAGGGACTGACAAGGATCATGCAGTCCAGCCCCTGGCCCTGCACAGACACGCCAACAATCCCACCCTGTGCCTGAGGGCAGTGTCCAAACTCTCCTGGAGCTCTGGCAGCCTTGGGGCCATGGCCATGCCCTGGGGAGCCTGGGCAGTGCCCAGCCAGGGGTTTTGTTAGTGCTCCTTCCTGGGCTGTTCACTGGGTTCCTTTCTGTGACTGCTTCAGTGGCCTTGGTCTGACTGAGCATCTCCCTTCCTTTGCCACTCTTATCCTCCTGCAGAACAGAACAAGAGACCCAGCTCCAAAACCTGGCACTCAGAGAGAGAACAGCTGAAAATAAATAGCCTGGGAAGTGTAATGAGGAAAAGAAATCTGGATATACTGGGGAAATGTCTTTTTCCTTCAGTGGAGTTTGCTGCGTGGAGTTTCAGAGATCACAGATCATCATTTATAAAATATAGCAGCTTCCCCAGAAATCCATAAGCGCCCCTGTTCCTGGTGTGTTGAAAGTGCTGCTTCCCAGGGATGTAACTGGGATCTTCACTGGTCCCATCTCCTGAGAGACAGGACTTTGATGTGCTCCTCCAGCTCACACAGAGCTGCTGGGTGCTGTGGGGCTTTTTTTATTTTTTACAACCATCATTGCTCATCTATTCATCCTGTAGACACCAGTGTGTGTAGCTACACATATTTATTTATATATTCTTAATTTTGTGAGTATATCTGTTTAAATATACATCAATGTTTACTTTTGAGTGGCAGTGCTGTGGCTGCTCTGTAGCCCTCTGAAGCACACAGGAAAAGGCAGATACAGATAAGACTGAGAAGACCAAAGAAATGAGAAATCTCTCAAGAGAATAAAATGCACAATTTAGCTTAACTCTATATTTACTTCAATGTTCTGGGCACCTGGGGAGAAACAATCTTATTTTAGAAGTTATTTGAAGGTGGCAAGAACAAAGGAATTGCAGGAGAGGCTGCTTCATGCAGGGCAGGATGTGGGGAGTGTGGGAGAGGAGAAGGAGCCAGGCAGGGCTGGGGCAGCCCAGGCTGCCTCAGGTGACTGCTGCATGTTCATCCTTTCCCTTACAGAAGAGGGATGTCCAGGAGGAATTCCTAGGGCCCTGAATGATTGCAATTATTCTTGAAAGTTGCCTGGGGCTCTTTGATGTCATAGATTAAAAATAAAAGGTCTTTGGTTGTAGAAATAATGTGCCTTGCCCTCCTGGTATTCAGAGATCAAGCAAGTTGTGAGTTACTTAAGGATTTCTGGCTGAAATATGTAGAGCCCCAGTTTAATAGCTGCTTTAGGCTTTCTTTAGACTGGGAAAATATTCGTTATTATTTTTAATAATTTCTGAATACTTTGTTATTATTTTTGAATTATTTTCCTTTTCCAATGCTGTAATTGTTGGGCAGTTGTGATTTGGGAGGAGGTGAGGCAGGTCCAAGGCTCTGTGCAGACAGAGGAGTGAAGCCCTCATGCCATGATGGAGCCAGCATCCCTTTGTGCAGCCTCTTTTCTGGCTGGGCTGATTCATCCTCCCCCTGCTACCAGGACTGAAAGGTCAGCCACAGCTCCACATAACACAGAAAGCAAATACTATTTAAAGTGAAAGGACAGCCAACTTCTGCACCAGAGCTAAGGCAGGCACTGACCCTGGGTGTTAGAAACCACAAGAATTGTCCAGCTGCAGTGCAGGATGGAGAAACCCCATGCAGCATTGAACCCCAGCTGGGCAGGCTGCAGAAGGGGCTCAGATTCTGACCAGGATTTTCAAGGCAGTGTGTGAGGGCTGAGGAACGTGCTCCTGCTGGATTTAAGGGAAATTTGGGAACCTGATTGCCACAGTCCTTCTGGGAATCCCCACCCTGATGGCATCAGCTCCCACTGCTGTGACTCCAGACTCTTCACAAGGCAGACCAGGAGCAGGGGAAGGTTTTGAAGGAGAGCAGCAGAAGGCCCTGGAGGTGTCCAAGGAAGGATTGGATGTGGCACTCAGTGCTCTGGTCTGGTTTACAAGGTGGTATTCAGTCACAGGTTGGACTTTACCATCTCAGAGATCTTTTCCAACATTAATGATTCTGTGAGCTGCAGTAACAGGCAGGCTCAGAATGGGTGAAACTCAACCTCCTCATCACTTGGGTTCACCTGGGATCTGCTGTGTCTTCCAACTGCTTCAGGATTCCCCTGGAGTTCCCTCACTAAATGATCAGTGCTTTGATCAAACATGGCTGGAATCCTACATGGTTTGGATGAGTTTATAGTGAGATTCCCTCCAGCAATGCTCTTAATAAAGAACTGGGGACCCTTGTCCTTGTAGGACCGAGCTGTGGCAGGCAGTTATCTCTGCTGGATACCAATAAAGGTGGTATTGATCTTAAAATCCCTGTATAAAACACAGAAGGTGCTGATCAGCCACAGCCTCAGGTGTGCAGTTGCTGCTGTGCTCTGTGGTGTGTCCTGGAGCTCAGGGTCACACTCAGACTTTCTGTCACTTCACTCCATTCCAAATCTTGCACTGCAGCTCCTTAAACCACCCAAAGCAGCAAATACACATTAGTGCTTAAAAGCTGAGTGGCAGGGAGCACATATGTGTGGCTATTTTTCATGTCTCTTTAAATATTGATAACTTTTATTGTGGTAAAAAGGCTTAAGATTGACTTACAAAGGAGTTATGCAAATGCAGCTTTAGGGTGGCAGCTGCAATTTGCATAAAGCTTTACTACATGGCAAGCTCTGAGATCATTTACTGTAAATCAGCACTGCCTGCTTATTTCCAAATAAGAATAGATATTGCTGCAGAAGTTCAGTAGATGAGACAGCTTTTATTCCTAGAGAGCTGCAGTTTTTATCAAGTGATAATCAACCTGTGGTTTAAATAAGTCCTTTTTAACACCTCCAGAGTCACTCCACACTTTATTCTTGAGGCAGTAGGTGAGAAATCTCACCTGCTCAGTGCATTGCACCCAAATGTGTGTAGTACTTTTCTGTCTCTGACCACTCCTACGATTGCTGGAGCACAGAAGTGTTAAGAGAAATGCCCCAAGTCTCACCATTACTGTTGAGTATCAGATAAAGGTCTTCAACTGCTGCCCAGACAGCATTTCAGACTCAGAAGAGCAAGTGGAGGGAGCTGGCAGCAGCACATGAAATAGTTAACTCTTGTCAGGCTGCATCACAACTCCAGCTCTTTGTATCACTAGCTCTGGTTTGATCTTGGTTGCCCTTTAAAATAAAACAGTTGTAAGTCCATGCTCCTGTGTCCATCTGTGCACAGGCATGGACCTGTCTTCCCTGCTCAGGGTTTACATCATCCTTCTCCTTGTGTCCCCCTCCACTCCCTGACTGCTCTTCTGCTTCTGGAAATCTGAATGCAGGCAGAAGGAGAGTTTTATTTCAGGCTGTGGCTTGTGACTTTTTCTTTCTTTCCTTCTTTCCTTCTTTCTTTCTTTCCTTCCTTCCTTTCTTTTTCTCTTCCTTTTTTCTCTTCCAAGTCTGTAATTTGCTGAGCACTTTTCTCTTCCACCCTTGCCTGTGATGCCAGCAGGACCTGCTGCAGGAGGTGCTGTCCCTGTGTGCCAGGCAGGTGCTCTGTGGGCACACACTGCCCTCACTGCCCTGCTGCTGTTTGCTTCAGCTCCCTCTCATCTCCTCTGTGCAGCTGTTCAGAAGGTCTGAGGATGAAAACCAGTCTGTATCTCCTTGTCACCTGGCCACATCAGCGTGTGAGAGGCTGTTCTGAAGTGCCAGAGGTTGCTCTCCTCCAGGAGCACCTTGGATGGACCAACACTGCTCCCTGGACTCCTCTGATGGTGGCTCCCATCCTTCCTGCCCTCCTGGTCTGTTCCAGTTTTACTGGGGGGACACCACCTCCAGCCTTGGCACCTTTCACTTTTCTCCTTCCCCAGCTTCCCTCTGAGCAGGTTGATAAACCTAATGAGCTATTTAAGCAGCAAGAATACTAATGACCTTCCTTTAGCAAGTAGTTAGCAGAGCAGTGATAATTATCCCTGGTGCAGAGTATCAGGGCAAGCAGATCAGAATTTCATTAGGGGCAAGGCAAGAAAAACTGTAGTAAATGCAGCAATTAAGATACTTTTTAATGAAAGTTATACCTGGAGGTGCAGATTTCACAGAGTCTTGGCCCAGTTTGAAACAGCCTTTTTGTTGATTTGGTTTGAAGGAGTTTACCTCACCAAGGATATCTGTATGGAAAGTAGCTCTATGTGTAAAGACTTGCCTGCCTGAGGAAGCAGAATTAATGTATTATGGTTTAAAATTTATATTTTATGGCTTAAAATGCTATGGCTGCTTCAGAGTAGGACATGCTTACTCTGGAAGGACATTTTTTCCAGCTTAGTTTGCTAGACTAAAACAGACCTCAGCCCACTGGGAGTCAAATCCACTTCTGTCTGACTTAAAACCAGGGTATAGCAATGAAGGGTGGGGTTGGGATGTGATGCTGCAGTCTGGTGTTCTGTCCCTGGGTGACCCATGCAGCCATTCCTCAAACATGGCCCATTAGGTGCCTGCTGGGGGTTACACAGCCCTGTCCCTCCTGCCAAAGCAGGCTAAGAGATGAGCTCAAGGTCAAAAAGGCAGTATTGTCCTGACACAAAAATGTGCAAAATACTCCCCTGCTGTAACATTCACATTCTCTGAAAAAATCCTTTCTCCCAGGGTTCTTCTCCTGGGAAGCTGAGAAGCCTCAGAGAAAAGGAAAACAATTCTGATCTCATTTGCTTCTCCTGTGTTGTGCTCCTGTGGAATGTGTTTGGAGATTGTTCACCCACAGGTGATTGTTCCATTGCATTCTGCTGGGAGTTGTTTTCACTCTTTGGCCAATCAGGGCCAAGCTGTGTCAGGACTCTGGAGAGAGTCAGGAGTTTTCATTATTATCTTTTTAGCATTCTGTCAGTATCCTTCTGTATTCTTTAGTATAGTTTAGTATTCTTTAATATAATATAGTATCATAAAGTAATAAATTAGCTTTCTGAGAACATGGAGTCAGATGCATCATTCCTGTATTTGTTGGGACATTTCCCAGCAAATATCCTGCCATCCCTCTCTGGTTCATGGACCATCAGGAGATATCCCAGTGCTCTTGTGGGGCTGAGGATGGAACAGAGGTCTCTGTCTTGTTGCCTTTTGCAGCCATGTTCTAATATAGTGTACATGGGTCTGTATAAGCAGCATCTCCCATCACCTGATAGAGTTGGTAGATGAATTGTGGCACACATTTATGGTTTTTATTGTTCTTTCTTTCCCAAGTGCCAGCTGCCTGACAGGTGTGGTGAGACCCTGATGGCACCACTCCTCCTGCAGAGATCTTTCCCCACATTCATGCTTGGGTGTGACCCACACTGTGGTGGTAAAATGGGACTTGGCCTTGCTAGTCTGAACATCCACTGTGCTTGCCAGGGAAATGATGTGAGGGTGAGAACCTCCAGCCCCTCCTCCTTATTACCTGTTTCTTCAAGCAGTAACTGCAAGTTGAAGATTTCTCTGGTCCTGAGTAATTAAAAGCCTTTTTCATAGTGCACTGGAGGCCAAATTTTTGACATAGCTGTCAGCTGCAAAAGAAGAGGAGAATTAACCACCTGGAGACCAGTCCTCATGGGATTGATCTCCTCATTGCAGCGAGCTAACAAGCTTCCCACTTCTGATGAGTCAGGAACAGATAAAATTTAAGTCTGTTAATAAAATACCAAATGACTTCCCATCTCTAAAATGCTCTGTACCCAGGGTTCACAGCCTGGTTTTGGTGTTTTTTCAGAGTTCTGTGCATCTGTCATGTTCATGACCTTGTTAGATGTTCAGGTTCTCTGTATTTTTGATAAATGTTTCATGTAGGTGAAAGTATCTCAATAGAGAAAGCCCAGAAATCCAAAGCAGGTCATTGTTGCACTCGAGTATTTCAAGCTCTGTCTCATCTGCTCTGTCACTCCTCTGTGCACTGAAAACCTCCTTAAATAAATGTTTTCTTCCTCTGAGCTGCCAAGGATCCTGCATGCTCCCAAGATGGGCAGTTTTCATGGTGCTGAGCACCTTTCAGAATGTGTCCAGATTCTCTTCACAAGGATTCACTTTGCTTTTGTGGGATATACAGACAGGGAATGGGTCCATGCAGCCAGGGGAGGTGGGGACAGGGATTCTGCTAAAGGTCCTGTGCCCCAGACCTGTTTCTGCATGGGAATGGGCACCCCCATCCCTGCACATTCACCTACCTGGGTCATGGGAGTTCCTTCACACGCCCCATGGTAGGAGGCATCTCTCTCTGGGATCAGAGAAAGGCCAGTCTCAACTTAGAAAATCCCTGGGCACACCAGACCAGAGAGAAATGCAGTTAATGATTTGAGGAAAAGAGACTTCCAACCCTCTCAGGGCAAATGGGGCAGATATTGCTCTGATGTACCAAGTCCATGTCCTGGCACAGCAAGCAGCATCCTTATGGAGTATCTTTATTTACTGTAGCCTTTTTCAAGGCAGCATCATGTATTTAATGCAGCATGGTCATCCTGGGAGAGGGACAATATCATTAAAAAAACAGATTTGCTTCCTCTTATTATAAACTGTTCCTCATGCTACTTAGCACAGTGTCAACTCTTCTGCTCTCCCCCAGGCCCAGCAAATTGTTTACTTTATAAAATCCCTTCTTTTTGCTTTCTCAGCTTCATTTTCATTCACAGTCCATTTTTTTAGAAAATTAAAGAAATCTTTCATATTCACTCTGACTCGAGAGTGGGTGGATCTCAAACCACTGTGGGGTTACAGGGAATACTGTGTTAGGAACTGTACTGAAATGATCAGCCAGGGAGAACCTGGCTTGTATCAAACTGGTAATCATGGAAATCAGATATTTGTGCCAGAAATACTCTTTTATGTAGCAGGATTTGTGCCCAAGTGGCAACATCAGAAACTTAGAGAAGCCAATTGCGGAGGAATTGAAATATTGACTCAGCAACAAGAGAGGAGGAAATGAAACAGTGATTTCAGAGATGTTCTTACCATTACACTGTGTAATTAATAAATCAGTTAATTTACCCACCCAGACTGTTCAGGAGGGATAGAACATGGAATCCAGATGCCTTCCTTGGGCTCCAGCCCACCTTGGCATCTCCTGTCTCCATGGCCTGCAGCCTGTTCCAAAGCACACACCACACTCTTCCCAAGACAGTAATGAAGCTTCCCTTTGTTCCCCTGTTGTCTCCTGCACTCAGATGGAGACACAGGCGGGGGTTTGGGGCTGGGATGGTGCCACTGCAGCTGCACTGCTGGTTCTGCAGAAAGCAGGAGCTGTCTGCAGCTGGGCTCCATCCAGGTGCTGCCACCAGCTGAGCACACACTGTCCTGTTCTGCTCTGAAAGTGCCTCAAGCTGAATTTATTCAGCAAAGTCATTCCTCTTGCTCTGAGCTCTGTGCTGCACAGCAACGGAGGAGATGTGAATTTCACAGCTAGGTTGGTTGTTGGGAAGGATGAAAGTTTGACAAGAAAGTCTCACAGATGCTTAGCAGAAAGATTTTTGAATGTAGAATCTGAAGAAGGAATAGAAATGAAAGCAAGTTTTGATATAGAAGAAAAGAATTGCTGAGCCAGTCTCACTGGATAACCAAGGAGGCAAAGGCTGTGTCAGTTAGAAGGGGTTTTATGGCTTAGAGCAAAGGATAAACCCACCCCAAACAAGAAGATGTTTTTACCAAGCAGAAAGAGAGCACAGGTAAACAAGGCAGCAAATGCTGCAAGTACATAAAAGGTCTCAGAATTTTCCCCTGCAAGAAAACTGAAAAACAACTTCTAGCTTAAACTGTAATGTACCAACTTATAGTGATTGGAGAACAGTAACATGAATATGGTAATTACAGGAGTTATGATAGGCTATAGATAATAGTTAAGGTACAGATTGGTTCTACTGTGTTAAGATGCTCAGCAAAGAAAAGTCTATAATGCAATGTAACCAAAAGAAAAGTCTATAATGCAATGTAACCAAAAGAAAAGTCTATAATGCATTGTAACCTAAACTCAGGGTCTCAGGGTCTGCCTGCAGCTGGAGCTGACAGCTGTGGGCACAGCTCTGTCACCCACCACCCTGGACTGCTGGAACACTTTGGATCCAATAAATTGCATTTTCACTGCATCTCTAATTCAGGCTCTTACAGTTGGTATCAAAGACTTGTGATTAAACTGCAGAGCAGCAACAGGACTTCCCTCTTGATTTTCCACCCCCATGTTCTGCATAGATGTTTTGAGGCTTTTTGGCACCTCCCAGCTGGAGGAACAAAGGAAGGAATCCCACACACGACTCTGTGCTGCAGAGCTGGCACCGGCCACACGCAGCCCCCGCAGTTTGTTACTCATCTTAGAGAGAAGACACCAAAAATTATGCTTGATTGGGTCCTGCCAAATCACAGTTGGCCAGCTCAGGATGCTGTCATTGCAAGGAAAACCCAAAATTGGCAGTACAGAGCAGAGCATTTGGCAAACGGTGTGTCATTCTTGGAGCCTAGGTCTGTAATTATGTCCTGTGTCCTCTTGAGAGGAGATGCCAAAGTTCCAGCCTTAGCAGGTGGTTTGGAACAAGCTAACAGAGAGCAGCAAAAATACATATGTGGACCCTGGTAAAATCCTAGAGTTTAGAGATGAAGACACTGGGGAGTGTATTATATGGAACCTGGGTGAGGAAGCCCAGCAGGCTTGGTGGAAAGAATTATACCTTGAAAGGGAGGAAAGGCATTTTTTTCTAAACTGTGCATTTACAGAATGTGTTTGGTTAAAAATGAAAAATACAGCAGATTTAATAATAACATGATTTGTTGCTAGAAAAGGTCAACACAATTTGCTGCATTAGAAGGGAAGGTGTGAGACAAACTGCATTGGGAGATTTATCTTTTGGAGACTTTACACTTTCAAAGCTGTTTTTTAGCCTAGCATGTCATACCATCCATGGAGAAAGCAATCAGAACCACATGCATGGCTTTTCATCCTCTGCTGCTGACTTACCATGTCAATTTGTCAAGTGATTTATTGTCTGGTCCTTTTAGAGAATAATTTTATCCATTCCCCAAAATGAAAAGTGCTTTAGATTTCTGTTTTAGAATATCCTGAGTTCTGGCTATTGCAGTCTGACAGAGACATTGACTCGATGCCAAATTCTGGTTCATAATGAAGAGTAAGGGAAATGTTTGGAATTAAGGTGTGTGGATACAAAAGGGAATTAATGACCAGCTGATGTCCCTGAATGCAGAGCACATTCTGCTGCTTTCCTGTGGTGCATCCTTTTCACATTCAAGTCTTGTTGCTGTTTTTTAATAAATCTCTCTGACTAATGGTCACTTTATTTTCCTTGAGTCTCACATAAGAATTGTTTGCAACACTCTTGTTTTTCTTCGTGTGTTTTACACTGTGAATAAAGTTCTTTTTGAGAGGACTAGAACCCTTCTACATCCCAAGCACTGAAATGTTCTCCTCATCCTTTCTAGGGCAGGGAATGAAACAGAGAAATGAGGCTAAAACCCTTCAATTCTTTCTGTAGTTACACTCTTCCAGTGTTGATTCACTCCCCTTATTTGAGGGGGCTCCATCCTGGAGGGCAGGATGTGCATGTGCAGTAGTGTCCCCTCCAGCACTGGGCTGGCAGCTCCTCCTTTCCATCCCTCCCCAGGAGCCAGGCTGGGCTGTGAGAGGGGCCTAAACACACTGAGACCCCCAGTGCCCAAAATCTCCCTGCTCAAACACAGCCAGTGACCTGTTCTTTGGAGTCCCCATGAGCATCATGCTCCTGGCACCTTCTGTTGGTCAGGCACCTCCTCACACACATTTACCTTCCATGTCACTGCAGAGTGTGAGCTGGTGATTGCTCCTGCATGTGACAGTTCTTCTTTTCTCTGTCAAGATTTAAGCCTTGAATGTCAGAACTTGCTTGTAGGTTGTGTTTGACTCCAACTTTTCCATTACCAGTGATGTGGCAGTTTTGAAGTTGCTGCACAAGCTTTGACTATTTCTGGAGCTGATTTGTGTGTGTGCACAGTAGCAGGATTTTTTTGTTCCAAATTCCCTGCAGTCTTTTGGTATAAATTAGTGTTTCTCCCCCAACAAAAGGTCATGTATAAAAACAGAGCTGGACATTTAAATACCCAATGCCTTGAGACCCACCCCAACTGTTGCTACCTCTCTCTTGGATTTATGGAGAGTAAAATTGTTTGCTGGGCAGTAAATATTAAAATGTGGAAGTTTAAACTACAGACATGCATTACATTTTACTGAGTTCTAGCAAAAGCTTTTCATAACAAACTAAATAGTGCTGTTGTATGTCTCTGCTCCTTTGTGCAGGTGTAAATAATTTGTGTTTACTTTCATGTAATGATGCTTTTTGGTTGTCAGAAGGTGCAGATTGACTTGATCCGTAAATTTGGTGGTGTGCAGTGCCAGCACAGCCCCATATCTGAGCCTGGGACAGAGCCATGTCTTGTACACAATTACACTTCAAGCTTGGGGGGTTGGAAGATGGAATGAGCCCCATATACCTCAGACATGGGCATAAAGCCCCCAGGTTCCAATTATTTTTCTCCAGATCAGATGGGATCTGGTTTGGTGTTTGTTTTTTTTTTTTGTTGTTCTTTGGAAAACATTTTCCCCCCTTCCCACTCATTACACAGAAATGGAATTTAATACCTTCCTTTGCTGAAAGGTAGATCAGGTGTGGGAGTGAGCAGGACTTGATAGGAACTGCAGAAGATTGGTCACTGCCTCAGCCCCTGAGCAGCACCAGCATGGCCCTGCTGGCTCCCCAGGGTGTTTGGGCAGGGCAGCAAGGTCAGACACCCACAGATGCTGTCACTGGCACTGCCTGGGAGAGCATGGAAAGGGCTGTGGCGATAATATTAGATCAGGCCAGAAGAGTGACAGCAAGAGGAGAGCCCCTGCCAAGCCTCAGAGCAGAAACTGCCCAGGCTCCAGTGTGGAAGGCTGAAGGGTGTGAGGGACAGTCAGCTTGTACTGAACACACTGTTCCATTTTAAAGCTCACACATGTTTGGTGGGTGGTTGTTTCAGGAGTTGTGTTCCCTTCACTCCCATGGTGTCTCTTTTTCATCTGAGTGATTCATTTTTCTGCTCCTCTCTCGTAGATCTCCGACCTGATACGACAAAGCACAAAGGAGTCTCCAGTGTGGGAGTTCCTCAGCCTGGGTTATGCTCTCATGCTCTGCCCGTTCGTGGTTGTCCTGGGAGGGATGTTCTTCCTGGCCACAGCCCTCTTCTTCCTCAGTGACCGAGCCAAAGCTGAGCAACAGTGAGTAGCCTGGCCATTGCCAACGGGGAGGCACCACAGCCTGTTTGCTCTCTTGAACCTTATGCTTGTCCTCTTGCCCTGGCTTTGGCCCTTCCAAGTAAAGGATGTTGGGTTGTGTGTTCAGAACCTGGGCTCAGCAGAGTGCATGAGGCTGCACGAAGCACAGGGGCTTGGGTCATGCTGGCTGGGCATCCTTTACACGCTTCTGCTCTGGTGGATCTCAGTTGTTGGCCACGTGGCTCAGAGGGGAGCACAGGCCCCTCACACCCTTGCCTGAGCATGTCACAGCCCAGGCTGTCCATGGTGAGGGGCTGCTGGGTGCTGGAACTGGTGGAGTGTGAGGTGAGGAGCAGGAGGTGCTCCCCAGAGCTTGGTGGTCAAGGCTGCACCCACCCGCCTCCATCCCCAGAGCCCCACTCACCACCTCTGCCAGCCAAGAACATGAGGCAAGGAAGCAGCAAGCTGTGTGTGGGGACATGTGCACTCAAGGGTTGCTATGATAAAGAGTCTTTCCCAGTCCCTTCTTGCAGCTTCATGAAAGAAAAGCTACTGTTTTTCAGTAAAGAAACCGATTCGGATCATCTCACGGTTGGCAACTACAGTAATTCAGAAGACGCTTCCACATGACATACAAACTTCTGGGGTTAGTCTCTTTCTCATCATTGTTGAAAAATAAGAGTTACTATGTGTAATGTCATGCTGAATATGTGGGTAGGTGACTAGTCTGGTGTTGGCTGTGAGTTGCCTTTGCTTTTCCCTCGCTGGAGAATGGGAGCCTTGATTTACCTTAAGGAGGAGGGCCTTGGAATATCAATCCAGGTGTAGTAGAGGTGGAAGGAAAATTACGTGTTTGGAGTTGACATAAGTGTGTGAACAGTTTGGGTGATACTTTCTGGCTCACACTGTCTTATCAGATGGATGAAAGAGATTTGGAAGCAGTGCCACAGATGGTGCTGTGGCCCTGTAAGTGCAGTTCCACCCTCCTTTTACTAGCATACAGAAATACCAAAGAAAGGAGAAGTTCCTCTATTTTATTTTTTTAAACATTGTGGAAAAACAAGACCTCATGTCATAATGATGGGAAGTCCTACAGAGTTGAACTTCAGTGTGGCTTTGGGGACATCACATCCTGGTTTTGCCAGGATGTGTGTGCCTGGTTCGTTATCTGCGTACAAGAGTCTTAAATGGCAGGAAGGGAAGTTGGAAATTAGGTGCTAGGAAGGACTTTCTAAGAGAAAACAAGGTAAATCCTACAGCAGATTATTTGGGTAAGCCATGAAAGCTGTCCCTTGTTTCCCTCCCTGGCATGGCATGAGGCAGGAAGGTGGGATCTGCTCTCCAGCTTATGGATCTGCTCTCCAGCCCTGTTTTGTGCTTGTGCAGATAAGCTGTCCATGCCAGCCCAGGCAGTGACCACCTGGTGACATGGCAAGGTGAACAGAAGTTTCTGGGTGCTCAGGGTGGGTTTTTTTTGCTGCAAGGATCCAAAAGTCCTTGGTGTCAGTGCAGCAGATGAAACCCCCTCTGCAGCATTTTCCTTTGCTTAAGGTGCTCACCTGATAATAGGAAAGCTTCTGGGCTTGTCTTTCCTGTGTTCAGAGAGGAGAATGCTCATTCCACTTCTAGCTGTGTGATTTGTGTCCCTTTGCATCACACGTGCTGCCAGTGTGTCATGAGAGCACCTCAGGTGGTGAAGGAGGGGCTCAGGATTCAGACAGTGAGGAGTCTCAGGTCACTCCCATTTTTTAGCATGTCAAGCCCACCTGGACCTTTATGCTGAGCAGGGCACTGTGGTATCCAGCTGTTCTCAGCTCCAGTGCAGATCTCAAGGAGGAGGGTTTGGTTCACTCAGGAGACACCACAGGTCTCAGGCTGGTCACCAGCTGGGTGGCTCTGCTTGGCTGCCAGCACTGCTGTGCCTTACACAGTTGTTCTGCCAAAGCCCCAGCTTGCACAGCAGTGTTAATGTGGGAGGGAGATCACATCCACACCTCTAATTGCTCCTACACAGAAGGGATTATTCCTCTGCTGCTGTCTGCCCTTAGCAGCTTTGGTTGTACTCTGTCCACATCCAGAGCAACCAACCTCACAAACAGCCACTGCTCCATTCTTAGAAGAAAAACATTCAGGTTTCAAATCTGGTTTTGTTTTCAAATCAGCATCATTCCCTTTCCTGACTCACACTTTGTTTATGAATTTTTTTATTAGCCAGTCACAGATATTTTGTGTTGCAAACTGGGGAGAACAAGTGTCATAAATAATGGTTAACAAAATAATTTCTCTCAAGTGACTCCTAGGAAGGGTACTCTTTCTGGGGTGTGCTCACTCCTATGTTAAAAATACACTGTGGCATCCTGCAGTGAGATTCCTGGAGTGCAGCTTCCCTCAAGCTACTGAGAAGTGAGAGTGGAGTAAGAGAGAAGTAAGGCTGGAGACTGTGGAGGGACCCTTGTGCAGCAGGGTCTGTGCTGTCAACCAGGTCCCATCTGCCCCCTCCAGCAGCTTCAGTGGCTCCTCAGAATTTATGGGGCAGGATTTATTTGTTAGCATCTCCATGCTTGCCTGTGAGAGGAAAGGTAACAGCATTTTGCTATTAGTGGATAAAAACCCCAGATGCACCGTCCAGCTCCCACCTGTCAGTCCATCTGCCCTTGGCATCACACACCTTTGGCAGGGGCTGCTTTCTGCCCAGCCAGTCCTCCCCTCCATCCTACCTATTACTTGCTGGGTACAGAGGAATTTCTATTTCAGGCTGCCTTGTTTTCCCTGTGCAGCCAGTCCTGCTGCTCAGACCACAGGAGCTGGGAGCTGGCTTTGCCAAAAGAAATCAATTAACCTGCGGGAGCGGCGTCGCACGCCAGGGATTAATGCCATCCATCACTGCCAGGGCCAGGGCACAGGGCACTGGCACCACCTCTCTGGTGACCCAGCACGGAAGCAGAGGAGTGGAACACTGCTCCCACAGCCCATGGAAGCTGAGCTGTCCCTGCTTTAGCTGCCACACTCCTGTGAAATGTCATTCGGGGATTTATTGCTGGGATTTCTGAGTTTGTTTGTTTCTTTGTGTAACCGTCTCTGGGCATTTGTTTAGAAATAATTTCTTCTTCCAGGCAGGGCAGATACCAGGATAGCAACTCTTTCCTGTAAAGCTTCCTCCAGTTTCCACCATGCTTCCTTTCAAAAAAAAAGAATTTCCAGGCTTTCACACTACTTTTATCATTGCCACAATTCCTGGCATATTTTGTATTTTTTTAGCACAGGAATTCCAGTCAACAAGGCTGCTCACAAAACACAAATGAAAAAAATCTTTCCATAGAAATTCTTTTTTTAAAACAAAATTCTTTTATTACCATTTTCATGCTGCTTCAGAAGTCTGACATCCTAGAGAGGCTTTTAGAAAATGTAGTACTAGCAGAGAACAGGATAGCACGTCACTCTGTGCTAATAATCCAGTCATTTTAGGGACTAGTTCTATAACACAAACTTAATCCCACCATTCCAAAGTGATAAGAAAGAATAAACAGTTAAGAATGGGTTCTGTAAGAGGTCTTAGGCACTAGCAATGATAAATACTTCAATTTTTTTTTAAACCACTCAAGTACAATCCTTCTGTGATATCACTTGACTGTGTTGTTGTTTCTTTCCTGCTCTGCACTCTGCAGAGGAGACTTAAAGCAGTTGTGTTTAATTTCCAAACATCAGCACTCTGACCTGTAATTCTCTTACCTGCCTGAGGGACATTGGTGAGACCCAAGCTAGATTTTAGACTCTCCTGCCATGGCAGAGCCCTGTGGAGTGGATCAGAAATCTGATAATTGCACTTTTATCCTCAAGCTCCATCCCAGGTACCTGTGCAGCCCTGCTAAGGAGCCATTTCCAAGGCTGGGAGCAGTCCAGGTTCTTCTCCCCATGGAAGTAAAAGCCCAGCAGTGCTGAGAGTTGTGTCTGTGGTTTGTGTGCATCCCTTCCTCACTCACAGTGTGGAGCACACAAACAAAGCTTCACCCTGCAGGGCTGCAGAAGAAAAGCCCACGTTGGGTATTTGATAGAAACTCCATCAATAATTAGGAAAAATGTGCTATTTTTTAATTAGAAAAAGAGATTCAAAAAAGTCCCTTTCCCGAGCTGTGACAGCTTTTGGGTACCAGGGATATAAATCACCATAATTAGTGTGTAGCAGGGTCCTCTCCTGGGCAGTGAGTGCAGTGATCCTGCAGCCCTGTCCCCAGCCATGGCCACTCCCAGCTGCTGCTGAGGGAAAACCAAATTCATCTGGATTCAAGGAGAATTCTTGGCATACAGGGACTTTGCCATGCAGGAGGAGATTTTAAATCCTCACTGAAAAATCACCCTGTGCAGGTGTGGGATACTCTGCTCCTCAAAGGATTTTGTTCTTTTAACTTCTTCTTTGTTTGGTTCATTTTTTTAAACTTAATCCCTGGTTTTACACCTGGAAACATTAGATTTTCTGTTTTTTTCCAGAGGTATGAAAAGATGCTTAGGATGGGTGTCCAAGTTTTATAGCTGGCTCAGTCCCTCTGTGCATGATAGAGGCTGATGTTTGTGCCAAGGACACAGCAATGCAGATCAGGCAGCAGGATGCAACTGCAGAGGGGATCCCTGGTGCAGCCAGAGCAGGAATAAACAGCTGCACTGATGCAGATATTGAGAACAAAAGAATTCAAGTCTTTAACCAGTGACCACTCAGCACCTGAGAGCCTGCAAGCCTGAATCCTTCACCCCTTTGTTTGCATAATAAGAATTAGGTTCTTTAAACAACTCAAGGTATTTATTTTCTTCTAAAATGAAAATTAAACATTTAATAAGAAAAAAAAAATACTTTTAACACCTGTGATCTGATGTGGAAGCTCTTGGTGAGTAGAAGTGCTGGTGGACATTTAATTTTAAAAGTGGTATGTACAAACACTAGAAAAAAAATCCTCTACAGAGGAGATAGCAAAATCCACAAAAAGAACCATCCCTAGTCCAGACACTTGTGCTGTCTTAAACATGGCACATCTTCAAATTGCATTACAGGAAAAATGAGAATAATCCATTTTCAGGCTCTTTCTCCTGCCTCCTATCAGGCTTATTTTTAGCCTTTTGCAGAACTGGATACAAAATTATCTCCCAGTTCTCCTATTGCAGCAATTTGAAAGTGTCTGACCTTATTTTTGCTTTGCAGATTCTATTATGTGGGACAGGGGAAGGACTCACAGAGCTGTCAAACCTCCCTTTCTCTCATTTTTCTGTGGCAGCAGCTGGAGGCAGAAAGGACCCACCAGGTGACCTGATGTTGTTGCCATTAACCATTTCCCAGGTATTGAGGTGGCAGCTGACTGGTGCTGAGTGTGCCCCATTCTGGTAGTTTGCATTGCCAGAAAGAACATTCCTTCTCTGAAATTGCTGGAGCTGTATCACAGAGGGTTTTATGGGATGCTGGACACTTATTTTAGAGAGATATGTCAGTGCTGCATTGGGGCAGGGTTTGGATTTGAGGATTTCAGGAGCTGCAAGTGGATTTTAACAACTCCCAAAAAGGGATTTTTGAGAACAGTTTGCTCACTGTTGACACTCAGCTGCTTCTGGGGAGGAATATCATTGCTTCATTTGTTTTGACTTTACAAAAGAACAGTAATTAAACATTTCTACAGTGGTAGAAACTCACAATGTTTTTTTAGCCCAAATAAGACATTGTTGGCCTTTGAACCCACATGAATTAACAGCAAAAAGCCTGGATTAAATGCAGAGGGTCTGTGGTGATGGGAGGAGAGAGGCAAGGAGTGAGTTTTGAGTATCTGACAGTGGCATGATAAAAACTCACAGACTGCAGATGAACAAGATTAGACTATTAGATGGTTTATATGGAATCTGTGGTAAGAATACAAAGGGAAGAGGTGGTGAAAATGTAAGTGGTTCTACTATTGGCTGGAAAAGCTCTTGTAGAGCTGTTGGTTTCTCACCTGCTTACTGGCCATGTTTGTAACTCCAGAAGCAGCTAGCAAAACCAAGAATGTAACAGCTTGGGACTTGAATTTTAAATGCTGCTGCAGCTGGGAACTGCTGGTGCTATGCAGGTGGAAAATATTCTCATGTAGAGCAATTGCTGATTTGTTGTGCCACTTCAGCCACCCTGTGGATTTCCTGCAGGTCATGCAGGGGGTGGCAAAGGTCAGTGTGGGTTCTCACAGGCAGTTTGAGCTCAGCTGTGGTCCTGGCAGGGTGCTTGAAATGCTCTGTCAGAGTTCAGTGTTGGCAGCAGGAGCTTTGCTTTAGCCCAGGCAGAAGGATGGGGGAGGCTGCTGCTGGCACAGCTCTGGGAACCCCTGATCTGTGGAAGGGGCTGTGGGCAGAGCTCTGGGTTCTCCAAACCACCCATTCCCCACCAGACTGACCTTCCCAGGTCCATCCCCTGGGCCAGAGAAAGGAAAACAACATTCCTGCACTATTCCCAGCTACTCAGTGCTCTCCCACAGCAAGAATGGAACTTCTCCATGTGCCTTATGCTGTAGAGAAGCCAAAGCTCACTTTTCCAAGAGCTCCAGATCAAGAACTACGTGGGAGTTCTCCTGCTGTCTTGGCTACTGACTCTCTGCTGTGAGCCCCAGGAAGGCAGAGGTTGTCCCTAGAATGTTCATCAGCTGTAAATCAGGATTGAAGGCACCTTCCCACAGGGTGCAAGGGGCACTGAAATCATATGCTACCAATGGACCAGCATGTCAATTGGCACTGGCATGGCAAAGGAGAATTCTTGGCATACAGGGACTTTGCCATGTAGGAGGAGGTTTTAAATTCTCACTGAGACAGATCCTTTGCTAAGGCTGCCCTGGCACAGAGACAAAATCTGATCAGATCCCACGCAGGTGACTGGAGCACGGAGCAGAAAGCAGCAGCCTTCCAAGCAAGAAACAATCTCTGACACAAGGAAATGGAAGAAATCATGAAAAATTCAGCCATGCTGTTTCCTGATGTCAGAGCATTTTGCAGAGGTATTGGCTTTTATGAGCAGCAACGACCTCTGCTTGTGCAGCAGTCTGCAAGGCAGATCCTGTGCCTGTGGGTGTGTTAGAGCAACTTACTTGTGGCTGGGTCCTCGACCTGGGTCAGGCTTTAACCCCTCACAGCCACCCCAGAGCATTGGGAGAATTGGAAGGGTAAGAGCTGGAAAACCTGTGGGTTGAGTACAGTTTAATAGGGAAAGCAAAAGCTGCACCCCAAACAAAGCAAAACAAACCAAGGAATTCACTCCCCACTTCCCATGGCAGGTGGGTGTTGAGCCATCCCCCAGGAGAGCAGGGTCCCTTTAGACACAAATTACATGAAGGACAAACACCTTCACTCCAAACATGCTCCCTTCCTCCTTCCTCCCCCACTTTATATACTGAGCACAGTGTCATAGGGTGTGGAATATCAGTTTGGGTCTCCTGTCCTGGCTCTGTGTCCTCCCATGGGCACCCAGTTCCTCACCAGCATGGCAGGACAAGGAGCAGAAAAGGCCTTGGCTCCATGCAAGCCCTGTTCAGGAATAACAAAAACATCTCTATATTATCACCCATGTTCAGCACAAATCCAAAACACAGCCCCACTCCAGACACTGGGAGGAAAATTCAATTAAATCTACTCCAGCCAAACCCAGCACAGGCTGAGTGACATCTTTTAGAGAAACAGGGACAAGCAGTTGCAGTATTATCTCCAGTGATGCAGTAAGGTGTGTCTTAAGTGCTCTGGCTTGGTCACTCCCAAAGTTTCTGCCAGACCACTGCAAGCCAGGGGATTGCCAGGACTGTAACAGTGGAGTGGAATGGATGGATGTTTCCTTGAGGCCTCCAGGCCAGGTTGGACAGGGCTTGGAGCCTCCTGATCTACTGGCATGTGTCCCTGCCCATGGCAAGGGTTGGAATGAGGTGCTCTTCAAGGTCCCTTCCAACCCAGCCCCTTCCATGGTTCTGTTATTTCCCACACCTGGTAGCTCAGAGGCTGGTGAAAAGAGCTGTAGCATGAGGCAGTTCTTTTGGAGGACAAGAAGTATGTTTTTAATCAAGTGCCATCAGGATGTTCTACAGGATTTTCTATTTTAAGATTTAATTTGTTCTTATCTGCTTTTTATGTCATGTTTTCTCCCCCTTGCCATCCAATCATTCAATCAAAAGTGAGGCACTTCACTGCCTCTTTTCTCCATTATTTCAGAGGACATAATTGTATGTTGTTACAGACATCTTCTGTGGCACTAAAACCCTCCACCTCAGTACTGAGCCCATCAATATCTGGCAGAATCATCCTTACAGAGACAGACTCAGGCACAAAGTTTCAAGACCCACATCTTCACAGACTTCAGGGGTCTGTGGCAGAGAACCCCCAAAGATTGGTGAGCTCTGGAGCTCGTTTCCATCCTGGTCCTTGGGACCCTGATTGATGCTGTAAACTGCTCATCTTCACATCTGTTCTGCTGCCTGGGAAAATAGCAGGAAAGGTTATTGATTTTTCCTTTATGCCAGTTTTCTCCTCAGTAAAGATGTGTGAAAGAGGAAAAAGGGAAGCTGACCCATGTTTCTGCCTCTGGAGACAAATCTGCACCTGGATTAAATGAACAGATGGAAAATACTGACAGTCTGTGCAGCTTTAAGGGGCTGAACCAAATAGAGGGGGAAACATATTTGCTGTACATGATTATCATATTTTGTTTACTAAACCCACTGACATGCAGGAAGAAAAGGGGATTTGAGCCAATTCATTTCTTCAGTGCAGCTGGAGGAGCCCCTGTCCCCAGCAGAGAGCTGTGACCCTGCAGTGACAGGGCAGTGACAGAGGGCAGTGACAGAGGGCAGTGACAGGGCAGCCCCTGTCCCCAGTGACAGAGCAGAGCAGAGGCAAGGGCAGCTGTGCAGGAGGGCTGGGCACAGCCAGCTCCTGTGTGAGCCTGGGGTGGAGAGCACAGAGCCCCTGCTTGGGAATGAGAGCACAGACAAGCAGCAGCCACAGTGAGCACTGCTCCTGCTCCAAAGCAAACTCCTGCTGTGCCAGACTGTTGGCTGAATTTTGTTAGAGTTCTCCTAGCATCCTTTTCCTCCAGCAAACTGACCTCAGCTCCATCAACAGCCCGTTCCTGCAGGCTGGATAACCTGTCAGATGCATCAGGAAGCTCAGTGCTTGGACTGTTTTTAACTGTGCCATCCTGTCCTTGTGCCACTCACTGGGAGCTCTAGGCTGATGGATCACTGTTGCTCTCCTTCCCTTTCAGTCACTGTTTCCAGCTGCAGCCTGCTTGGAGTCTGAAGTTCTGCAGGAATTCATGTTGTCAATCACATCTTGTCCCAGAATTCCTGACTTCACCATCAGAACAGCTTGAGGTCAGTCAGAGCAGGAGCTGCTCTCTGGGAGCAATCCTTGATTCTGCTGTTCTTGCTGAAGGCAACAGGTCAGAGTGAGGGTTAATGTTCTGCAGCTTTTTTGGGGAGGATTGGAGGCTGTGGCAGCTTGTTCAGCATCCCAGGAGAGCTGCTGTGGAGCAGGGAACCAAAGCCATCTCCTTCCAGCTGCAGGTGAAAATGGGAACTGTGCTTAGCTGCTGCAGGGCAGGGCTGGCTAACCCAGCTACCTGCTGCACTGTTACCAAAACTCTGTAATGAAGGGCAGAGGAGGTACACACTGGAACTGGAGTGTCCACCCTGCTGGGTTTGCTCCTCCTGAAGTGTTTGGTGCAAAGGTGGTGCAGGACTGACACCAGTGTTTGCACTCAGGGTGTGGCAGAGTCCAGCTGAGAGATCTCTGGTTTGTTTTGGCTTCTGCAGTGAGCAAAATAGTGAAAGAACAGCTGTGGCTTTGCTTTGTTCCAGGGGCTGCTCCAGCTCTCCTACTCCATAACTGTTCCAGCAGTTATCTGCAGGAATTAGTGATAACAGCAGCAGCAGTGCAAGTCCCTTCTGTGTTCATGGATCAGGTGATGAAATTCACTCTTAGAGCAGATGTGGAGCTACAAGTGACCATCCTTAGCCTCTGTTTTCCTTCTCCAGTCTCAGGCAGCAACATCAGCTCTGAATGCTGCTGGTTCAGTAGCTGGAATTTCAGCCTGCTGCATCTGGCTGGGCTGCTCATCATCCCTGAGGCACAGCTGGAGGGTGATGTTGCTCTGATGCAAAGCTCTTTAACTGGCTGTATTTGAAAATAGATTTGTTTTTCATAGATTAAGGCCATAAATTCTCCTTACCTTTCAAGGATGTCTGGCCATGAAGTTTTCATCACCTAAAATTTCAGGTTTCAGTGTGTTTACAAGGCCTTCTGGAGATGTTTTTGACCTCCCAGCATCTGAGGAAGTTCAGACAGGAGGAATCTACTAGGGGGCTGCCATTAGTGACTGGTCCCCCTGTGTCCCTTCCCAAAGCACTGCTTCAAACAGGCACTTGATGGCACATTGCAGTAGAAACACACAATTCTCTCCACTGAAATTAAGGACAAGGATCCTTAATCACTGGCAGGAATTGCTGCTAAGTCCAGTGGTCCAGCTGCCCCTGTAGCCCCTGTACTTCTGTCTGCTGAATGAGGTCCAGCTCAACAACTCAATACTAAAAAACTCCTGCTCAATAACTCAAAAACTGATTTATTTTCAGTCTAGAAGGACCCTACTGGAGCATTTTATTGTTGGTTGTAAAAATTCAGTGATGTTAAGTACAGCAGGCTGTAAAACCCAGGACAACATTTCCTAATGTGCTTCTCAGTTACAAAAGCCAGAGTCTGGCTTGTGTAGATAGCAAGAAAACTGGGCTTTGGGAAAGCTGCAGGATACTGAAACACAGGTGGTGTTTAACTTAGGCATGAAACTTGACATGAACCAGGCTGGCAGCATTCCCAAAAGCCTCTCTTGGAGCCTTGGGCACAGCACACTGAGGTGTGTCCTCCTTCCTGGCACCCTGCTCCTGGCTGGAGCTCAGGGACAGGGGTGACACATCCCTGGAGCTCAGCAGGAGCACACACATCCACAGTGCTCCTCACAGCTGCAGCAGACAGGTGAGCAGGGCCATCTGGCTCTCCCCTTGCTGCCCAGGGTGGAGCAGAAGGTTCTTGCTCTGGATGTAGGCAGCAGGAATCCTTTCAAAGCCCTGGGAGTGCCCAGCAGGGCTGGCTGCACTGCAACCTGTAATCTCCATTAGCTGCTGGCCTGGGGACCAGCAAGGCTGGAAGGCACAGAGCATCTGGAGAAGAATCCTGCCCAGTTCCTGAAATAGAGCATGGCTGACCTGTAAAAGATCCTGGCCAGTCATCTGTTATCTTAAATTGGCTGTCTTGTCCTCTTGCAGGTCTCTAAGCGGCCGAGGTGCAGTGAAATTAGATCCATTTTACATAGCATAAATATTTAACAGCTCTAGAGCATGTAGTTTAATATTAAACAGACAGTCTTATAAATACTTCAGAATTATAGATGCTGTCACAGTACATGGAAATGACTTGATAGGATCGAGGAGAAATATTTAGGTTTGACAGGAGAGGAAGTGATGGAGTTAGAGAGAATCAGCCACATTTTTAACTGCTAGAGGAGTTCCTAAAAAAAAAACCCCAAAAAGTTGTACAGCTTCTGTTCTTGAAAGGCAGTCTGGGTGAGTTTCCTCCTCCTCCAGAAATAACAGACTGGTTCCCACCCTGCTCTCTTCAAGGAATGAAAACATTCACAATCTTAAAAAAACACTGCAGAGCAAACAGAACAATTTGGGAGCCAATGCTCAGTGATCCATTCAGTGTGGGATTATCATTATTAGAAAGGCAAGTGGTACTTAATGAGGGATTTAGATGCTCTTGAGCTTGTTATTTTAAGCCCATGTACTACATTTTGCCACCTAAGAGAGTTTAAAATGTATTATTTGTAGATTTGCTTTAAGAAAAGTAAACAAAATCCCACCTGATCCATACTGAGCCCCACTGCCACTGGTTGTGGCAGTGACCACTGTCTGCAGCTCGGGGCTTCAGAGGGACTGAGGAGGCACTGTCCCAAATTTAGGAACTGTTTCAGTGCTCTGTCCTGTCCACCAGCTTCCTGTGTGATCCCTGAAAGTCATTTCTCTCCCCAGCAGGTTCACAAGTCACGTGCAGTCTAATTTCCCATCAAATCTTCAAAAAACATTTCAGGATTTGCCCCTCCAGGCCTCTGTTCCCATCTGTGAAACAGAGATAAAGCAGAACTTGAGAGAAATGTGTTAAAATTAAAGGGTGGTACATTTTATCCCATAGGAGGCTGGACTGTTATTCAAGCAGCAAAGTTGTGTCTATTTCCAGTTGTGTCAGCAGTGCAGGTCCATGATAAAGTCATGGCAAAACTGACTTTATTTTCATAGATTCTGTGTCCTCTAAGAATGTGAAATGATGTGCTAAGGGACAGGACTTTCAAACATTATGGCTCACTCAAACCTCTGGAGTTTCAGTGTTCTCTGATAGTTTTGTGACATTCCATAGCTTGCTTCCTACTATTGAAGTTGGCTGTAGCACTCCCAGGTAGTTTTCTCTGGTGTATTCTGCACAATACCAGTGTTCAATACAATGTGATTTCCAGTGCACTGGGGTTACCAAGAATGGGACTTGCACGAAGAAACTTGGGTCAGCTCTTCCATTAGAAATATTTCAGTCTATAGCCTGGAAAGGCAGAAAAAGCACAGAGGCTTCTGTGCACCTTGGAGAGCTGTGGGGTTGGTGTGAACTTAAGAGCTGTGGGCAGAACTGGACCAGTTCCTGATGCAGAGGTTTCTTGGAAGGTGTCCCCTGAGTACTGCCTAATTTTTATCCTGGAACATTTGAACCCATTTCAGCGACAAACAGCGTTCTGGGTCAGGGACACAGTGTGGTGAAGACCCACAACTAAGTTTTAATGTGTCCAAAGGAGTGTGGTGTTTCCTGAGAATTTGTCACCTGGCAGGGCCTCGGGCAGTGGCAGCTCTGCGATGCTCCCTGTGCACTGTCTGAAGGTTTCACTATTGCAGGGAGAAGCTGCCTGTGACAGCAGATTTACAAACCACTGCTGGGGTGGTGGGGTTCATCGAGGGTCCCTGGGGAGTCCCAGGGTCCCCCTAAGCTGAATGTTCACTGGCAGGCAAGGAGACTCCACACGGCTTCTGAGGGTGCTAATTAGATGAGGGTGGTAATTATTGGGGATCCCCCCCCCCAGGAGCAGCATGGTTTCTGAGGGAGAAGGGGGGAAGGGGAAAGAAGAAGAGCCCAGGGGGGAAAGGGCCAAGAGAGGCAAAGGCCCAAGAGAGAGCAAAGAGTCAAGAGAGGATCTGGTCTCCCTCACACAGTTTAACAGGGAGATTCAAAGGGGGCGCAATCAGACTTGGGTCAGGGAGATTACAGATCCATGATACTTCAGGGGAGGGTGACAGGCTTGGAGTAAACCGTACATTTTCGAGGGGTGAGACAGCAAACTATTTAACTAAAATGTAACACCACACTGGAGCAATTTGGTTCTTGCTTTGAGGACGGAGCCTCCCTTGGAATGGAAAATGTAACCCCCTTCCCTCTGAATTATTATAATATTGAAATTAAGGAGCTTTCAGGCCAATATATGGGAAACAACAGTCCTTGTACTGGAATATGTGTGCATAACAAACAAACAAACCAACAGCAGCAGCAGCAGCAGCGCAGGCCCGGCCCGGCCTTGTCCCGCTGCACAGAGCAGGGACCTTCCCCTGGGTGCAGTTCCGGGCACGGCCGCCAGGGGCGCTGCTGGCTCCGGGCAGGGCGGGGCAGGGACTCCCCCCCGCCGGCAGGGGGCGCTGTGGGGCGGGCCCGGCCTCATCTCCCTCACGTTAACAATGGCGGCTGAGCCGAGATGGGCAGGGAGGGAGGAGAGGCTTCTTTATGAACCCTCAGGGCAGCCGAGCCCGGTACCCCCTCAGAACAGCAAAGGAGATGTAGCAGGAACCTCAGAACCTGGAAAGGCAGGGAGGAGCAGTATCCTGGGCTGGTAGATGAGACGTGTCAGGAATTCCGCAGCTGTAGCTAAAACCGTGGAGCCTCTTGGCAGGCCAGGAGTGTGGGTGTTCAAAAAGCCTGGAGCAGCAGCAGAGGCACGGCAGGGCTGGGCAGCAGCAGCCCAGCTCCTGAACAGAGCCAGGAGAGGCTCCCTGGGAGAGGGAAGGGGCTCAGGGATGTCAGGGTCTCCCTGAGGCACCCCAGCAGATGGTGAAGGGTCCTTTGGTCCTTTGGTGTTCATAAGGTCCCAGAGGTTCACCCATGGCAGAAGAAGCAGGACCGGGCTGGGCTCCAGTGATGGCAGCGAATTGCCTCCCCCAAACAGCAGCTTGACCCTCTTCCTCCTCCTCTTCTGAAGAGCAAGAGAGCCAGAAGCTGCCCCAGCCCCTTTGGGTTTTTTTCCCCAGCCCAGTTCTGCTGGTGTCTCTGCCTTTCCCAGAGAAACCCCCAGGTAAAAAGAGAGAGCAGTCAGCTGGGCCCCTCCCCTGAGCTGTGGCCACTTTTTTGCCTCTCTTAAATACCTGGTTGTTATTGTCTCTTAGCAACACATATAGCAGAAAATTCTTTTAGAGAAATAAACAAAAAGAAAAGTCCTAAACCTCAACATGGGCACAGCCGACCTTCACTGGTAGGTGGAGACTCTCCGTTTGTAACTCAGATTTATTTACGCTGCTGCTGCCCAAGTACAGGCAGAGAGCCCTTGGGTAAAGCACTCACACAGCCACATCAGGGCAGGTCTGTGGGTGTGCTGGGGGCTCCCAGTGTTGTAAGAATCCAGGTGTTCCCACAGAGATCCAAAGGTCTTGGAGTGTGAGGATGTCACCTCTGACAGTTCACACGGGGCCCTGCTGTGTGTGTCACTGTCAAAGGCAGTAACAAGAACAGTGTGGGAGGGGATGGGAGAGGAGCTGCTGCTGAGGAAGGTCGGATTTTCCAGGGCATGTACTGCAAGGACAAGCAGCAGGGGCAAGGGATGGCCTTGGCAGGACTATTGCTGCTGTCCCTGGGTCCCTCAGAGCAGAGAGGAGCAATCCCTCACTGTCCTGCAGGACAGCTCCTGCCTGGTGGCACAGCAGTCCCTGCCACACGCTGCCCATCACCTGGGAGCAGCTGCCTGGAACAGCAGCAGGGCTTCAGGAGCTGCAAACTGAAAGACAACTCACTTTTCCTTAACTTAATTTTATCAGTGATTTACATTTGTGCTGTCAGGCTGAAGGACACCAACAGCCACTGCACAATCTTGTACTGGCTTAGGGAAATCGTAGCTACCTGGATGCCTCTGGGACCTTCCCAAATCCTTGTCAGTTGGTGCCAGCAGTGTTATTTGGCATGTTCCAGCCATTGTCAGCACTGCTGTCAGGCACCCCTGTGTGACAAGGTTGCAGCTTCATACCATTGTGCAGGACAATTTTTAACGTCCCACTTCTTTAGACACTGTTAAGCAACCAAAACCTGGATTTGCCAGGCTGGTATGTTATTAGGAACCCATTTCTTTGCTAATTACAGCTCTCACACAACACTTTTATCTTCTCTCCACCAGGGTGAATCAGCTTGTGATGCCACCAGCCTCTGTGAAAGTCTGAGACGGTGAGTGACCCAAACCAGCTGCAGGTTCCAAGCTACAGCTCTGCTCCAAACCCCTGTCAGCCCATCTCTTTCCTTATCAATTGCAGAGAAGTTTCCTTAGCCAGCTCTGGTTTGCCACCCTCAGCCCAAAGCAGAGCAAATCAAGACCAGGGGTCAACTCAAGTGTCCTTTGTGGTATCAAGTTGCTTCCAGAACCTGGTGTTCCTTCTTTGAGCAGAAAAGCCCACGTTACCCGTGTCCCTTGACCAATGTGACTGTCCCAGGCCAGAACTGAAAACCTTTTGGTGTCCACAAAACCTCCTGCTGCCCTACTCGGGGTCAAACATGGGCTGCTACCACACCACCACTGCTGGCACAGTCCAGATTTTCTGCAGAAAGTGTTCCCTGGCAGCACCTGACCCTGTCCCCTCTGCAACCCTGGACTCAGGGTGACACCTCTGAGCCAGACCGAGCAGGGCCTGTCCCCTTCCTGCTGCCCACCCTGTCCCTTGTGTTCATGCTGCCCTTATCACTCCCCCACAGCCACAGCGCTGCTGCTTGGAGCTGCCTCAAGGGATAAACACTTCCCAGCATTTTACTGCAGCCAAAATTAATTAAAGCAAGTTTTTTGAAGAGGAGATTTCTTTCCCATAAATTAAATGCATTGAAAGACTAATCAGAAAATCAGAACTCAATAAGACACTTCAGAATGGCCTTTTGAGGGAAAAGATTTCATGCAATCTCTAGCACAGATGTGTTATTTCCACAGAGAGGAGTGGATTTGGGCATGAGGGTGCCTGGAGTTTGCAGGCTCTGGGCTGGATGTGCATTCACACAGTATTATTTAGCAGTAGCTTTTAGATAAAGTTGGAGGGGTTTTTTAAAAATGCCATAAACAAATCTGGGAAGAAATCCTTGGTGCTGTTGCTGAAACTTGCTTTATAAACCAGTGACTTATAAACCACACTACCTGTGTCCTGGGCACACCAAGGTTTTTCACTACACTTCTCTCTTTTTTGTTCCAGTTTTATACAGCTTGAAAGAAACCAGGGCACCATCAGAGGGGAATTTTTCTGTAATGCAGCAGCCACTAATTTTTAGGGTCAGGGGCAATTTCCTGCATAACATGGAGCACAAGGCCCTCTCACAGGAAATCCTGCTCTGAGAGGACTGGTTATCCTTACCCCTTTGTCTAGGACAGCAGTTGGCTGCTAGAGAGGCCACCCAGTGGTACCTCAGCAGTGAGCAGAGGTGCTGACACGTCCCTGAAGGCAGCATGGCCACCAGCAGTGCCTGCCCTGCCGTGCCAGCAGCACACTGAGCTGGGCCCTCCAGGGGACAGCTGTTTCTAAAATGTCCATTTAAGGCACAAGGCAGCCCCTCTTCAGTAAACTGAGGGGGTCAAAAGCAGTCTGCAAGAGTGGAGCCTGTCCTGTGCTGCCTCAGCCCACAGCAGGAGCAGGTGTGCCTGCACAGCTGCCCTCAGGGGCTGCACAGCTGCCAGGGACCTCCTGGAGCAGGCTGGGCCAGGGGCACAGTGCCTCTGTTCCCATTCCAGATGGCTTCAGCACATCCCCATGGGCAGGCTTTGCCAACCCCCTGCTTGCACAGACACAGGGATCTCTGTCATGGTTTGACAGAGTGCAATGCCAGTGCACCCATGAAAATACCTTCTCCCTAATGTCTGCTGTGAGATGTGACCAGAAATTGAGCAAAGCAGGCTCCAGCTTAGGAATAAAGGAAAGAACTTTATTAACTTCCAATATGAAAGAGGTCTGAACTCTTTCATGGACCAGAACCAAGAGGGAGTTCCCCTGGGCGTTCTCTGCTTTTAACCCCCTGTGTTCTCAGAGGTGTATCCATGTCCTCAGTGGCCACACCAGGTGCCAGTATTCAGTTCTGAGCACCCATTGGTTTCACCACAGCCTCCAACAAAACTCACTTCCTTTTCAAACCAGGGCAGTCTCTTAGCTGGCCCCCACCAGCCCAGGAGCTGGGGTGCCCCAGCAGCCATCCATCCCTGGAGCTCCCCAGTAACACCTTCTGTTCCCTGTTTGCAGCTGCCAGTGAAGGCCAGGACACGTGGACTCCTGCTCCCACCACACCGATCTCAAGCTGGAAGCCCTCCTGTGCTGGGTATCAGTGGATCCTTCAGCTCCACATCACAGAGGGGGTCTCCACACCAGATCCATCCCTCTCCCCAGCCTGCAGGGTCAGGCACCAGGAGATGAGCAGGGCAGTGGGAACGTGGCAACTTCTGGAACGGGAGGACATTCAGAGGGTCCCCTGAGCATGGAAACCAACTGTCCACTGGAGCCAGAAAATGCTGCCCAAGTGAGCAACTGTAGATTGTGTACATGGTGTTAGTTGTAGGCAATGAAGTCCACATTGTTTGTAGGGCAGCTGGTGTCCTATGGAATGCTGCTGCTCTGCCAGCACTCCCACTCCCACAGACTGCACTAGTTGAGGACCTGTTCTGTACATCACCTTTTCTTTGACACTGAAGGCTTGATTCAGATTATTATTTTTTATTTAAATATGTTATAAGATGCTTTATCTCTGCTGGAGACATTAGATGAGATATATATATATATATATATACTTAGATAAATTTTTTATTTAAACATTTGAAATCTGGAGCTGCCTGTGCAACCATAGCAGACATGAATAACGTCCACAGCTCTCCTCCTCTCAGTGCTCTGGTGCCAGGGCCCTGCAAGGGCACCACAGGAAAACTTCCAGTGGCTGCCCCACCTGTCACTGAGCGTGAGCAATGGGACAGAGGAGAGTTCACTGCACTGGGTATGCTGGTGGTTGTCACAGAAAGGCCCAGAAGAACGTTGGACAGAAATCCCTACAGGCTCTAAGAGTTTTCCATATGCTAAATTCAGCCTTCCTAGGAGGTTCACAGGCTTTTAAAATACCAAAATCCACCTGGCTGAATGGCTGCACCTTGGGCCTGGGAGTGCAATACTGCTGTGACCTCGTGCTTTGTTTACATGATACCATATCAGACTGTCAATGCTAATTCTCCCTGCAATAGCCCAGAGCAGGTGGCTGGCACTGCCTTCAGAGCAGTGCTCGGGCTCCTGCACACCCAGCCTGACCTGGCACTGGGGTGTTCTTGTACCTTTACAAAGGTGCCTTGAGAGCTGTCAGACAAGGCCAGTGCCTGAACTGGGTGAGACTCGAATGCAGAAGCTGCCATGGTGCCATTCCACTGGAGTCTTGTTTGCTGGACCTCCACAAGCCCAAGCTGTGCTGTGTCAGCTGGATGGGGGAGGAAGGGGAGCACAGGTCCTGAAGAGGGCCAGGCTGCCCCATGAAGGGCACTTGGGCTCCTAGGAGGAATAAATCAGCTCAGGAAATGTCAGAGCAGAACTAGGTGTGAGTCAAGGCTGGAGCTGCTGTCCTGGCTGTGCCATAAGATTTCTCAGGCACAGCAGGGTACTGTTGGTAAATCTGGGCTTATCTCCCATTCCCTGCCAGGATGTGCTGGGACCTACAGCACAGCCCTGCAGCACAGATGGTTCTAGTGCCAGGTGCTCACCCCATGGCAAATCCCTGCCCAGGCTGGGGATTCCTGTAATCCCCTGAGCCTTCCCTCCTCCCCAGAGCTCACAGGACTCTAAGGGTTCTGTCACCTGAAATTCCTTAACAATAGCTCTAAGAGTTGGCTAAAGAACCAGAGCCAGGAGTGTTCCTCTAGTGCCTGAGCAAGCAGGTGCTAGAAATAACAAAGCAAAGCAAATCCCAGCAGTGCTTCACTTCCTACCTCGTGCCACTATTTACACTCAGAGGGGAAACACAGCAGCTGTAGTCTGGGAGCCAAACACTTGGCTTTAAAGGCACATGAAGTTCTGATTCCCATTAAGAAATTCCTTTGTAAGCTGTTTAAAAAGAAACAAAAAGCAACCCAACAATCAGTCATTTCATCTCAGAGACCAAAGAAGATTAACCACATTTTCTAAATTGCTTTTCTGATAGGCTCTCTGTTGTAGCATTTATTGTCAACAAAATGGAACATTTCTGCTAAGGGTCAGAGATTAGGAATTCTCCTTAAACTTAATTCTCAGGAGTCAGCAATGAAAAGGGAACTGAAGTGTTCTGTGTGTCACTGGCAATCCTTGTTTGTGACAGGCTCCAGTCCCTGCCAGAGCTCAGTGCTGGTTTTATCCTTTATGCACCTGAAGGAAATGCTCTGGATTCTGTTTAATCAAGGACAGAGGGAAGGGAGCAAACAAAGGAGCGAGAAATGAGTCCTACCTTCACCAAGGGGTCCCTGAATCCCTGCTCCCACATGTTCCAGGCTAAGAGAGGGAGGCTCAGGCTTCTTCAGATCCTTGCTGCACTCAGTGGGGTCTGTGCAAGTGTCCAGAGGCACCAGGGACGCTCCAGCTGCCCCTCAGTTAATCACGAGGGTTTCCTTCTACTCCACTCTATAAAGGGGATTTTTTTAAAGCATGAACTCCCCCCAGCTGATCCTGCACTGGCAGTCAGGTGGTTTGTACAGTGTGGGACACTGAGGCAATGGCACCTGCCCAAAGAAGCAAGAGAATGACCCAGAAGGCAGCAAGTGCCACCCCAAGGGGCTCCTGCTGGAGCAGGTCTGGGTGGCCCCAAGAGCCTCTCCCCTTAGGTCAGGGTGACTGAACCCCAGAAATGTCTGGCTGTGCTCTGGGAAGCAGAGTTCTCCCAAGCTCCACCCCAAATGCTTCTTCTCTTCTCCATTGGCTTTATTGTCTGGCAAACCAGCACTTAGAATCACTTTTACTACGTGATGTATGGGAGTATTAGCACATTTTCTTGTTATACAAGGGAGGAGTATAAAATAGTTTTCTGATTTCTTTCAGAAGCAAATTACTATTTTATTTTTTAAGAGCAATTGATTGATTGTGAATCTCAGAGTATAAAAAAAAAAGATAAGCCAAATATATACCTTTATGTAAATTAAGAAATAAAAGTATTTAAAATGTACCCCCTTGCTCCTTTTCTTGTGTCACCTCTTGGCTGTGCACTCCTGTGGTCCCTGGGATGAGGATGCTCCAAGCTCCAGCAGCCACAGGGCTGCCAAGAACTTCCCTGGACACCAGCCTGGCTAGAGATTGTGGAGAAGTAACAGCAGGAGCAGGGAAGGTGGTGGATTTCAGCCTCCCATTCCCCAGAGCTGGGGGAAGGAGTCAGTGTGGGCCTGCCCGAGGTGGGCTCCTGCTCCAGCCCCATTCAGGCCCTCACAGCACAGCAGAGGAGCTTGGCTGATGGGAATGGCTCAGTGCTCATGGGCTGGGTGCTCAGGAAGGCAGGAAATGATTCCCAGTGGTTCCACAGTGGGCATCAAGGCTGCCCCTCTCCAGTGATCCCACAGCAGCCATGGCCACCAGACTCACAGGATAAAGGAGAGAAGGGGCTGGTCCTGCTGCATCAGAGCCCTGCAGCTCAGCCTGGGCTGCTGGGACACTCAGACAAAGGGGCCTGAGGCTCCCCTGACCAGCTGGGAGAGACCCCCCACAGCAGGGCCTTCCTTCAGAGCCCTCCCCCAGCACAGGGCACTGTGCACACCAGGAAACCACAAAAGCAAAGGCTCTGTCACTTAAAACACCCATCCCTGATGGCCTTTTGTCAGTGCCTCTCGGGGCTTTCAGCTTAATCATTCTTGTAAATTACTTGATTAAGAATAATTTTCCAAATTCTGATGTTCCAGCAGATAGACAGATAAGCTTTGAAGCTCAGCAGCTTTAGCTTCCATCCATCAACTACTGCTAAGAGTGTGCTGTGCACACTGGGTTTGGATCAGGGCCATACCCTTGTGTGTGTGTGTGTGTGTGTGTGTGTGTATGTTACATGTGTGTGTGTTATTTATGTGTGTGTTATGTGAGTTATGAGTGTGTTATGAGTGTGTGTTACATGTGTGTGTGTGTGTGTGTTGTGTGTTATGTGTGTGTGTGTTATGTGTTTGTGTGTGTTATGTGTTATGTGTGTGCCCCCACACATTTGCTCCCTCCCCATCCCTGCTTCACAAACCCTCCCAAACCCCTCAGTGCCTGTAGAGCTCTCACAGGGCCACCCATGCTGTGACAAACAACAGCCCCATGTGCTGCCCTGACCCTCTCCTGAGCTGGTCTGTGTGTTCTGTGTGCTGCAGGGCCCTGGTGTCACTGGTGCATGTACAATTATCACACTGTACAGAGAGGTGCTGATTGCATGGCAACCTCTCCTGAGCAACTCCAACACTGCACCCATTGCCCAGAGTCCCTGGCAAAATCTCTCTGGATATTACATCAGAAATCATAGAATCATGGAATGGGCTGGAAGGACCATAAAGACCAGTTAATTCCATCCCCCTACCATGGACAGGGACACCTTTCCCTGTCCCAGGGTGCTCCAAGCCCTGCCCAGCCTGGCCTTGGACACTTGCAGGGATGGGGCAGCCCCAGCTGCTCTGGGCACCTGTGCCAGGGCCTCAGCACCCTCACAGGACTCCCTGGATTTATCCCATGGCTTTGGCCATTCTCCAGCACTGCACCCACCCCTGAGCTCAGTGCCCAGGGCCTGGGACTGTTCTCCTGCACCCAGAAGAGCCATGGAGCTCTGAGCTCTGAGCCCAGGACAGCTGAGAAGAAAAGGCTTCATTAAATCAGAGCATGCTCAGCCATCTAAGGCCTAATGGTCAAGCCACAGACAGGACCTGAAATCAAGTAAAACAAAACCTTTGAGATTATTAAAAAGCCCAAATAAGAGCTGGTGAAGCACAATTTGACTTGTTGGATTAGTGACTGCATTCTAGAAGCAGTGCATCAAAGCCAGCCCCAAATCAGGTAATTTCACTGGCAGAAGAGGGCACCATGACTTGCACTGTGCCCTGCAGCTCTCCTGTCCCTTTTCCCCTTGCCCACTCTGCCAGTCCTGGAGGCTGAGCACACCCATGAACACAGAAAGCAGAGGCCAGCCAGGCTGACAGCTGGCACTGCCCAGTGTCCATCCCTGTGTCAGGAACAGCAGCTGGCACCGCTCTGGCCTCGTGCTCTGCCCTTCCCGCAGTGACAGTGACAGTGACAAACTGATCCACACGAGCTCCTCACTGCAGGGGCCCTGCCAGGAATCCCAGAGAGCTCAGCCAGGCCCTGTGGCCTCGGCGTGGTGGCTCTGGGTGCCACAGCTGCTCTCTGCAGGCAGGTGAGGATTCCCTGGACAGAGCCCTCTCCTCCTGCTCCCTCCTGCCTCCCATACCCAGCACACCTGCCTGCTGCTCCTCCTCTGGTCCCACACAGCAGAGGCACAAAATCCCAGCATGTCCTACATAACAAGCACAAAGAAAGAAATCATTAGTGAGACATTTCAGATCTGAAGCCCCTTGTCCCCTTTGGAGCCCCTCTGGATCATTAAACCAGGGGCAGCCGTGACCTGCTGGCCTCCTGTGTGCTGCATTTGCATAATACATGAAAAGTCATCACTGGGGACAGCTGGAGGGGCTTAGCTGGGATTGAGGTTTTAACGAGGCAATGAAGCAGCTCTCAGCAGTAAATGGCAGAGGCAGGGCAGCATCCCCAGGGTCGATCCCAGGCCCATTGGGAGCAGAGGTGCCCTTTTTCCTGGAGACAGGATTGGCAGTAATTGCCAACACCTTCTGCCTGGGAATAGAGATTTGCAGCTCTTTAGGCTGCAACAGCAGCAATTCCAGCCTACAGCCACCTCCAGATGAGTAAAGGGTTTGGGAGAAAAGGTCCAGCAGGGTGAGTGCAGCCCTGAATTGCTCAGACAAGCGTGGGGGCACCATGGAGAGCAGGAATCAGCCACCTCCTGCAATGTCCTGGGGACACCTGCAGCCCAAATCTCCACCTGTCTGGTACCCAACAGTCACCCAGGGTGGGCACAAGGAGAGCTGCCCTTCACCTCCTGCCCAATCTGTGCCAATCTTGACCTGGAGAGCCCAGAGCCTGCCAAGCCCTCCTCCAGCCTGCACAAGGGCTGTGTCCTCCAAGGCAGCACCACAGGCAGTGCCCCTCAGCCCTGACTGCCCCAGTGCAGAGGGAGCAGCTGTGGGGGAGGCACAGGAAGGATTCCCTGCTGAACTTGGGCACAGAAACTCCAGCCTCACCTGCTGCTCACAGGAGCCAGCACACACCTTGGATGTGCAGCTCAGCCTGGGGGATCAGTGCTGGGCCAGGGAAAGGGGAAGCTGTGGGTCTGCAGTGGGATGTCTGTGCTGCTGACTCCCAGGAGTTCTGTGCTATCTCAGCAGAGAATCATTGCAAAGGCACATAAACAGCCCCAGGCAAACACAGCCCTTTGCAGCTCTTCTCTCAGCCCCTCCAAAAGCAATATGACATTTCCAGTGCCCTTATCTCTGCCTGGTGGTACAGACCCACCTGCAGGATGAGAGCTGAAGGCACAACAGGCACAGCCCTGCTCCCAGCAAAGCTTCTGCCAGGAGCCAGCACCAAACTCCCCTGCAGCAGGGAGAGAGCAGTGAGGCCTTCAGAGAACCACAGAAATCACTCAGGCTGGAAAAGACCTTCAAGATCATCAGGTCCAAGCATTAACACAGCACTGCTCCCTGAGATGCTGGAGAGGAGTCAGGCCAGGCACCAACACCCACGTTCTGGACCCAGGAGCAGGGTGCTGGGCAGGTGGGGAGGAGCAGGGAGGCTTTGGTGGCAACTGAAGCATAAGCAGCATTTCAAACACTTTGAGCCTCAGCTCTCAACAAGGACCAGGTACCCAATGCATGGGAGAAGTTGCTCCTGGCACTCTCCAAAGGGAGGGTGGCATCCCAGCATTCAGGAGCCTGGGGATAGATAAGCAGATGCAATTCCAGGCAGTCACTTCCAGCCTGCTGCAGGCCTGGCACAGTGGCCAATCAATCAACCATTTCAATTGTTTCACTGATTTATTGATTCCCTGCACTACCACAGGGGCCATGACCCCTCCAGCACCCAGCAGCAAAAAGGCAAAAAAAAACAGACCATGGTGGTTGTGGACAATACCAGGGTGGTCAAACTGGGAACAGCTGACCCCAGAGTTTGCCTGTGCAAACCCATTCAACCCCAACCATTTCAGAGGCTGCATGTCCCACACTGGAAAAGCTGAGAGCACTGCTGGGCCTGGGCAGGACAGGGATGAGCCTTTAGGAGTTCTGAATCTCCCACAGGCTTGACCACCAACTCAGCAGTGCCAGCACACCCACCCCAACTCCCCAAGGAATCCAAACCAGACTCTTGCTTCTGCCTTGGGAAATCATGGAGACAGAATTCTCTGTCACTGCCAGAGAAGAGAGAGTGCCCATAGCCTGAGGGTATGTAACCTCCTGAAGCTCTCTGTGCTCTAGGCTGAACCCTTCACACAAGCCTGACCCACAGCTTTAGAGCTCAGCATGATGGAAGGTTTATTTAAAAGTCATGGAGAGTATAAAAACTATAGATATTGAAGATATTTCAGCAGTCTACTGAGCCTTACTAGCCATGCCAGACCTGGCTGAGTCCATGGAGTTTACTCCTGCACCACTGGAGCTTGTTTCACTTTTCTTTTCTTCTTGGCTTTGTCTTGCTTCTTCTGGGTCTCCTGGACAACACTCCCCTTGGTTTTCTTTGCAGCTGAAACCTGCTCAGCTTCATCACCTGCAGCACCTTTTCTTTTTCTGTTTTTCCTCTTCCTTTTCTTCTTCTTGTCAGCCACAGCATCTCCTCCATCAGCAGTGGGGAGGTCCCCACCGCCCGCCTTTGCCACCCCGTTCTCCCTGACCCCCTTGCTCGGGTGCTTTTTGCTGCCACCAGGCACGAGGCCTTTCTTGTTCTTGGGGGTTTGTGTTTCCAGGGGCTGCTCCTCTGGGGCTGGCTCTCCATCCTCCCCTGCTTCCACCCCGTTCTCCTGGACGCCTTTCTTGCGATTCTTGCGTTTCTTGGTCTCTGGCAGGAATCCTTTCTTCTTCCTCTTCAGCGGCTCCGCTCCCTGCCTGGGCTTGGTGCTTGTCTTCTCCTTCTTGGGCTTCCTGCAGAGAGAATGCCAAAAACCAACAGCAGCTCAAGTCACAGCCAGGGAACAGTGTGAGCCATGTGACAGGCAGTCCACAAACAGGCAGCAGCACCAGAAAGGTGCAGGAAGCACAGGGTGAGGATCAAGGCTGTGAGGATGAGTATCACCCATGGAGGGGGGTAAAGCCTGCCTGTGGCCCTGGCTTTGCTGTCTTCTGGCAGCACAGGACAGCAGACATGTCACCTGTCACCTGTCACAGCCCTTCCCATCAGACATGTCAGTCCCTGTTACACCCCTTCCATCAGACATGTCAGTCCCTGTTACACTGTTCCCATCAGACATGTCAGTCCCTGTTACACTGTTCCATCAGACATGTCAGTCACCTGTTACAGCCATTCCATCAGACATGTCAGTCATATGTTACACCCCTTCCATCAGACATGTCAGTCACATGTTACACTGTTCCCATCAGACATGTCAGTCCCTGTTACACTGTTCCCATCACACATGTCAGTCACCTGTTACACCCGTTCCCATCAGACATGTCAGTCCCTGTTACACTGTTCCCATCAGACATGTCAGTCACCTGTTACACTGTTCCCATCAGACATGTCAGTCACCTGTTACACTGTTCCCATCACACATGTCAGTCACATGTTACAGCCCTTCCATCAGACATGTCAGTCACATGTTACACTGTTCCCATCACACATGTCAGTCCCTGTTACACTGTTCCCATCACACATGTCAGTCACCTGTTACACCCCTTCCATCACACGTCAGTCACCTGTTACACTGTTCCCATCAGACATGTCAGTCACATGTTACACTGTTCCCATCACACATGTCAGTCCCTGTTACACTGTTCCCATCACACATGTCAGTCCCTGTTACACCCCTTCCATCACACATGTCAGTCACCTGGTGCAGCCCCTTCCATCAAGGACAAATCCCAAGATGTAAGCACACAGAACAATGAGCTGCTATTATTCCAAACGAGCATTAATGAGGGTCTCAGCCCCACCAACCAAGGAGCTCCATTAAACTCCACCCTGAAGGTGCTGCCTTGAGCTCCTTTCCCTCCCCAGCTCCCTGCAGAGCAGCAGGACAGACAGACAGGCCCCCGGGGAGCAAGGCCACGCACGTGTGATCGAGCCAGCGCATGACGTTCCAGTAGAGAGAGTCCAGCCGAGGAGAGCTCCCAATGTCCTCCAGCTGCTGCAGGGGCAGCAGCACCTCCTCCACCTCTGCCAGCTCCACACTCAGCTTCTGCAAGAGCAAGGAGAGGCAGTCTGCACAGTGACTGGGGAGGGGCACTCACAGCAGCAGGGCACAGGCCATTCCTAGGGAAGGCTTTGGCAGGAATTGCCAATCCTGCCTGGCTCCTCCTGGAGCCTGTTTGCACCGCTCCAGTCTGGTGAGTCACACCACACCATCAGGTTTGCCTGAACACCTGAGTTTCCAGCATGAGAGGCAGGAGTCTGAGAGAACTGTAGTGGCATAAAAAGAACTGGAGGGTCCTTCAGTCTGCTCTCCTTTCCTGTCCATGGCTGGGAGCAGGGAAAAGAAGACACAGGACTGACTCTGTACCCATCCAGGAGAAAAGCAGCAGCGTGTTCAGTCTGGTTTCTAAAGATCTGGCACCCTCTTCTGTAACCCACTGCATAACCTCAGTCAAACCAGGCAGAAAGGGCTGTCTCAAAGGCTGTTGAGCTCCTACAAGAGCCTTAGAAATAATCTCTCTTCTCCACCCATTTTCCTATTAGGTCTTCACAAAGAAACAGGCTGTGGTCTGAGCTCTGGGCTTATCAGTAGGAAACTGGGCTTCAGCAATTCTGCTGCTTGTGGTGTTTTCCTCCAGTAAATAAGACCACATTAAGGATGTATTTTGTCATCTATGGAAAATCCATGCATGCTCAAAAAAGTATTTTTTAATTAGGGGAAACAAAGCCCCAGAACAAAGCTTCACCTCTGCTCTTAAAGCTGTTAAGTCTGGTTTTGGGAATCATGATCTCTGGAGTTCAATGGAGAGGAAAGAGCAATCAGCTGGGATAAAACCCACCCTCACTGTACCTCAGGCTGTATTTCTGCTGCTAAGAAAGCAGATGCCACAAGTGTTTGCTGAACACTGCACAGATTCTCCTCTGGAGATCAGCTCATGAAGACTGTGGATCACTCCTTCAGACAGGAGAGCTGCTCTGCCCTCAGATCCAACCAGGCATTCCCTCTAGAGGTACTTTTGGTAGGAAGGGGGGCTGGGATGTAGCAATCACATGGCAAAATCCAAGTGTGGCACTTAGAAAATCCTCAGAAAACAGCCATTTGTCACATACTGGGTCACACACTCACCTGCCCTTTCACAGTTTTAAGGAGAAAGTTCAACAGCTCCAAGCTCTTGGCAACTTTCTCTTTCTCAGCCTTCATGATGGGTTTTCCAAGTGTTTTCAAACACTGCAAATTAAATTAGAAGATTGAGAAGAAACAGACATGAGATGGGGAAACAAATCACACTTCACAGGAGAAAGCAGAAAACAAGTAATGAATGGCAGGATTCACCTGTAAGCAAAGCTATTCTGGAACACAAACCCCACCAGACTCTGGAAAAGTTCAGGAAGGCACTTGGTGAAAGCTTCTGATACCCAGTTTAATTAAGAAACAGCTGGACAAAGCAAGAGCAAACATATTACAGAAGCACAAGCTTGCTGCTGTCCACAGCTTCTACACTAAAGCACAAGTGGAGATGCTGTCCTGGAGGAGAAGAGGTACAATAATCCCTGAGCCCACCCTAGAAAGGCCAAGGAGCTGCCAGACAACAGACACACCTGATGGACCAAAGCTTCTCAGCTTCAGGAGCTGGCATTTACACATAAAGCATTACTGCAAAAATCCAAGGAGACTTATGCCCAGGAAATCCAGGTGCCAGCCTGCACCAGGGCTTGTCAGTCTAAGGTTCCCTGAAGTAACTGAGGGGAAAATCCCCCCTCTGCTCTCTCCATGTGCTGCAGGGTTTCTGAGACACTGAGAGGTCTGGCTTAGAGGAAAAGCATGTCAAAGACAGTCAAATAAAAGACAGTTATTTACAAAAAGGGCAGAAAATAGCCATAAAGACGCAGCCCAGTGGCTCAGGGGCACTGATCCTCTGCCTGCAGCTGGTCCTTCATCCCTGCTTACATGGACATGGTCCTTTTGCTCCCCACTCCATTTCTGTGTGGCACACAGCACAGCAAAGCCCACACAGATCACACTAATATCAAGCAGGATTTGCAGGGACAAGTGTGCTGCAGACAGTGGCCTGTCCATCACAGCTGTTCCTCCAGAGAGGGCTGCACTTGTGGCCAAGCTCTCCTTTCCTTGGAATTTGGACATTTCAACACAGCCAAGCCCATGCCATGCTCAGCATCCTCAGTTCCCCAGGCTGAGAAGTGCCTGCCCCAAGCCTGTACCCAGCCTTGTGTGTCATGGTTCTCTCACAGATCCTGTATTCCAACCTGATGGGAACAATTTAAGGACTCAGCAAACTCTTCTCCATCTACATCAGCATGAAGTTGACAAATAAAATAAAAAATCCTTGCAGACACTGAGAGATGTAGGAAATTTATTCCCCAAAAGAAATTCTTTCAGGAATGACACTCACAACAGAAAAAATAACGATGGCCAGCAAGAATGTAGGGAACACTTTCAGCACAGAAAGTGGGGAGACAAGGTAACATGTCTGCAAAACCAGCAGCCTTCAAGTAGAATTATTATATCTGTACAGGCTCCCCATCCTGGGAGAACCTTTTTTAAATAATAAAGATACAGTTATGTCCTGTTCAGGATGGTCCACTCAACCCTGTATTAGAAAGCCATTCTGCTGGCTGGAATTCAAGCTGCAACTTCATCTGACTATCAATAACTTGCTAATTACTCCCTCCTGATATAGGCAGATGCACTGCAACTCTATTCCAGAGCTGTCATTAGCCTGCAAGGTCACACAATGCCACAGCTCTGAAGTCACCCAGGTAAAAACAGAGACAAATATAGGGGGTGTGATTGGAAAAAAAGAAATCTTTACATGTAGGATGTAACACCCCATGGGTCAGGCACATTCAGTTTATTAAGCTTACCACTAATAATAAAATAATAATGAACAAAAAAGACTGATATACATAAACATCTTCTTCAAACATTTTTCTTTGTAATTTGAAGAACAAAATATTGCCAATGGTCTTCCTTGTGCTTAGATCCCATTTCAGAGAGACTATTGAGTTGAGATCCTTATTTTGCTAAGTTGTGCACTAGTTCCCAGGGAGAAAATCAGCATGGATTGTCAGCTCCTTGGGACAGGAAGAATCAGGGCAGTGCTGTGAGATGGAGCCAAAGTGAAGTCAACTGTCATTTCATCCTTCAATATACAAACACTTTAGAATTAAAAAGGTGTTAAAAATAAATTGCATTCTCTCTCACTGTACATGAGTGATGTGGACAAGTGCATTTAAATCATGCTGGTTTGGCTCTGCCTGTTCTTGCTGCCCTGATGCTTTGAAGGGTTTGAAATAAATCCAACTGAAGTCAACAGAAAACTTCTGTAGCTCTGAAACAGCATCTGAGGGGCTGATTTTCAGCAGTACACAAGTTTTCAAGGTTTTTTTTTTCCCCCAGGTGCTGGGGAAACTGGGACATGCATCTATTGGGGGGTACCCAAAAGTTCATGCAGACCTGTGGAAAGAAAAGAGTGGCTGGCCCAGCTGGAGATGGAAAACATCACTGGTCTAGTGACTAAACATCTTTATTTAAAGCAATGTTTTGCATGGATCTGGAACACAACCACACTTCCACCAGTATAAATAGCCAGAAGCAAACTGGTACAATTTAGATGCTCTGCAAACAAAGAGCTCCCTGCTGAAATGGATCACTTGAAAACAGCTCTGCAAGACCAGGAAGGAACAAGGAGGGTGTAGCAGCAGGTAATTCATCCCTACAGACTGAACAATTTTCTCTAGCCCAGAAGAAGGAAAGGCTTTAAGGAAGCTGGATTCACATAAAGTTTTACTTTTTCTCAACATTTGCCTCCTCCCTTTCCCTTCTGCTACAAAGGGTGTAAAACAAATTTGCTGCTATAACACAGAACCAGCAGCAGCAGCAGCTCTGTGTGTGGTAGGCAGAGACAGTCAAGCCTCCCTGAAGACTTGAGCCCAATTCCTGCTCAGCCCAGAGTCTCATTATCTTCATCTCAGCACCCAGAGCACTTCCCATCAGCATTCCATGAGATGCTATCTCTGATTAGGCATTGCTTCATTCTCCTCCTCCAGCAGCAGGGAGTGCACAGAATGGAGCATTTGCTTCCATGGGATTTGTGTTATCTGCACTGTTTGCTTCCATGGGATTTGTGTTATTTGTGTTAGCATGAGACACCAACACAAACATGCTCACTCTGGTTATGTAAAAGAAGCTGACTCTGGGCTGGGAGTGCTGGCAAGCCTGAGGAAATGGATCCCAGGGAATGAAATCCAAAGCCCTTCAATGGGAACTAGGTCCAGAAGTCAAAAGCAGCTTTCCCAAGAATTTACATAATTTAATCTCAAGTAATTATAAAACTTCCTACATAGGACACCAACCAGTGTCTGCATGCATTGTTCTGCTCCCTCACTCAGGTCCCTGAAGATGAAATCAGCTCTGCCACCCCAATTGCAGAGGTCAATCATTTTACAGGCCGAGCCTGATTTTATTTGGGGAATGTTCACCATCCAACCATAAAATCAAAGCAAAAGCTATTATGTAACAGATGGCAAACATGCCTTTAAAAGAGAAGTTGTATTTCAGTCCTCTGCAGCACCCTTGGGAGAGCCTTGAACGCTGATCAGATCACAAACACTTGCACAAGGCTGCTAAAGATGTGTTTTACATAGCAAGACTGAGGCACAAAGCAGGGCTTTGCTTCCAGCTATGCTGCAGGTCAGTGCTGGAGAGTGAAAGGAAAACCCAGAAGAACTTGTCTAACCACTGCTCCTTGATTCTCTGCCATGAGCTGTTCCACAGGTATCCAGCTCCCTGGCCTCTGAAAGCACTACCAGCCCAAGGGTCACACAACCCAATCACACAAGACTAAAAGCAGAGAGAGCTCATGATTTATACCCAACAGCTACACTGCCATCACTTGCTGATTTATGTTGCTTTTCTGCTTCTCTTACTCTGCTGCTTCAGGACAGCCAGTCCCATTTCAGAGGGTAGTTCCAGCTCCAGCTCAGCAATACCTGTGATGGTTAATCATGTCTGCACATCTGAGCTGTCAGCAGATCTGGGCAGGTCATTTTCCAAAAGGAAAAACTATGGAGGCGATTTTCACAGCTGGAACTCCCATCTCAGCTCAAGGCAGCACAGCAATAGAGCTGCTGCCTCACCCTGTGTGGATGCAGCTGGCAGAGATGGTTCTGTCTTGTTATGTCAGACATGCTGCTTCCAAAGCCTCTGGCTGTTTCTGGAGGAGGGCACTGCTGGATCCAAAGCTCTCTGCTTCTCACATTTCTACAAGAACTGCACATTGCCAGCATCTTAACAATCAGTGGGGTTTATTACATCACTCATTCCTGTATCACACATGGATACATCCCAACTACTGCAGGATCCAGCCTTCATTCCATGTCACAGTGCACTTCACAGCATTCCCCCATCTTCACAAAGTGTGAAACAAGTTAGAGCACAGGAGGTGAATACCTGCACTAATTCAGTCACACAGGTAGGACAGAGAGCTGGCAGGTAACCACACAGCCCAAAGTCCAAAACTCCCTTAAACCCCTCACACAGCACAGAACCACAGAATGATGGGGTTGGAAGAGACCTCAAAGATCATCGAGTCCAACCTATGCCCCAACACCTCAACCAGACTGTAGCACCCAGTGCCATGTCCAGGCTTTCTTTAAACACATCCAGAGATGGTGATTCCAGCACCTCCCTGGGAAGAGCATTCCAGTACTTTATTATTCTTTCAGTGAAAAATTCATACAGCACAAGGGCTGTAGGAACACTTGGAGCCAAAGCCAGCATCCCAGGCAGGGCCCAGCTCCCCTGCAGGGGAGATGCCAATGTGCTGTTGCAGGGAGCCATGCACTGCTCCTGCAAGCCTCCACATCCACACCTGCCTGCACCTCTGCCCTTCCACAGGGACCATGCTCAGCCCAGACTCACAAGACACAGCAGAGCTCCAAGTGCCACAGAGTGCTCTGCCACCAGAGACAAGCTCAGCTCCCAGCTGGGAGCTTGAACAGCATTTCATATTTATGTGTGGCATTCACATTCTCTGAACAAAATCCTTTCTCCCAGGATTTTTCTGCTGGGAAGCTGAGAAGCCTCAGAGAAAAGAAAAACAATTCTGATCTCATTTGCTTCTCCTGTGTTGTGCTCCTGTGGAATGTGTTTGGAGATTGTTCACCCACAGGTGATTGTTCCATTGCATTCTGCTGGGAGTTGTTTTCACTCTTTGGCCAATCAGGGCCAGGCTGTGTCAGGACTCTGGAGAGAGTCAGGAGTTTTCATTATTATCTTTTTAGCATTCTGTAAGTATCCTTTCTGTATTCTTTAGTATAGTTAGTATAGTATTCTTTAATATATGATAGTATCATAAAGTAATAAATCAGCCTTCTGAGAACATGGAGTCAGATGCATCATTCCTGCCTTTGTTGGGACATTCCCAGCAAATACAATAGTTATGCATTCCCAGCATGTCCTTCAGCCTGGTTGAAACAAGCAGCCCTTCCCCTCCATGGGATCAGCTGCCAGATCCATCACTGGGAGCTGCAGAAGCCCAGCCAGTCTGCATTCCTGCTGTGCCACCTCCAGCCCTGCCCTTCTCCCACACAGCACACCAGGAGCTGATGGATCAATCAATGTGTGCATTCATGGCTGGGCACCAAATCCTGCTGCAGACACACCCCTGCAGCTCCTCACACCCCTGCACAGCCTGGGGCTCTCAGTAAAGCCTCTCCTCCAGCAGCAGAGCTCAGCAAAGGTTCAACCCCACAGAGTGCCAGAGGTCTGAGCTCCCAGCTGTGCCCCAGCTCCGTGCTGCACCAGGATCCCAGAGCAAAGGCACAGCCTGGGATCTGGCTGTGGTGTGGCTCAGGTCCCTGGGGTGGAATCACACCCAGAGGGGCCCAGTGAGCTCATTTGGGGCTCTACAGGCTGTGTAGCCAAAGCACAGGATTTCCCACGTCACCAGGCAGGTGAGGCTCAGGCAGGGCAGAGCCTTCCTGTGTTACTGAGAGGCTGAGCATAAACTGAGCAGCAGCTGAGGGCCTGCAGTGCTCTGTGTGCTCCCAGCTCCTGTCACTGGCCCATACAGGATGCTCAGTATCCCCTCACCTGTCACTGCTTGTGCTTCTCCTGAGAGAAAGAGGTGAAGCAGCATCATCCCCCCATTCACAGAGAGGCTGCCACACAAAGCAGGACAGAGCCAGGAATCAACTCTGAGCTTCCCAAACCCTGACAAACAGCCCCAGATACTTTCTCTCATGATAATAATCAGTGTACAACAGATCCCAAAGCAGAACTCAGGGCTAAACCGTGGAAGACAAAGAAGAGAGGAGGGCAGAGCAGGATGTCTCTTCACTCCAGTTTTCATCTATCCAGAGCCAAATCCATTTCCAACCCATGGACACCACAGGCACACAAGGAGAGGCTGTCCCAGCACTCACCTGCCCAGCAGCAGCTGCTGCTGGGAGCACTTCAAGGCAGAAAAGAAGCACTGACAGTCCCTCCTCCATCCACTTTCTCTCACTAAGTTTCTGAAGACTGAAAGTGTAAATGTTCAAACTTTATTCCCTTGCATCTCTAACACAAACAAGTCATGAAGAAATGCCCCCAGAGGGGGGGAACCACCAAGTCTCTGCTTGCCCCTGACTGAGAAGAAGGGAAGGCAGGGGAGTAAGCAGACCCACATGCTGAAGGGTGTAAATAAAGACATTTCTGGTGATGTGTAATTTGGCAGCTATTAGAGGGAGGAGACAAAAAATCCAGAAGCCATCCTCACAGAAGATGTCAACACTTTCCCAAGTTTAATGATTTTTTTTTTTTTCCAAATGCCATATGAAAATGCAGCAGGGAAAAACCACACAGGACAGCTGAAGGAACAGAGGAAAAGGAAATCTCCACAGAGACATCCAGTATTCTGAAAGTTATCAGTTAAATCAGTACTGGCCTCATTTTACAAGCTAAGAGGCTGAGAAAGGGCAATGAATTAAGAATTTATAAAGATGGACAGATAAAGGTTCAGGCAATCTTCAAGGAAAAAAATTGAAGGATGGGTTTTTTAGAGATTTGATGAAGGCACTTTAATAATTTATCTCACTACAAATTAAGACACTGATAATCAAATGTGATGCCCTTCAGAAATTAAGGGCATGTCTGCACTGGAAGGGCAGATAGTGTATCCCTCTCTCCCCTACAATCTCTTAGTAACTCCAGATATTCTTTTAAACCCTTTGCTGAACAACACCATATTAACAAAACCCTGGAATGCTGTACAACAATGGTCTTCAGGGAGCACACAGGAACTCCCTCATGCTCTGGGGTTATCTGTGCCATCCCTTCCCAGGCCATGTCATTCCCTACCTGTGCTCACCCATGCCTGCCTAGTCCAAGCCTACCCAACACCTGGAGGCATCAAATGCATCTCATGGGATTATGTGAATTATTTGAATTATCCAGAACTGGTGACTGGCAGTGCTTTGGTCTTGCCCTGAACCCAGGCATTGGATTCTGTCAGTGCAGGGTGCCTTGATCCCATCTGGCTTTCAAAGAGCCAAGTGGAACCCTGTGTGCCCTGCCCAGTCCTTATGACACTGACAAAACAAGCAGAGGGAAAATCAGCAGTAAAGTTTGTCTCTTCTTATGAAATTATTGCAGAAGAAAAAGGAAACCCTCAGGAAATCACTGTGTTCAAGGCAGAGAAAGGAGTTTTAACAACAGTTTTCTGAGGGCTGTTCTGTTTTGAAGCTCACAGCCATCAAAACATGTATTTTCTGGACTACTCCCACTCCCTTTGACTTTCTCATCATAACTGGGAGTTTCAGCATAAGTTGGGAGTTACACAGAACACCTCAGTTCAGAGGGCAAGCTGGTCCCTAGGAAAGGGATGACAAAAAAAAGGTAAGGAAATTATGTATTCAGAACCTGGCACTTCCTGCCCTGAATCTGTCAGTGAGTTACTGGAAAATTGGTGCAGGTCACTCCAAAGCCAAGACAGCAATTTTGTAACAAATAAAAACAAAACATAAATATATCTAACAAGAGAAACAAACGCCAAACCGTGCCTACAGTGACAACTGGGAGAGCTGAAAGATCAAATGGAGAGATGCTGGAGAGAGTAAAAAAGAGTGTGTGGGCCCTAGCAGCAAACCCAGAGATCTCTCACCAAAACTGGGTGAGAGTTGGGCTCTGCAGCTCCCTCCCTGTTCCTGAGGGCAGCCTCAGTCAGCACAGGTGAGCTGGGACAGAGATGAGTGCCCAGCACACAACAGGGATGTTCTGAAGTGATGGTCACATTGTCCATGCACAAAAAGGGTCTCTGAGGTGTCTCAGGAGAGCCAAGTTTGATTCTTGGCTCAGCTCCCAGCCAAGGAGTGTCACCAGTAAAACAGGATGAGCAGCTCTACCAAACCAAATCCATTATGTCTTGGGTTTCTGCAAAATACCTTCTCCATTACATCAACAACTCACTGCTTTGAACTTCCTTTGTAAAGCACTTTGAGACCAACTGATAAAGAACAAAGCTCTCCAAGAGGAAGATGTTCCTGTCAAATGTTCCAGCATCCCAGGTGAGCTCTGTCACTTACAACATGAACTCTATTTCTTTATACCATGAACACAACTGAGCCAGATCCACAGTTAGAACAGACCTCAACAACTGTAGCAAGATTCTGCTTTGTGTAAAGTAATTATTTAGGATTTGGGAGGCTAAAACTGTGCCAGAGGTGTTTTTCTGTTTCCTCACCTTTGCAGTGCAGGGCTGTGGACAACACTTTCTGCCCAGGTGACCCAGCAGCACCAGCCAAGAGCACCAACAGCAAGCAGGGCTCTCACACTAAGAAATCAATTCCAAAGTACCTGATGGGACATCCAGAGCTGCCTCACTGACTAGGAGAGGCAAACATGGATCCCTCATGGCTGTGATGTATGTTTTATAAGCATGCTTAAACAATTTGGGAACAAATAAGGTCAAGTTAGCTTATGTAAGCACAAGAGCCACTGCCTTGCAGCAGCCAGAGCTGCTATTTCAGGAATCTGTCTCTTCACTTAATGTTCCTGGCTGTTGATTCTCCCTCATCTGCCTCTTAGCTTTGCCTGCATAATTCAGTGGTAGCCAAGACTGCACTTGGCTCACATTGCCCCTTCCCAGTTCCAGCTCACATCCCTGCCTCAGCCAGCCCCAGATTTCCCTGGTGAGGATGCTCCTCACTGAGGGATCTCAGCAGGTATGCAGTGCAACCCCTGAGGAAAGACACCAGGAGATAATATCTGTCCTCTGTGACAGCCTTAAGCCTGCCAGGGCAGTCCTGCACATGGGGAGCTGCAGCCTCCTAGCTGCCAGTGCAACCCAGGACACAGAGTGTGGCACAGGTGACAGTGTCCTTGTGAGCAGCAGCACCACCTGAATTACAAGAGCACATCAGTTAAAGAGTTGCAAACCTCTCCCTGGGTCAAAGAAAGGTACAGAATTCACAATTATCTTTTTTTTTTTTCTCTTAAAACAGCTATTTGTGAGGGACAGTGGCAGGAATGGCCAATACAGACATTTCAACCAGAGGCAGGGCAATAAATATCATCATTTTCCACAGCATCCCACAGCTTCCAGTCCAGGTTCTGCCAGGTAAGCAGCCACATCAGCCAGCACCTACTCACTCACAAACTCACCTCTAACACCACAGCTGGCCTGGAATGGCCCATGGAAACAAGAAGAAGAAAAAGGGATGAGACTGAGCTGCAGGAGAGCTGGAGCTCTGCAAACATTCTCCAGCCCAGCAGGAGTGTGTGGGGACAGCAGGGCAGAAAGGGCTGTTCAGTCCAAGCTCTTCCCAAACAAACTCAGCCCATAACTCCAGCATTGTCCTGGAACTTCCACCCCACCTGCAGCTTCTCTGTCAGCCAAGCACACAGCTTCCACCTGGAGATTCAGGGCTCATAAACCCTTCAGCAAGTTACTTAAGTGCTGCAATAGTCTCTTTGACAAATACATACTTTCTACAGATTCTAAATTTGCTCGGTTCCCAGCCTCTGACTTCTACTCCAAGACATTTTTTACCATCTTTAAAAGAGATCAGTGACACTGTGAGTATTGTTTTACTACACCACAGAGCCACTACATGTTTTTACAGCTCTTAACCAGAGAAGTGAGCATTTCTGCACCACCAGAAAGACACAGCATTTCTTTTGCAGCTTTAGAAAGTCTTTCAGCACAAGTGACAGCCTTTGGTTATGAATCAAAACTATTTTAATGTGGAATATAAAGTCCTTGACCCCTTCTGTGCAGCTGGCCCAGCCCCACAGAGCCACACCAGCTGGGCCAAGTACATGGGGGAAGCAGGAGGAAGGGAGACAAAACCCCCACATGTATGAACACCACCAGCAGTCTGTAAAAATGTTATCTCAGGACTTTTTCAGGCCAAAAAGAGAACCAGTAGCTATATGCCACTGCTTCTTAACAGTATGGGAGGCCTCCTGCCCACAGGGTAAACCTTGGACAACCCAAACAAACTGACAGTATTTCTCAGGAATTTTTCTTTAAACACACATGACCACAGAAATGAGAGGCACTGAGGAAACTTTAATAGCAAAGCTCATCATAATCTTGGATGGGTTGCAAGTTGCTAAACTCTCCCTGACAAGAACAACATAAAGGCATTGTAAATGTTTGTGGTTTCCCAGTGAATCACTGAGTTCTGCATGCATTCAGCTGCTAGAGAGAAGCATGGAAATGACCAGGCTGGGAGGAGTGGCATGTTTTATGGAGCTGAGAAACAAAATCATACCTAACTCCACCCACTGGATTCCTGATGTAATCTTTAAATAAAAAGCGTGTAATGAAACTGAGGATCCAGATTATAAACATCTTTAAATTCCCTGTTTTAAACTTGCTTAGATTTTGTCCCTCCTTGACAGAAACAAACAGATCTAATTGTCCTTGTTCAATATAGCAAATTACAGAACAGCCTAAATTGCCATGTATCCAGCATGTGAGTAAGTAATGAAAGAGGTATTATTACAGTTACATAGAAACTCCAGGACTGGAATCTCCCATGTCATCAAGTTTAGTCACCACATCACAACATTAATTTGGCTGCTTGCTTCCCCCCACATCAATCCACAAGAATAAAAGTGAGTGGCATTTGCTTCTTGAACCTCCTGGCCAGGTAACAGCTGCACCCAAACACTGTCCTCAGGTACAACTTGTACTCAGGAGCCCTGCAATTTCTGTCACTGTTTCTTCTGCACAAAGGATTTTCCAATGTATTTTAAGGTTTCCCTGATGAGCAATATCAGCAAGGCAGTCTGGTCCATAATTTCTGCAATGCACCAGGAGTCACAAGTCCAGTGCACCTCAGCTCTGCTTTTGTGGCCCTGAAGTTCATTCCAACACAGAATTTGCATGACATGTCCTGAAATTAATGTTCACAATACCATTCCATTGTTTTTCCTTTTCCTTTCTTTAACACCTTAAATTGATCTGTATGAGTGCATTCCCTAAAATTCAAGCTGTCTCTCTTGGATGTATACACAGCCTCACTGAGCTGGACCAGGAACATCCCAGTGGTGTTGCAAGAACTCTGGAACCTGGCAGGCACTACTCAGAGCTGCTGCCATCAGCCACAAGGTCTCTAAGACCATTTAAGCTGAGCCCATCCCAGAGTGCAGCTCTGAGACCAAGCAGCAGACAAATGAGAGCAGCACCTGTACTCAAACATGCTGGGGTTTGTTACCTGTGTCACTTGGCTGATGCTCCTGGTGATCAATTCCTCCCACTCCTCCTCTGTAATGAAGAGCTTCAGTTCATGAAGTAGCAGAACTCTGTGGAGAAGCAAACAGGCCATGGCCTGAAAGAGAAAGGGAGAGAAGAACATGAAACTCTCCAGGGAAGGTGTCAGCAATGAAAATACCCTGCTAAGTAAACAGCTGCACACACCATCCAGGGGAGGCCAGCTTACAAAGCTGCACATCCTCACCAAACAAGTGTCACACACTGATTTGGGCTGGAAGGGAGCCTAAAGATCATCTCTGCTGCCCTGCCAGGGACCAGAACAGGGACAGGGACACCTGCCACTGGCCCAGGCTGCTCCAAGCCCCATCCAACCTGGCCTTGGGCACTGCCAGGGATGGGGCAGCCACAGCTTTCCTGGGCAACCTGTGCCAGGGCCCCACCACCCTCACAAGGAAGAATTTCTTGCCAATATCCAACCTAAACCTGCTCTCCTTCAGCAAAAGGCTCTGTTTGAAACCTTCTCCAGCTCATTCCAGAGTCACCCCTCAGGAGACAGGGTGGTGGGGTTTGGTTGAATGCACATATAGAAAAGAGAAGCTCAAAGGGGAGTGCAGGGATCATTACAGTTGTAGATTCAGGCACAAATACCCAAAACATGCTTCAGCAGCTGCTCCAAGGTCATCATTGCCAGTCCCCCCAAGTTTTCAGGCAGCACCTTTGAGTGACTGCACCTTTACTGCACCCTGACCAATGCAATAGGCACAAATAATAAAATATAAAAGCTGGCAGGACAGCAAATGCTTCATTTCAAAGGAACACTGGATGGGAACTGCTGTTCAGAGCAGCACTGGGCCTTGCCTGCAGTCAAACTTGCTCATTAAGCCTCTACATTAACACAGCCATGAAAAGAATGGCCACTAGAAAGCAACAGTAATCTGCAATCTTCTTACATATCCTTTTCTATTCCAGAATTCCCATTTTAAGACTTTCTTAGGTACAAGAGAAAAATGAAGCATTAGTCAAAGGCAAAATAGAGAAATGCACAAAATACAGTAATGAGGATTAGTACAAATAGCTTTGAGGATTTAAGAGGGAAATTTTTGTAGCAGCACAGTTAGTGAGCAAATTCTACTCATAAAACAAAAAAAAATGTTGCCTCTAGTTGCCATCACACAGACCAAAATTGAATGTAGCTACAAATATCAAAAATCAGAAGGATTTACAAGAGGTAATCTCATCCAAAGAAAGCAACAGCTGCTGTTCTTTAACCACATATCACAGAAAACAAATGAGCAAAGTTTGTAAAGCTCCTTACAAAAGACATCATTGAGATTAAGAGTCTGAGACCTCAAAGGATAAAAGCAACCTGGTGATTCCCAACCTGGCCTCAGGGACCCCTGGGGTCAGAGAAAAACAACCTGAAAAACATGGAGCAGGAGGATAAAAACTTCCATTGGCTCATTTCTAGGGAAAACTCCTATTGGGTTTCTAGGGTTTCAATTTCTAGGGAGCTATTTACTGAATAATTCAAAGTGAGCAAAGAGAAGAAATCCCTGGAATTCCTGGAAGCAGTGTGACCAGCCAGAGTGCTGGGCAGGCAAACAGAACATGTCACAGGCTCAAGGAGGTCTGTGTTTCCCACACAACACATTCCAGATGGATACTGGAACACAGGTTGCTCCCTGGAGAATATCAGCACTTGTATCTGTTTCATAACAGATAATGCCACACATCCTTGTAAGCTTACCTCCAGTTTGCACCAGTATGGCCAGTGAAGAGAACTATCCAAATAGAAAGAGCTTTTATTACACACAGAAATTCTGTTCTTCACTGCAAGGTGAAAATGCAGCAGGGAACCAGTGAGGCCATGTCAGAAGATTTATGCTCATTCAGTGCCAGAGAACACCCCAACACCATCTTCAAGGCAGGCAGGCTTACATATTCCTTGTAATTATGGGGAGGCTGTGTCTTACAGAACAAATCATGGCATGTGTCTACCAATGTAGTGGAAAGTCACTTCAGGGCAATTAAAAAGAGAATGTGACCCTTGGAGTGGATGAAAGACTGCAATTCATCCTGAAAGGCCCAGGCAGGGTCACAAACCCCCAGGCACCAGCTCCTCTCTGACAATTCCCAACACATTTATACTGCAAGTGGGTGTAGAGCACAGAGAAGGGTTCTGTGGAGGTGTCCCGGGCTATCTCAGCACCACAGGTGAACTCCAGAGGCACCAGTGCCAAGGGGCAGCTGGGGAACTGCTCCAGTCAGCAGCAAAACCACCCACAGAGCACCTCAGGAGGAGCCAAGCCACCCCAGCTAGTTCCAACCTTTTGCATCAATACTTTCAACCCTTGTCATTTCTCACAGCTCATTATTTACCCTTAATATATTCATGATGTGTCTTTTACAAATGTTTTACCATCAAATCACAGACCAGCAGCAATCTGAAGTTTGGAGGGTACTTCCACAAAATCCAGAGCTGGAGTTCAACCACTTGACAGCCCAGGTGTGTCTGTCCCTCCTGCCCTCCCCAGCAACACTGGTATTTTAGAGTGCCTTACAAGCATTTGGCAATTTTGGAGGCTGGCAGAACAATACAGTCCCCAAGAATGTCAGAGAAGATTCTCTGCATTTTCTCAGTGCCAAATCAAGCCTGCTGTGTTCCTGACAGAGTGTTCTATGAGAGAGCCAAGCACGCTCAACACTTCACAAATGGACAGAAATAGCAGAAGACTCAGGAGTCCCAGCTACCAAACTCCAGTCCAGCTCAGGAAAGAGGGCTGTGATCCCCCCATATGCACAGACTCTGAAATGAGAATGTGTGAGAATAGTTACAAGCAGATGACAGCCAGATTAGAGCTTTTTCTAAAGGGATGTATGCTGCAGTGCATCCTGTGCACTAGAAGCCACTCAGCTGCTTAATCAAAACATTTTATCCTTAATGTCAGTTTTTAAAAAGACCATAAAATAGTAAAAATAGGAAAAAAAATAATATAAATACAAGGGAAGTCTGTACAAGCAGGCACAGTAGATAGACTTACAGACTCCCACATATTTTATCAAGCATACAACTAAATAAGGCAGAAAGGCTCATTATCAGTCCATGTGGGAGCAGAGAAACAATAACTAAGGGCAGTGCTGACCCTAAGGTTTTCTGTGCCTTTGTTCATTTCTCTCTTATCTACAACAATTACACAAAATAGCACTCTGTGCAAAGGGCTGTGCTTTCCTTCTGAAGCAGGCAATGTGCTCTCTGCAGTAACCAAGATGTGCTGGTAATTGCCAGGTGTGCTCACCCACCTCAGCCAGATACTAAAAAGGATCCTAGATACTAAAAAGGAGTGTGAGAGGAGTTTGCACACAACCCAGCTTTGTCCTGCATATCAATATATATATACACATGCTTAACAATATACACATGCATAACAATATTTATGCATAACAACACATCTGGCCAAGCCATGGAATATGGGAAATATGGATTAAACCCCTACCAAAGCTCCTGCTCTCCCATTGAAAGCAGGGATCTAGCACAAGTAGGTCACAAGTTGCTCTCCCCAGTCACCAGCCAGGTGAGGTGGATGGAGGGGAACAGATCAAGAGGTTTTCAATCACTGCAGTCGTGAAAGAGAAAAAGAACAGAACAAATAAGCCTTGGCAATACTGTAGAGATTCTGTTTGCAATCCTGAAGAGATGAAGGCATGACCTAAATTCAGAGTTGTTTTCCATGGAAAAGCACTCTGTTAATATAAGGACATTTGCTTCTGATGCAAAAATCCACACTTTTCAGTCCCAGGTGGTTTAGGATACTGGCTGGAGGTGGTTTTGCAAACAAATGAAAACAACCTGCCACCCAGGCACACTCCTGAGAGAAAAGAGACTGAAATCAGCAGCCACCACTGCCCCCATCAGAGGAGCAGGAGCCTTAAGATGTGCCTGCACTGTGACACACCCAAGCCCAGCTCTGAGTTTTCACACAGCTGCTCTGCTGGGTGATCCCAAAGCAGTTTGCAGGTTAGAGCTGAGTAACCCTTCCAAATTCCCTGACAGCCAATTCCAGCTTTCAGTTCACCTGGCTTGCCTCAAGCACATGGCAGGACAAAAACTCTCAGTGAATCTGACCCAGGAGAGTGTAAGAGCTTATCACATCTCCTTACACTTGGTAAGGAGTGGGGAGTTTAAATGCTAACCAAAGACATGAAGATGGATTTCCCTCATCTTTTTGCCTGTTATTTTTGCAGCATGAACAAAGTTCATGCACACGAAACTTGCAACCAGTGTGGCAAGAGGATCTCATTCCCTTTATGTTAAAAATATATATACATATATATTTAAAGGAAACATTTTACCTGGAAAATTACAGGTTTGTGCAACTCAAATACATTTTTAGAAGTGAAGAAGCATCAGGATTTTTAGTAATATCAACATTCCACTGCTCTTGGAAGTCCAGGAGAGAGAATTATACAGCTGGTATCACACCAGAGAGGCCACTGATATTCCAGAGCACTGATGTGTCCCTTGTGGCACAGAGCCTGCCCTGCCAGCTCATCTGACTCAGTGCCAGCACACAGCATAGAACAGCAGCTCTCAGTGTGTAATCCTCAGCATTAAGACTATTCTACAGCAACAGGGATATGGCAAAAAATAATTGCACCTCTAGAAATTCTCTCCTCCCAAGCCCTCTGAGACTGCAATCTCATGAATCACATGCTGCATTTGTGACAAATGCTACCAGGAAAGCTGGGTAAAAGAACAGAGGCCAAGATTATGAGTAATTCTAAATGAGTTTTCTTTGAATTTCAGTGAATAATTAAACTATGAAATAAATTCCTCAGCTATCTGTAATTGATTACATGTTTAAAATAAACCAACCAACCCACTCCAAAATCCAAAAGCTGCACCTTACAGTGGCACTGGTTAAGGAGAACAACCTGTCATTTATTACCACAGAGCAGGAGATCCAGAGCACCACAGCAAAAGCCTCTTCCAATTACCCTTTTATCTTTTTTAAAAAGAAAACAAAGAGCATCCAAAGCCATGAGGCAAGTGCCAATCTACCCCCATTTCTGCTCATACAGTCAAACTATTTTAATTTTACATTCACATTGGAGACAAAGGCTCCAATGAAGCAGTCTTGAGTCACAGTGCTCCCAGCACCAGGCTCTGGGCCAGGAAGCAGGTTCCTCCCTCAGCCTGGCCTTGCCAAAATAAAAAAAAAAAAGTTTTTTTGAGATTTATGAACTCAGGAATAAAATTCTCTGTGCTAAAAAGTGATGAAAACAAATGATGTTTTACAGCTTAAATTAAGTTCCTGCCACAAATGGATGAGAAAAATTTTGCAAGGCTGGTTAATTACAACATGCAAAGCATTTAAGTGACACCTAAATCACATTTTACAACCTTGGACAAGAAAGGCAATTACAGTGTACTCCCACCAAACATCCTAGGTCATCAAACCCTTGGAATCTTCAGTGGTTTGGAGCCAGCCAACCTGCACTGCAGCCCAGCTTCAGGCACCTTTACCTGCTCCTCCTTCCCAGGAAAAATGCAGATTTCCAAAGATCTGTCAGGAACCTTAAAACCACTCACAACAGCTTACATATAATTAGTAAATGGAAATAACTGCCATACAAGGCATGTTTTGCTTATTTGGCCATCACCATTGTACAGATGATCTGTTTAGGCCTTCTTGAGCACAAAAATGATGAAAGAACTCTGTGGGTTTAACTTTTATTCCCAAACCTCTCCCTCTCTCTGGCTGGTTTAAACATGCAGAACAGCAATTTGCAAACCAAAGGGGTCGTGTGTCCTCCTGGGACTGTTAGAACATACATCCATACAGGAATTCCCAGTGCAGGTAACTTCCCAGTCACTATCTCAGCCATGGAAAAAATGGAAAAGCAATCACCTGCTCATCAGCTGCTGAAGCAGCAGGTGAACTGGATCCCTCATCTCCATGAGAAAGGCTCAAGACCAAGACTCAGGGATAGCAAAAGTGCCTCCAAGTAGAGGAAAACCCCAGGATGTGGAGCTAGATCAGACCTTGGTCCCTACTTTGGATGCTCTACTTTTGGGTTTCAAGTTTTGCTACCTTTCCTCTGAAAAAGAACAAAGCTTCCTGGAAGCAGAGACAAAACTGGCTGTGAAGGAATCTCCATCTTCCTACTCCTCCTGCCAACTCCCTCTCCTCTCTATTTTTATTATCCTTAATAAATCTCTCCACCTGTGGCTCAGATGTCCTGCTCTGGGCAGTAGCAAGAAGTTGAGCAACCTGTTGTGATTCCAGGGCTCTGAAGAGCAGCAGTTGGCTGATCAGATGAGCTGCTCACCTCATTCTGCTGTGACTGAGCACTTCCCAGACAACAGAAAGTTTATCCCTTAAGTTGCACTGGCACATCCTCCTCCACAACCTGAAAATGGCTACAGCATGACAAGCACTTTAACCACTGCTGCTCAGTCTGGCTGAAAATGTGGACTGAGCTCCATCCCACACAAACCATCTTTGTATAATGCAGCTGCACCTGCATGAGCTGTGTCAGCCCAGACCCTACAGGTAAAGGCACTCATTGATTTCACTGACACAGTCACAACAGATGGGTTTTAAATGTACTTGAGACAGCAGAAATCCCAGGACCAGCAGTCCTGGCAGGTTAAATATACAGCCTGCAGAGCATAAACACAGCATTCACCCACACAGGCTTCTTCATGCCCTAAACCATTATTACTTTGTTCAGCCAGGGACTCTGCAAACCACATTCTGCCAAGGAATGGACTTTTTCCATGCTTGGTTCTCCTACAAACAGTGCTCTGGAGGATGTTCTTGCCAGAGGAAAAGCCTCAACTTGCACTTGACAAACCAGAGGGGTCACTTGGGAGAGTCTGCTCATTGCAGCAGGACATCTGTGCCCAATACAAGAGTGCACAGGTACAGCTGCTTCCTTCAGCCCTGCTCTGTTGGCAGATAGGAGAGGCAAAAAAATAATTAGAAGACAAATTAAAGCTTCCTCCTATAGTCACCACAGTCTAACAAGATGTAATGGTACAAATAAGAAGTTGCTGTGTTTTAAAGGGAGTAGAGAGGAGTCCATACCCACAGAGAGATCTGACAGTGCAGTTTTTCAGAGGATACCTGCATGATGAATACTGGGCAGGTTTTCTGCCTCAGATGAAGGGTCTGCAGGGCATTTGTGCAGTGAAAACAATAAACCTATAAAATATTACACAGGACTCCTGGGCCAGGCCAGGTATTAGCCACCAGCTCTGAGTATTTCACTGGCAAACAACAGAATGGTGAGTGTTTGACTAAGGCCTTTTCTGACCCAGAGATGGGGCAACTGAGAGGTGTTTTAAAAACTTTTATTCTATTTTCAGTCTCATCTGAAGGGTGAGACAATACAGATGCTCTAATTAATGCCATCACAATCAGAAGCCAGCTAATTGCAATACATTTTAAGTGTTTCTTGGCCTATCAGCTTTAGCCACACCATGCTGTAAATGCTTTAAACCAATCATCTCAAATCAGCCCTCATGAGCATTCAGGGCTGGGGAAAACCTTGTGCTCTTCTTTCACAGAGGCCAACAGGCAGACCCCTGGGACACAGCAATGCAGATACTGGACTGCTGCTTTGGTCAACACAGAGATTTATTTCTCCCTGGGGTAACCACTCACCATATCAGGAAGGCAAATCAGTCTTAACATTTTGCTCAAAAAAAAAGGTCAATCTATTATTACCCTAAATTCTTGAAAAATGAAAAGATGCCATAATTAAGTGAGCCATGAGGACACAAGATAAATCAGCAGCAGAGCACAAATTAGCATCCATGAGCTCTGATGGTTTTTTTTGCTCTTCCTGTAGTGCACAGTTACAGGAGTGAAACCCTGGAGGGGAATACTGGTACCATGGAACACACTGAGAGCACAGGAGAAAAGAACAGGAATGGACTCTGGGCAATGCAACCAAGCCTCCCTTTCCCACATTAAAAATAATAATCAGAAAATATGCCCATTTTCTTCTTCTCTCCCCTGTTAAGGATACAGTCACAATTTTAAAAAATAATGTAAAACAATTTGGTTTCTTAATATGACCCTGTTTATTTTGGACCATTTCTACTTTGTTTTTACAAGTTTCTCACTCTAAACATCAGAACAAGAAATGTTCTTTTGTTAAGAAATCAAAGCAAAGACTCTTGCAGGACACCCCAGTATCTGAGGCTCAAAGAAACATGACCAAGAAACCTCTCAGGAAATCATCTGGGACATTCTACTTTCTCTCAACTCTGGCTTTCCTATTGAAAAAAAAAAAAACAAAACAACCAAACCAACCAGCCCCAGAGCTTTAATTTTGTCAATTTCTATTTATTTATTACTTTTCTATTGTAGTATTGAACACCAAGAGGCTCCACTGACACTTCAAGTTACTCAAACAAGACCAAGACCAAAGTTGCCTCACCCTCACTGGTCCTCCCAACACTTTCCAATCCAGCTGTCTCCTCTGCACAGCAAAACCCTCAATTCAGAAGAGACTTGCAGCAGGATTTTCATGAGGCAATTCAGAAAGCAGCTACAGCATAATGCTGCCTATTTAAGGAGACTTTGCTGAAGCCTAATTTAATAATTTAGGAGACTTAAGAGCAGCACATGCTTAAAAAAAGCCCATGTTGCCTAGGCACTGTGTGCTTTTAGCTGCTGCCCCTGATACACCAGACCAGGCTTGATGTTGCAAGAACAAAGGTTTTCATCTTTTGAGAACATTTATCAGTAGATAATGAGAAATTAGAATTCCAATTCACTCAAGCATCAGCCACTGAAGTTTAGCCTTCATACAGTATTAAAAAAGGTACTTGCACAGTAAAATTGTTAGCTTGGAATATTGAAATAAAAAGCATTGCTAAGCAAAAAAAGAAAAAAAGTTGGAAATTGTACTGGGCTGAACTTTGAAGATTCATTGTTTTGGATGCTCACCAGCAGACCTCTTTTCATTTTGCAGAATCCATGGAGAGAGGCAGGATGACAAGACAGAGGGCACAGTCCCCTTGGGAAGAGGGACAGGGCTGGAAACTCTGCTCTGTGTGGAGGCTGCTGAGAAATCCTGCAGAGACACCTGAGCCCCTTTCTTGTGCTTCAACTTCTGCAGAGTGGCATTTGAATCTGTGCCAAGGGAGAGCAGGAAGAGAAGCAGCCCAACCCCACTACTCCCACAGCCCCATACCACAACAAAAATGGCCCTGCCACTTGGTACAGACACCTGGGGACATCCTTGTCACTGAGCAGAGCCCAGACTGCCATTTCACTTTATGCTGCAGAAGCCCTAATCTTATTTCACTTGCCAACAAAACACCCTTCCAACACACCTCCTAGTACTCCCACAGCAAGATCTCACTGTAAAGGGAACATAAATCATTCCCCAGAACTTCAACAGGATTCTATCCTGATTTTTTTTATCTTTTGTAACATTAATATATCTTGAGTCCATAGGACTGAGAGTAGCTCATTTTCTCACACCACAGCCACTTCTTCCCCTCCTGTGTTTGTTATGCCATTATTAAATACATGGCAATGACCTTGTCTCTGAGCAAATTTATCCCATTTGCTCCACACCAACACCTACTTCTCAAACTGTTGGAGGAGCTGTGTTTGAGAGGCTGAGCACAACACACTTGGGTGGTTCAATCTCTTTTTAAAAACTATCAACTCCCCGTGTGTCAGATGGCAAGTTTAATTTAGTAGGCTAGGAAATTACTCAGAGTTGGAAAATCACTGCAATATGGTTTAGATCTAACTCAGCAAGTCCATCCTACATGCAGGGTTGTCACTGCTCTGGAGCCCTTCCCTCCTTGGACAGCTCTCACCAGCGGCTTTGTCTACAGCAAGAATTAGAGCTTATGTGACCTTTTAATTTTCTTCTTTCTTCCCAGCACTCAACTAGAATGTTTCCTCCATTTGCTACATGATCATCAACACAATCAGCTGAACAGCAGTTAGCAGAATAAACACAGCTTAGATCTCCAGAATCACAATAAAGAGGTAAACAGAAGCTTTTTCATGCTCTGCTTTGCTACACTGAGTATGGTGGAATATAAAGATAACAGGGCAGTGTCTCTGTGCCAGTCAATTAATGCCTGGTGTCACTATGGATTTGTTTGTGGGCAATGCAGGCAAGTGTCTGACACTTCTGGCAAGAGACAGAGGCCATTAGAAGGCACCAAGAAGTATAACAAAAAAACCCCCAAACCTGTATGAAGGGAAAACAAACAAACATAAACAGGTCACAGCATGTATGATGCTCCCAAGGGACCCTGCAGACTCAGTGACAGGGGTCCCACATTAAACTGAAATATACCACAAACACACCAAGTTCTCAATGCAAATACAAGTAAAAACTCATGCCATGGGATTTTGAGCACTCAGCTTCAAATGCAGTCAGGAGGACCTGAGAAATGTAAACACACCTTTTTAAATTTTCAACCATCTCACACAAGTAAGAGAGAAACACAGCTTAGAAAGCAATTCCTCAGGGAGACACGTTTTGCTGTGGCATCAGACACCTTTCCAAAGAACATCAGAGACTATTTATAGATGCTGTCAATGTTCTCCTGCTCAGCAAAGGAAAATGTTTTTTTCTGTGCAATCCCACTGCAAGAAGCACTCTCAAAAATGCAAGGTTGGGATGCAATAATCCACATGCACAACCATCCTAAAGGTCTGGGAACTAAACACAAAAATGTAGAGCACTCTGGCTCTGACCCAGCAAAGCATTTCAGCACTCAACTGCTTTCCCTTCCACTTCAGTGGACAGTTTGCATATCTAGAGCTAGCTCATGTCACAGGGCTTTGCTGGCTTGTGATGAAATAGATCAAAAATGCTCAAGAGCCCACCCATAGCTCAGCTTCACCTTGCAAAACACAGACTCTCCTTGACCATCCCCTTACACAAAACAAAAACGGCAACAGGACACTGACTAGAGCCAAAGCATGTCAGTTTGACATAGATTTTCCAGCTGCAAATGATTTCTTTCTATTGAGGAGAGGGCACATACTGACCCAAGGAAGATGAAAAGGATGGATTAGACAGGCAGCAGCCCCTCCAGCACTGCATCCCTTGGATCTCAGTGCCTGGGGACAATTCACCTCCTGAATCTGACCACAGTGGCACCTGAGAGAGGACACAGGCACAGGGTGTGTGCCCCGTGCCAGGGGACAGAGGAGCTCTGAGGGAAGGGAGCCTTTCACTCATGGCCCATTGCTCAGCTCCCACCAGCTGCCTGCCCAGTGCTCATTCCTCATGCAGAGGAGGTAGGGCTGAACTGGTGCTGGTTCTTATCTGGGGAGGTTTATTTTGCTTCATTTTTAGTAACAGCTTATGCAAAATGTTCCATAACAAGCTCTTCCTGCACTACCTGCTGGCAGCTATCTGTGAGCACACAGGCAGGGCATGGTGCATTAATGTGGGGAACCATTCATCTCCCCCAGCATGAAGTGAAATACTCCCAAACACTCACACAGAGGGGTGCTGGCTTCTGGGGCTTTGCAGCACTCTCACTGCTCTTGCTGCATTAAAGTTTAATTAATTTTTAACTTAGATATTTACATAGAACATAAACTGTTCAGAAGGACAACTGTCAACCAGCCAAGACCTCTTTGGCAGGAATTTGGGATCATATTTTACTCTTCTGGTGATGGCAGCTCTGGCACAGACCTGCTTCAGTTCTGTAAAATTCTGTCTATATATGTTTGATCCCTTTGGGGAGACTGCCAAAGCACCAAGATGAATTAGCAACTTACCTAAAATACACTCTCTATCAGATAGATCTTAAAGGGTTCCTTGACACAGACAGCTTTATAAAAACACATTCTGAAATACTAATGAATCTGTATGACATAAGATGACATTTTGAACTCTGTCTCAGTGCCCATTCTCATTTCCACACTAAGTAAAATTACTTTTATTAGTTTCATGACAGCTCTGCACTTACATCAGCTCTGCAGAGTTCCAGCCAAATCACAGAAAATAAACTCACTTGATGGACAAATACAGCCTCATTATGCTTCCAGCTACTGCAACATCCTCAATTAATATAGCTTTGAATGTAAATAAGAAGGCAGGAATGTATTCAAATGGATGTGTGACCACAGTGCAAAAGTAATTGCAGAGGCTCTCAGCAATTGTGTTGATGTGTGCACTCCCAGTGCCTTTCCCAAAGGAAAAGAACAAGGGATGGACATGAAACCATTTCTGTAAACCCATGGAGAAAGTTTCACACTAAAAGAGGTTTTAAGTGTCTGCCACGAGCAAGATGGACACAACACCTTACTCCTGGCAGCAGTAATTTTCATTTATCAGTGCTCATTTCCAAACTGGTTCCAATGCTGCTGGCCACCAAGCTGGAGCTCTGAGGGAAAAGCAGAGCTGTTGCAGGCCAGGCTTCCAGAGAGGCTGTGCTCCAGGCAGGAGCCCTGGCCTGCAGGAGCCTGCATCAGCTGCACAGCTGGGAACTGCAGTGCAGGGAGCCACACTTCTCCCTCTTCCCCTCATCCTCATGCTCACCTGAGAGAGCTTTTAGGGTAGAAACATTAGTTCATGGACTCGTGCAGTCCCCATAAATGGGAATGGGGGCATACTGCAGTGAGAACCTCACCACAATTACCAGTGCAGCACTGAGGGGTTTGTGCTGCAACAGCCCAGGAGTGCACAGTTACAGAATGAGATGTTACTGTAGCTCTGCTCATCAGACCAATACAGCTAAAAATAAACCAGGAAGACATTCCTCACCTAAGGCTCAGGAGGGTTCTGGTATGTAGCTGAGTCATGCAATAATCATTAAATTAAACACATCTTGATCCCTGCTTTATGCTCCATCAGCACAAACTAAAAAACCAGGCTTCTGTGCATATTGAAAGAGCAACACTACACCCACTGAAACAGGCACAAGGAAATCTGAAGGTCAAGGTCTCCTGGAAAGCAACTGCAGCAGTGAGAATGAATTGTCCTAAGAGAGGAGGAAGTGAGGACTGGCTCACACACAGAATTTGAGGGAACGTGTTTAGTGCTTGTGGAGGACATCAGGCTGACAGGAACATCCCTCATCCATGAAACAGCACAAGCCTCCCCCATGCTGTCAAGCACCACTCACCTTCTGCTGGCTAATTGCACTGCCAGTGAGATACCTGTGCCAGACACTCACCACAATCCCCTAGCAGCAGGACAACTCAAAGGGACAATGCAAGCTCCAGTGTCATTGTCCCCTACCAGTTATCCCTGGGTCTCTTTCCCCAGCTGCCATTTGTGCCTGAGCACTCAGAGCACCAGTGTGTGCCTGGTCACTGCCCTCCAGGAATGGCAGCTGCACTTCACTCTGCTGTAGCACCCTGTGTGTAAAGGAAGCTCTCAGACCCCCTGGATGTACCAAAACATCGTGATGTGGGCACTGGCCCCATTCTCCTGCCACTGAAGACATTTCTGCAAGGACAAGGTCACAGTGTGACTGATTGTTAAGACCTCAGTCTGCAGAACTGCATTCAACAACTTAGATGAGACTGCACTACAAAGTCACTCTTTACCTCTTTCTTCCTTTTTTTACTTTAACTTGCAGCACTTCTCTCACTCTAAAGGTCCTCTTTAAAAGCTTCACAGTTGCTGCTTGCAATCAAGTGATTTTTTATAGTTTCTAGTCACTTCTTTCTACAACAGAGAACACTGCAAGGACACCTGGCAGGGATGAGGCAGGCCATATTCTGAGAAGAAAGTACAGCCTTAAGTTATATGTTGGTTTAACATACATATGGGATGGTAAGGATCAACAAAAGTTTGTGAAGGGCATCCCAACTGCTACTGTAGAAAAAAACAAAATTAAAAAGCCCACAAACAAAACAAAACAAAACAAAAAACCCACCCACACCATCACAAACCCCACCAGATTGCTCAGTTCAATAAATAACTGACAACCAAACACTATTTTTTTTAAAGCCTGAAGCATTTTAACTTTCACACAGGCATGTTTGGGACTTCAACTTCCCACTTGAAGAAAGGCAGAGTTTGAAAACAGGCCAGCCAATATCACTGAGCATTCTGAGCAGCAGCTGCCACAGGCACAATGCATCTGAACCAGCAGAGGGTCCTGCAGCCAGGGTGGCCTCACAATGGGTGAGAAGTCCAGCTGAGAAGCATGAACTGCCTTGAACAAGGTGATTTTGCAGACCCACTCTCACACACACCTTGTATCTTTCTGCTGTAGAGGTTTAAACAGGCAATAAATGAATTCAGGGTGGGATGACAACCCCCTTTCCCTGGTTAAAACATCCCTTGCCTTTGTTTCCCCACTCACAAATAACACCAATCTCTCCATCTCTTTCCTTTTCCAGGGAAACTGCTGCATTTCTGTCTCCTGCAGGCATCTGTGCCTCAGTTGTAACATCAGAGGAGCAGAGCTTGGCCACAGGTACAAGCTTCAGTCCCAGTAAGACTACTGCAAATTCACCTTTACAGTTCAAAACTTGTTACACAAGGTTGAGCTTACTGCTGAGAAAACCAACCCTATCACTGTCAGCCACACTTAAAACTGCCTTGAGAGCTCTCACCCCCCCCAAAGTGTTGCTTTATCTCACAAATTGCTTCAACATGGAGCTGAACAACCTCACTGCTCCTTTAGGCATGTAGGAACAGTGTCAGAGGAAAAGGGCTGACAATGTCACTCACAGTAGCTAAAGTTTTAAAGGTTTCCTTTCTTTTGCTAAACTCTGCATCAAGATGCAACCTTGGAATATCTCCAAAACACTCCACAGCAAACACCCAGGTCAAAGGAAAGTAGCTCTCAGAAAAACATGAGGCACCCATCCAATAGCTACAGACATTTCTGCTTGTAAAGACACAGCACTGCCACTGAGGGTTTGCTGCTCTCCAGGTTTTAGAGGTGACCAACTGAGGGACACAGGATGCACAGAAAGGCTGCAGCACTGCAAGACACAGTTGGCTGGCTCATCAGCTACAGCCAACAGTCCACATTTGTATCAGAGATTGTTCTCTCCTTTACAATATTCTTGTACTGAGTTCACAGAAGCTATAATTTCATGTTAATGAGCACTGCCTCTGATGAAATAAATCACAGCTTTCAGCCAGACACTCCTGCCCCTGCACAGACTGTCTCTCTGCTGTAAGTGACCTGACTGAAGTTAACTTTAACATGGCAAAAGGGGGAGAAAAACTATGTGTGCAAGGGCAAGGGGAGTTTTCAGCCAAATCACCCTCATGTCCCATTCTGTGATGTAAATACAGAACACCTGGGCAGCAGGCAGGCAGAGAGGTCCCCAGGAAAAATGGCTGGGGCTGGAGAGGCCAGGCTGCTCCTCTCCAAGCTGCTGAGCAGCATCTGAATGGCTCCTGCATTTCCCACAGGATCTTCTCTGCTACCCCTGCCCAGAAACTGAGTTGGACAGACCTGCAGCAGGCACAGGAACAACAGGGCACACACAGTCCAGGTTTGCTGCTTCTTAACCAGACCCCAGTCTTGCTGCACACAATGTTCTGCAATCACCTCAGCCAGGCTGGTCCAGGGGAATCACTTAAGGACCAAGTTTAACTTTACACTAGAGGCCCCAGCAAGAGCAGAGCTTCTCCAAGTAAGAGGTGGACATGTAGGCCAGTGGCCACAACATCTTACTTACAGGCCCTAAAAAGAGGGACCAGTCTGGCAGGCCCCCTGCCTCCATGCTGCTCTCACAAACTTCCCAGGTATAGAGGATGAGCAGGCAGGAATTAGTGATCTTCACTAATCATTTTCATTTTGTTCACAACTACCTTAAAGCTCAAGCTGAAGGTACATCTCCCTCTCCCCCAGGCTGGCTGGGACAGTGGCCAGCAGCCCTGCTGTAAATACAGGAACAGCCAGAGCTGAGCCTCCACCTTCCTGTGCAGAGCATGGCTCTTCCCAGCTGCTGTGGCCCTGGGACACTCTCCTGAAGCTGTCTGCACAGCCAGGAAATCAGAATCCCTGTGGGATCAGCTGTCCATAGATGCAGCAGCCATACCCAGAACAATCAGCACTAACAGGGGGAGTGTTGGAACAGGAACTAAGGCTCCAGTCCCTGGGACTAAGCTAGTTTAATGATTACAAGCCAATATTCAGGGCTAAAAGTAGAAGACCACCCCACCTGCCTCTCAGTCATCAGGGCTGGCCAAATGCAGAGTATCATGAGAGCCTTGGTGTTTTCAGGACTCTTGAGTTAGCACAGCCCTTTTGGAAGCTGAGTCCTTCCAACTCATTTCCCAGAGCCTGCCAGGGAGAAGTTACCCCCCTGCTTTACCCACATCACTTTGCCACCTAGCCTGACTCCTACCCTACCCACTAGGATACCACCAAAACACATTTGCACTGAGAATCAGTGGGAAATTTAACTGAAGACCTGACAAATTGGACATTTGATGATGGGAAGCCAAAATTCCTGAAAAGGAAGCACTGTGTGAAAAATGTAAAGCTGTAACTCCAAGCTGCACAGGCTTTCCAGAGCTCACTCTCCATGTGCCTCTGTTTGAACAGCAGTATATCCATGTTCTGTGCCCAGCTCCCACACACTCCACATGTCCTCCCCTACTCCTCCCACCCACAGGCAAACAGGCTCTGCAAACAAAGCTCAAGCAGCTTGGTGGAAGCCCTGGAAGAAGGAGAATGCTATTCCCTGTGGAGAGACAAAGATAATGGAAGCTCCACATAATGGAGCTGTCTGCTTGGGATGCTGTTCTGGTCTCTTGAGGATGAGATCAAGTATGTGCCTTACAATTAATTTGTTATTTGTGTAACACATCCTTATTACCATCCACTGAAATTATTAATAGCTCAATTCACTCTTTTTTTTTTTTTTGGTCTTCTTTAAACCAAAGCCATTCCTGTTGGGTAAAGCTGCAATTTACACTGACAATGTAAAGCAGCCCTACTGTGAACACATACCTACCCCTTCACATTCCCACCAATGATCAGAAACAATAAACCAGCTATTTATGACACAGGGAGATCAATCTAGGATGTGCTTCTGCAGGGGACAGACACAGGGTACAGCTGGGGGGTGGGAAAGTTTGAGACAGTGCTACTGGCCCAGAGGGGTTTTGGTTATTAACTGTGTGGAAGGCCCCCCCAGTGCAGTGAAAATCCAGACAGGCCTCATTCCCTGCTCCAGAACACTGAGCTGTGCACTCACCCTGCAATGTTTTATTGATAAGGCTCCACTAATTTTGTGTTAGTCAGGCACAGGCAACCAACCATCAAAAATCAGATCTGTGGTACAGGTGGTTTTCAACTAAATACAGCAGCACACAGACTTTAAAATGCAGGAGAGATAGCAAGGACAACAGACTCAAGAACCTGACCCTGGGCAGCATGAGGAGGCAGGGACCACAGCACACTCCATTAATACCAAGGAACATCTTACCAAGAATGAGGTAATCAAGGAATAAGCAACTGGAGTCAGCCCCCACCACAATCAGGCCTCAACCCTGAGAGCTGCAGGCAGTTTTTGAAGGAGATTCTACCCAAGAACCCCCATGATTGTGGACATATTGTGTGGCACTTCCACAGCTTCACAGCCCTGAAGCAGCAAGGCAGCGTTTGCAAAAGCTCTGCCCCCCTGAAAGCCACTTCCAAAACTGGGCAGCCCTAAAAGCATATTATAAACATATTAAAAATCATCTGAGCTGCCATGTTTAAGTTACTTCTCTGATTGACTGCTACACAGCTTTGTTTGTTTACTTTCATTCTTACCTGCTGATGTTGCCTGGCTGCTGCTGTGATAAACTCAACCAGAGTATCTACTAATGGCTTACACATGATCTGTAACAAAGAAAGACACAGATTCTCATTAGTGGTTTGCTGACAGGTTTGTTTTTCAAGCAAAATAGTCTATATTTTACACAGCCTCCTGAGTAACAAGAAAATGACACAAGAAAGAGAAGCACCCAGAAATCAGCAACAGTTTATTTGAAAATTAAAAGCTTTTTTCACAGCAGCTCTGAGTGAAATCTTGATCACAACAAAAAGCAGCAGCAAAACTTTTCACCTCTTTTCACCTGGAAAAATCAGGCAAGCATTTTTTACTCCCTGTGTTCAGCTAAGTGAAAACTAAAGTCTGCATCTGGCTGACGCTTTCTGTAGTGTCTATTCCCATTGTGCACAGCCCCAGACCCAGGCAAAGAAGAACATGTTGAGTTGTAGCCAGGTGTGGGTTGGTCTCTTCTCCCAGGGAACAAATAACAGGATAAAAGGAAAGGACCTAAGGTTGCACATGGGGAGGTTTACATTAGGTATAAGGAACAATCTCTTCACTGAAAGGGTTGTCAGGCACTGGCACAGGCTTCTCAGGGAAATGGTTGAGTCACCATCCCTGGAGGTATTTAGAAAGACTGTGGATGTGGTGATTTTAAAAGATAATTCCACAAGGAACAGTTATATGGAATCTAGAGGTTTTAGAAATCTGCAGATGGGATCTTAAGTTTGCTGTCCATGTGGGCAACACACAGCCCTGCTCTCCCTCCATTTCTCAAACAAGGCATGGTGGGCTGGTGCCCTAAGAAAGCTGGCAAGCAGAACTCTCTGCTGGATGGAGTCCTCAGTCTGAAAGCATCCTGTCCCAGTTACATCTCCTCCCACCCTCACATCAGACATCAATTCTCCAAGGTTTGGAGAAAGGGCTTCTGGCAGCTGTCTCTAGCTTGCTCTGACCTAAAACCCCCTGAAGAATTGTGACATTCAGGCCCATGGCCTGTTTCTTAAAAAACTGGCTGTCCTCATAGAGGAGACCAGCCCCAGGCTTAGGTCAAGCTTGCAGGAAATACATCAAACATTTCAGACACTTGCACTGTCTGAATATCAGGCTTGAAGATTAGATTCCAATTAGACTTCACACTCTTCAGCCTTCTTGGAAGAAAACTGAGAAACTGAGCATGCAGTGGGAGCAGAGCTGGACAGGAGCTACCTTGGTTGTTCAAACAAGGTGACCTTTGCCTGTGTGCAAACCTTGTCATCCATGTTGTCTTAAATACTGGTAAAAATTTAAAGCTTCTTAGGATATGTTTTAAAGAGCAGCCTGCTGTTCACCTGCTTTCTGCATGCAGTATCCCAGTCCAAACCATAAATAAGATCCTGGCCTCCTCCAGTGTTGTTATAAAAACTGAGTCTAAGAGTCTGAGCAGGTGAAAATCCAAGGGAACCTCACAGCAATTTCAAAAGTCTGCAATAAAGCAGAGAAGTTTCTCTCCCTACTTTGCCCAGAATTATAATCATACTTTGGAGGCACCAGAAGACAACAGAGCCATCAGCACTTACTGGGAAACGTTTGAAGAGATCATGGAACATGGAGCATGTGAGGGGACTGTTCCTTTTGCTGAGGAACTGGGTCAGTGCCTGCTGATAGATAGCAGCCACCTTCTTCACATTCAAACAGCCTGGGTTCAAAAGCTGGAGGGAAGAAAACAAAATAAAAGCATTTCCAGTAAAACACAAGAATGATTCACTAACCATGAATAAATTAATTTTCATCAGTTCTAAGAGGTTTTCCCAACAACTAGTTATGCTTGAGATATGACACAGAAACATGAATAAACAGCCAAGTGGGCCCCAAATATGCTCTCCCACATGACCTTGTCACTGAAGGGCAGCACAGCTTCCTAGCAGGACTACACACACTCCATGTAGTATGGGGGCTGTGCTCTACCTTTGTGGTTGGCATGTCTAGTACACAAGGCTCCCAGGGCACTGCAAGCCCATCCTGCAGTAGCTGGGCTGTGCACATGGTGTTTGTTCTCAGCTGAAGAGCTCCTTCTATCTGTATATTTTAGTGTATGTACATATCTGTATCTACATACACTTAGCACCTATGTCCAGGACTCCTAGGTACTCCACAGACAAGCCCTAGCACTGATCAGGGATCCAGCAATCCCAAAACTGTGTCCATGCTCCAATATCCCCCTCTGGTGGGGAACGAGAATCCCAGACACACAGCAACCAGCTGAGACCTGCTCAGGCTACATGAATCTAAACAAACAGGAGTCACTGAAGAGCCAAGTGTGGAGCACTGCATCCCAACATTCCTGACTGTTCTCACACTGCCAGGGAAGAACTGCTCTTTGGGAAGAGGGAAAAATTCGGGCCCAGGAGGAAAAAGCTGTGATCTTCACAGTAGTGAACCTTTGCCCAAGGAATTTTTCCACAGCCTCATGGAAACCTAAAGTGAAGTTAATGTGGTGTGCTGTTCTCAGGTTAAACTCACACTGCTACTGCAGCTGAACACTAAAGGCTAAAGTAAAACAAGGAAGATGGGTCTTGAAATATGACCTCCGTTTTTTCTAGGTGAGTGTCTCTACTTAGCACTTATTTGATACACACACCTGCAGAGGAAACAATTTATTTCTCCTTCCATGCATACATTTACTAAAAAAATTTCTTCTATAGCTTTTCCATAAATTTGGCTACTCCATCCTAGTGTCTGCTCTAGTTCCACTTTCCTGCTTATCAAAAAGCTCCAAATTATGCTCACAGAGCACAGCTCACTGGAAACACACAACACCTCTGTCTCTGGTTCCCCACTGCAAAACCTCCCTGGCCTCAACACAATGTCAGTCAGCATCAGCAGCATGACATGAGCTGAGCTGTCATTTCCCTCAAACTGGCAGCTCATGTCAGCTGCTGGCTCTGCCCTGCCTGGCCAGGACCAGAGCACTGCTCCCACTGGAATAAGAGGCTTCCCTGTGAAACTGCACAAGGATGCTGTGAAGCATGCCTCACTCTAGCCTCAAAGTCAAGGATGTTGTTTATATTCTCCCCAGATCTCCCATTTTGTTTTTCTTTCACAAAAGGCCCAGCACTGCACAGGAGCTACTTGGATTAACACCCTCCACCTCTCCCTAAGCCCTAGAAACACTGGCTGTCTGTTCAGCCTCCAGCAATACTTCCATGTGTGTAATTTCCAGGAGGGAGCTCTGTTTGTTTTTCTACCCCACAAGATGTCAGCAAGAGCACTAATTCCTGTGATCAATGTGAGGGGTGCAGAGGCAAGGCCAGGGTCAGCTGCTGAGACTGAGACACTGCTTGCTAAGTTTCTAGTGGAGGTGACTGGAGTGGGCTGCCCAATATAAAGGGTCACCTACTCTGAGACCTGTGAAATGCAGCAGAGACAGGAGGTGAAAGGGGATCAGACTAAGGGTCTCCTAGTAATGGACACCTGCAGCACAATCAGATGAAGTCTCCCTTCAAACAACTACCACTGAAATCAGGGCTGCTCCAAACACTCTTCACCTTTCACCTTAGCCCAAACCTCAGGGGAATAGGAGTTTACTCTCATCCACCACTGTTGTGTGTCTTCCTGCTCCTCAGCAGCCTCTGGAAAAAACTCAAGAGTGACTGCCAGGAGTTTAATGGAAAAACAGCATATCAGGGAGGAGAAAGCACAAATACACATGAGGCTTCTTTGGACATCAACCTAGATTCACTGAATCAGCAGCCCCTGTGCCTACGGGCAAGCAGGCAGGAAAGGGTGAAAGCCAGGAGGGTGAGGGCCAGAAAGGGATGGGGAACTTTTCAGTGTCATGGAAATCAGGTAGACAGGTACCTGCAAGCAGCAGGCCCAGTGACAATGAACAAGGAAGGCCCACCTGCAAAACCAGGTAATGCAGCTTTACTGGCAAAAACACAGCCTCAGGAGCAGCCTCATGTCTTACCTGACATGCCTGCTTTGCTCTGCTGTCACTCTCTTTCTCAGGCTCAGGGGGAGCAGTTGAGGATGTGTTTCCTTTCAACACTTTGAGCAGGTACAATGAGGCACTATAAAAGAAAAGGGGAGAACACTGCAGTTACCAGCCACAGTGAAGCTACCTAAGGGCAGAGGCCAAGAGGCACAGGCAGCTTACTCTGTAGCAAAGATGGTTACAGAATTTGAGAGGGTCCCACCTCTCAGTCTAACCCACTCTGGCCAGACCTAAAGACAAAGAAACCTCAGGAAGCTGAATCATTTCATTGTGTGTCATCACAGTCAGGTATCTCCACTGTCAGCCTGGCTTCCTCAAGCTCATGCTTTTGACTGGCACTGCTGGAGGAGTTCTGCACCTTGCCCAGGATTTCTGAGCCTGCACAGCTCAGCCAGTGCTGCAGCATGGCCTCAGCCTCAGCTGCTACGCACTGGAGAACTCAGGCTGGAGAACTCTCCATTGGGACAGCATGCAGACCTCTGTGTTTGTGGGAAATGCAGAATTTAGTGGGCACTGCTCCACTGAGGACTGCCACTGCTGGGAAGCTGCCAGGGAACTGTGCAGCACACACAGCCAGCCCCAGGTTGCCAGAAGTACCACGGTTCCTGCACAGTCATGGGGGAGATGTGCTGCAGAGCCAACAATGTCCAATGGCACTGGGTTGACCATGCAACATGGTACCCACTGCACACACAGCTGAGCTGAAAAATCCCAGATTGAGTATGAAAACCCTCATGAAACTGGCTGCATGTCACAAGAGAGCCTGCTGGTAAATAACACTCCTTTCTACAGAACAGCAAGATCACTCATCTTTCTAACAAATATGTATCTGGCTTATCCTAATTTTCCTGTATTCTACAGCAAAGGAGAAAATGCTGGCATGTACAGGAAGGACTCAATGGCTATTGCCCTCAGTGTGCTATCATGGAGACAGTAAACACCACATTTAAAGAACAATCATCACAGGTTAATTAGGAAATACACTCATCCCCCACTGAAGCACACACACTGCATTACTCCCAGAGGAAGCCTCAAGCAAGCATTTCCCAGCAGCAGCACTGTACCAGACCATTTCTGTATCACAGAAGCTATAAAAGACAATCACCAAAAAATAGACATATTTGAAAATGCTTCAGACTGTCAGGACTGACTAGTCCTTATGCAAGACACAGATGCTGGTATGAAGCCTTCTGAAAGGTTCTTGCTTCCCAGACCTCTAAACACACAACATCACACCTGCTCAGATGTCACAGCATCAGTAGAGAAGCTCCTTGTGAACACTCACCTGAAGTAGTAGAGAGCCACTGCAGAGTCAGTGTGCTTGCAGGCTTTCTTGACCAGTCTCTGCACTAAGGCATGCACATCCTCCTGCAGGGAGGCCACTCTCTTACAGTACTGCTTGTTGCGGCACAGCGAGTTCCTGCACAGCATGAAACAAACACAAACATCACCTACAGACAGAGCTCTGGGAGCAGATGGCCAGGAGCACTTAGCACTTGTCAGGGTGAGTGAGAGCAAAACCAGAACTCAGTGAGTGGTAACAAGCAATGCTAGCTAGGTACTCAGCAGACAAGCCCTGCAGCACATGGCTGTGGCAAGAAAGGTGAGGACTCTGAACACTCCTCACCTTCAAGCACAAATTCAGGCTTCAGAGATGACTTTCCCTCAGAGCTCCCACAAAGGGGACTGACTACCTCAAGCTTGTTACTTCACAACTGGTTCTCAAGTGGGGAGAGAGCAGCACTGAAAATGCTTTAGAGAGTGCTGAGGATGTCAAGAAGTGGTGCACAGAGGACAGATGTGACACACTATGCATTCTATCTGTCTCAAGCTGGTATGATCCCTCTCTTCTGGCCCTAACAGAGAATTTGCATTCTGCCTGTCTCAGAAATAACTTGTTGAGAGTTTGTTCCAGCCACAGCAGCAACTCTGTCAGCCTTGGGAGTTGTTCTGTGGTCTGACCCAGAGGTCAGAGGCCCGTGGAGGTATTCAGTGACACGGCTCCATACCTGCAATACCTGTGTTTGTTCTTGAGGCTTCCACCTGCAAACAGGCTTGACACTTCAAGTCCTTTAGCCTAGAAAATACAGATCCTAATTCCTTTCCTGCAGGTCATGACTAAGCACTGTGTATGTGTGTGGTGCTGGTAATCTAACCTACACATGGTGCTGGTAATCTAACCTACACAATCTCTAAGCACAGCAATTGCCTTCAACCTTAGAAAGAGCAGTTCCTAGTGGTCAACCAATACCACAGATGTTTATCAAAAGCCATTGTCCATTACCTGGAGATCTAAGGACACTTACTTGAAGATACTAGCTGTTTTCTGGAGGAAATCCACCTCCTGCTTGTCAGAGTCTGAGCTCATGCACTGTTCAATCAACTGAAGCAGGGGCTCAATGATATCAAACACCAAGGGGTTCTCTGCTTGCTTAACCAGGAACACATCAATCAGATCCAACACCTGCAAACACAGTTATCCATGTGAGGAGTACAGCAGACAGGGAAACAAGATGGATTTACCCAGAGCACCTACCAGTAGGAGCAGCTGGAGAGGGCTGAAGAAAATCATTTACAGCTGAGATCTGTACATATTCTGGTATCATTTCTACTGTTAAGGCATAGGAAACTGAAAATTAAAATTTGAAACTGAAGATTGGGAGTTGTCTGTTGGTTCCAACTCTATTTTGTGCAGTGACACCATTTAGAAAGAACAGTTAAAAGAATCAGTGTCACCTGGCACAGGTCCCTGTTAGCAGCACTGACTGACAGATCTCACTCCTGCAAGCCCCCCTGAATTACAGACAGTGCACCAGCATAAAATCAGCCTTTTTATAGAACAGCATCTACAGAAAGGGAAATGCAGTAGAGCCACTGGCTCACTTCACTATTCAGCTTGGCTAACTGACTCCTGACTCCCGTTTTTGTCTGGGAGCAGCTGGAGCTGTCCCTGGGTGCTGGAATGTCCCAGAAGGTCCATGCTGACACCAGGCGGCCTGACCTCAGCATTACAGTCACAACCGACCAGTGGGCTCTGTACAAAGCCCCAATTTTACTGGCAAAAAAAGCTCATGTTGCAAAATGACCCGAGGCACTTCATGCTTTCAGGAATACAAGGCTTGTCCTGAGGGATCTTTGGGTTCCTCCAGCGACCCAAAGATCCCTCTTGGGATCTTTGGGTAGCTGGAGGAAAGGATCTTATCAATTTAAGCATTTCAGATCAGCAAATGAAAACCATGATGCCCTTTTTGACAGCACAATCCTGGTTTTCAAACAGACCTGTGAAGCCCCAATCACTGAGCCCAACAGTGCTGTGCCAGGTGCTGTACAAAGCCAGAACAATCCAGTCACAGCTTCCAGGGGCTCATGACATAGGAGAATGTCCAAGCTGTTTAGTGTTAGGTAGCTCACAGCATGCAGAGGCTTCAAGTGACATGCTATAAGGCAGAGGTCTTCACACAAACGCTTCTCTCCCACCTTAGCCTTGAAATCCCTCCGCAGGATCTTCTCTTTCCGCGTTCTGTCCTTCTCATCTTTCTTCGCCTGGATCCGTTTCTGCTGCTCAGCAAAAAGGGCTGAGATGTTCTTGTCAAGAGCCATCATAGCCTCATCATCCAGCTCTTCATCACTCTTATCTTCTTCCTTTTGATTTTGGGAGAGAAAACCGAACACATCAACTCATGCACTTCTAAAGGACAGCGGGGAGGGAGCTAGAGCCAAGACCAGACTCAAGTAGGGGTGTAACAGAATAATACTGTAGGGAGGGAACACAGATGCTCAGACCCACGAGAAATCTCACTTATATCTCCCATCAGGTAATCTGGCTGCACAGCACTAACATGTAGAGAGAATCAGGAGAGGAAAGAGGCTGAGGTTTTGACCTGACTCCCTCTGTGCTGTTGGTCCTTCAGTAAAGAGGTTCATACGTTGCTATGTCTGCAGCCTTTATTGGGATCATTAAATCAAACTCTATCACTGCTACAGTAAGTCTCCAGAGTGGCCTTCAGGGAACACTCCTCCACACAGGCCAGCCAACACACGTAACAGTACCTCAGTGCTTTAGCTCTCATCAATCTCATTTATTACAGGCAGGAGCACAAGCTGTGTCAGGCTAGACTGAACAAGCTAAAGTGCTCAAGATATATGAACAATAAATAAAAGGACAAGTGACTTATTCCCACAGCTCACCTAAGATCATGAGTGTTTCAAGTGCCATACAAAGATGGATGCAAGGGTTGAGACTGCGTGAGTTCAGGCAGGATGAGGGTTACTAGATCATCTCTCACCCCAACCTCCTGGTATCTGTACCAAGGTAGGCAGTGAAAACATACCAAAGCATTCCCTCCTTGGAGAACTTTCATCAGCTGACTGCGAAAATTATCATCAACTTCTTCACCCTCCTCATCTTCACTGTCAGTGGTGTCTTCATCTGAGGAGTCCTCGCTTCCTTCTTCATCCTAAGGAAGGAAAGTTCATCTCCTGAGCTCACCACACAAGCCCAACTCAATTCTCAGAAATAAAACCTCAACCCTCCCCATCTCTCCTGCCTTCCTTCTAGCCCTCAGATCCAAGTAGAGACACTCAGATAACGGGGTACCAGGTCTCCACAAGAGCTAAAAGTGGAATATAATACAGACTTCTCTGTCACATTAAATAAGCATCAAAGAGAAGCTTCCAAGGAACAGCTCCCATCTGACCCTCCTCTCTGCTGATGCCTGTAATGCTTCATGACTTGAATATCTACAGTCCTAAAAACGTGAGATCTGGAATCCAGCTGGCTGTGCACCACACCACGATTCTGTCTGTGGCTGCAGAAAGGCCAGGCCTGTGCTCCTTTCAGGATGCAGCTCTTTCTTCTCAGAAAGGCATCTGTTCAACCAGCCACACCTACAACTGCAGGCCAAGAGACTCGAGCATGCACTTCCAACAAGGCTTTTGTGTGTGGAACCTTCTAAATAAACCTTAATAGAGGAACAGCCATTTTCCTCAAGTAGAGAAATTATGTTCATCTATTAACACAGCTCAGGAGAACCGTTAAATACTGAGGATATGAGGAGTGTTTGTAACTGGCAATGGCACAATTACCGTGTCCTGGGCAGATTTGGTCTTTTTGTTTGATTCTTCCATCACAACGACTGCACTTTCTTCATTTTGCTCTTGGTTAGGGTCAAATACCTACAAAAAAAAAAGGGATTTGTGTTTTTTGTTTTGTTTTTAACCATCTCCTGTGTACAACAGACAGAAACTTCAGCACAGTAAACCAGCTGAATAATGGAATTTTAAGTAAGGGCATTCAATTTCTGCTAATTAACATGCCAAGTTCTTTCTGTAAGTAACAAAAAAGGTGGAGAAAACTGAAGATGCTGGTGGCATCACACACCTTGGTTTGTTACAAATGAAGTATTAGGTTCATCACAAAGTACCTGACAGCCCATTTTAGCAATCCACATATTATTTTCTCAGTAGGCATCACCTTTCTTAGTGGTTTGACCAATTCAGATTTTTAGTGTCACTTATTTTTAGGACCTCTACAAAAAAAGCACCTTTCTAGAAAAAAGAAATGTTACCATTTATACTCACATATAAAATCTACTAGTTATATAAACTGACCCAGGAATTTCTTCAGCCTAAAACTATCAAATAATACAGCTTGAAGTTAGCAGATCTCAGGCTCCTGTAAAAAAAACAACCAAACTCCTCCCCCACATAAACAAAAAATAGCCTAAGCACTCTCTAAATTACAGCTCAAATTCAGTAGCACACATCATCGGACAGTTCCTAAATCAAGTAGACTTTAAATTAAACCCAAAATTGAGACATGCTTGTACATACATCTGTTAGGGGCTAAACAGGCAAACAGCACAAGGCCCTGCTAGTGCCTCACTTACATCCAGAATGAGCTGCAAGCCCCTCTTGGTCAGGCTGGGGCAAATCCACACAAAGACACTCTTGGAAATCCGACGTAAGAGGAGGCTGGGCTGGGCAAGGAGGGAGAGAAGGATTTCCACCATCACCTCAACCCATCCTGGCTCTGAGCTGTCTGCACAGGAACAAACAAACAATGACAGGAAGAGGCATTGCTATATCAGTAAGAAACTACAGAAAAATTCACCAAGGAATAAAAATTAAAATTGTCCTTCTAGCTGACTCTGAAAAGTACCACTCAGCAACACAGAGCAGAAGGCAGGGAGGAAGAAACCACAGGGAGAAACATGTTTGAAATGGTCTTTTGACCACTGCAAAGGCTTACCAGGTAACAAAAGCTACTATTTATTAAATCATTACTTAGATTAGCAGTTCTGCAAGTTGCCTGGCACGTACTTGGTCACATTAAAGCAGCTGGTCAGCAAAAGTATGTGCATTTTATAGTGTTTCCAGTGAAATCACAGCAGCCCATGAAAAGTGATGGCATTTGAAATTCATCCTTTAGTCCAAAAGTTTGGGAATCCCGCTCTACAACCAACCAAACCACCAAAGAATTACAGCTTTTATTTTCAGTGTCCTCAAATAGATTTACACAGATTTCAGGAGAACAAGACCACAGTTGGAGAGGAAATCAAAAGATCAAGCCAAGTTTTTTCCTGGTCAGGTCCCAACCTAGAGGTCCACAGGCCCTAAACAAGGATCAGCCTCCATCTCCAAACATGCTGTGTTTCCACAGAGGACACATTTAGCTTGCTCAGAACTCAAGCTAAGAAGGAAACATGTTTGATGCCTGCTGGGAGTTTGAGCCCACAGCTCTGCCAGGCAGACACCACCAGGTCACCACCAGGCACTGGCCCACACAGAACAGTGCCTCAAGGAGAATGAACTCCCTTGGAGTGCTCACCCAAACAAGGGCAGCTGTGCAGCTCAGCTCTCCTTCCCAAGGCACACAGGAACACAACCCGCTGACAGTGCACACAGAGAGCTGGAGCACAAGACTTAGAATGGAAAGAGAATGAAGAGGGATTCTCCTGGGGGTAAGTGCATCAAGCCAGAACCAATGCAGAGTGCTTCACTAACAATCCCACTCCCTTTCTTTCTGTAGGGAGGACTCACCAGCCTTCTTCTTCTTGGCTTCTTTGCTGAATGCCTTCTCTGTGCAGTTCAGAAGGTCACTCAGAACCTCCACTGTTTCAGACTGATTCTGTTTGATCACAAGCAGACAGGAAACAGGCTCAGAACTCCCCACTACCAACAACAACAGAAGGAACATGCTCCAAATCTAAGGACCACTCTAAACAGGTACAAATATTACAATCAACAACTACAACTCTTTTGCAAAAAAAATCCATGAAATTAAGTAAAAATTGCTCCTGTCAGCAGCAAATCAAGGGCAGAACTAATAGTGAGGCCAAGCTTTGCCCACTATGTGTCTACAGACAGTGTAAGTTGCCCGTTTTCAGAAGCCAGAGGTTCTGAAAGGCTGGATCTCTGAACACAGAGGAGCTCCCCATCTTGGTGTTCAGAAAGCCCAGCTATCAGGCTATTTTATGCTACAGAAATATTCATCAGAGATCTTACCTTGAAAAGATGAATGGCTATTGAAAGGAGAAGTTGTTGGAAAGCACCAACTTTGGCACTGTCTGATTTGTTTTCCTTTTTCTGCAGATTCTTCACAGACTGAAGTGTTCTGAAAAAAGAAACCTCTCTGAGTTTTCACAACTACAACAGCAAATCATCTTGTATGACCAGACTAAAAACATGACCAAAACTACAGTACTGTATTGTGTACTTAACATTTCATCTATTGGCATTGGATACTCTTTTAGTACACAATCTTAACCCAATAATAGTATCTGACTGAATGTGGGTTATAAAAAAACTGCACTTGTGCACAGACTACATTCCTACTACCACAGCCAAGGCTAGACCTTAATGGGGAATCAAAAAGACTCTCAGAAAGGAGTCATTGAGAAGTCTGTACAGGCATTTTTAAGAGAAAAGATAAGCAGACGGTTACAATCATGTGTGGGAGAAGGACCATAGAAAAGATCACATAGTTAACACATAGAAGGAAGAGGAAGAAAGGAATGGGGTGAAAAGAAACAGAAAGATACTCTGAAACCCAGTCAGGTGCAGGATACTCAAAGGGAACAAAAACAACTGGCACTGCCTGTGAAATGCTGTGCTACAGCAAGCAGAACATCACGAGGCAAAGAGAACATAACATCTCTTTTACTGTCCTAAAGAGAAACCAAGACCAGGGCTCCCACCTTTCTCACTTGACCAACCCGGCACCCAGTTTCCCAAGCATCTCACCTCTCCCAGATATCCCTCTGTTCCTTGGTAAAAGGTTTCACAGCTTTGACATGCTCAGTGGAGAGCAGCTTGTTGGCATACTCCACAAGGAGAAAGATCCACAGCTTCCCATCTGCAGTCACACCATGGACGTGCTTCTCTCTCAAGGCTGCAGCCTTTGCTGTATCCCCCAAAACAGGCAGGGTGTTTAATGTCTGAAGTAACCTGCAAAGAAAGACAGCCACCATGTTATTGTCAGAGGAACCAAATGGCTTCCTCCTACTTACTAAAATAATACCCAGCAGCAAAGCACTCTCATCCCAGAGCTCTGGTCACTCACTGCAGCCCAGGCTGACAGTGCCCAACTTTCAACCCACACATCCAGCCAAGATAGTAGTGAAAAGCTCATTACCTTGGTGGTCCCAAGCCATCCAGTGCTCTTAAGGACACTATTAATCTCAGTTGCTTCTCACTCTGTGTCCCGCCATGTCCTCTGCTTTCCTTCTACTGAGGTTTGGCAATCATCTAAAAGCATCTATTACCAACTCTATCTTCCTTAGCACAGGAAGGGCTGTGGAGTCACCAGCACCTCACACAGAGTGGCCAGAAATCCACCAGCACAACCCCAGCACCTCCCTCTTGGGTCCTTCCCCTTCCAGTTTGCAATAGAGGCAATGGAAATACTATGGGGAAAAGCAGTATGAGCTCAACTCCACACCTGCCATATCATCTCACATATACTCATCATCCCATATACACTCATTTGTCATGGACAAAACACAATCTTTGAAAAATCCATCTCTATAAAAAAAGCCATTTCCTGGTGCTAGAGTCAAAGAAATGTTCCAATAGCAGCCTAGCATTCCAAACCTCTTGCCCTGCCATTCACAAGCTCATCTTATCCTCAGGAAAAAAGGGAACTTTCCAAGCTTAAAGCATGCAATCAAACCCTTACCCAAAGAAGTAGTTTTCTGTCTCTGTATGATCCCGTTCATTCAGGGGCTCTGATGGAAGGACACTGGCTTCAGCTACCTGGGAATTCTTCTTCTTAGCAACAAAGAAAGCATGGAAGAAGCAAAACCTAGAACAGACAGAAAGAGGAACAGAATGAAAACCCAGATTGGTCATAACAAAGCAAAATCAGCCCATGCATGCAAACCAAACAGCTCCACGTTCAAGGAAGTCCAAGCACTGAAAAAAGCACTATTTACAATGAGACTGTTCTCTCAAGATACACAGGGTAAAGAAGAGAAAAAGCTGCTCAGGACTTCTCAAAACTGAAGCACCAACTCTTAAGGCCACAAAACACAATACTAAGACTGGCAGATGTGGGTCATACTCTACAAGGCACTTTAGTGACAGATAAATACTTATTAAGACCTGATGTTAAAAATAGTATCTTCAAGCAGTTTAGGCAAGCAGGAACGGAAAATTTATTGAAAATAAATGGGACTAATGTGATTTTAAATGCCAACTACTTAGGACACAGGTTAGTCCAATTATGCAGAAGGTATTTTGAAAACAAAACCTAGTCTCTCCTAGATGATTTGTTATGGAGCATTTCCACTACTGGATTTGCCTAGTGTCATGGGGACAGCTTATCTGCAATACTGCTGTTGAGCTACACACAATTATCCCAAGCATGTGTGTCTTTACATCAGTCTCACCTGGCAATGTCCATCACAAGGCTCTCTTCTTTTCTGGTGGCACTTTCAATGATGCTAACCAGTCTGTGCATGATCCATCTTCTCAATCGAGCAATCTTCTGTTGTGCTCTTTGAATAAGAAGGTGGGCACAATCAGCAGTTTGACCACTAACCCAACATAAATACACTGCACAATCCACTGCATCAAGAGGTGACTTACAGATATTTAGAGGCTTTACACTAAAACTGGCAAAGTTACGTAGTAACAAAGCAATAGGTACAAAAGAAGAGATATAATCTTCTCAAGTTTGCTTTTTACTATGCAAAAGGTGATCTACTTATCCCACAGAGAGTCTGCAGATGAGCAAAAAGCACTTCAAGAACTGCAGCAGTCAGTAGAGTGAGGTTTATAGGTGCCAGGTAACACATTACCTGGCCTGAATGCCAGCCTCTCTAACACACAAATAAGAGGGAGGCACAATTCCTAGAAAGACCTGAGAAGCTGTAGTGAAAGAGGAAACCACCAGACATATTCTCCAAAGCAATTGGCAGGACTAGAAGAGAAAAGGCTCTTTTGGTGATCCAGTCTGCTTTGGGCAGGCTGGCTGGTTCTCAATATGCTTGCAGAATTTGCAGAATTGAATTTTATCCCAGTGAAAGAGTCAGATGCTGGGGCTAAACTTTCTGAGACAGAGGAAATAAACAATTGTCAACCCATGGCAAGGGAAGCAGCAAATGCTGAGAGGAAGGTGCAGCACCCAGGTACTCACACGTCTGCGTTTTGCTGGTTCTGTTTCTGCCGGTTACTTGAGAAGTCTAAACAACAGTCCAAGTCTGGCCTGAGGAACATGTCTTTGAGCCAGCAGATGTATTTTTGCAAGGCCACTGCCTGCAGGTGTCTGACTACCCTGGAAGCACTCAGCAACACTGGCCTGCCCTGATTGGTAAGGGTAGAGAAGCCCATCATCACAGCCAGCTGCCTCTCTGGGTCATCGCAGCCACTCAGAAATGTATCTATATATCCCTCCATTTCTGCAGCAAACTTAAATCCCTGGGGAGACTGAAAAACATGGTCAAAGAAGCAGGTCAGCAACTTCACACTCACACTGAATGGCTCTGTAAATAAAAATCATAGAATCACAGAATGGCCTGGGTTGGAAGGGACCTCTCAAGTGAATCAGGTTTCTTTACTCCCTTGTTGATTAAAAAAGTGGAATCAGGAAGAAAACTGCCAGTAAATATCAGACTCCAGCTTTGTCTAGCTCCATCTCCAACAATCACCAGAATCTCATAAGGATGTACAAGGTAACAGCATTTACTTCTCGAAACAAACAGCCTATATCAAGAAACAAAACAAAACAAACCCCAAAACCAGAATCAAATTCAAACAAAGATCTTTTCTATTCTCTCATTATCAACAACATTAGCAGCTTCTTCCATTTAACCTCATTGTCTCAGGGATTTCTGACAGGAACCAAATAAAAAAAAAATTTGAAGCACATGGAAGATCACAGCCTAATTTACTGTGCAACAAGCACAAAATGTAAGAAATAGGGAAACTATTAAGCCAGTGGATAGATCCTGGAGAAAGCTGGTCCATTTAGGGAGGCACCATGGTATGCAGTATTTGCAGAGCAAACCCACACACCTGTGGCTGCTCTGATACAAAAAGATCACACAGACCTCTCTCCCAAGATACAACAACTATTTCTGGACACGTGTGAGGAGGTTTGGGATTGTGTTACCACTAAAAGCCAAGCTAAAAGCCAGTTCTATCAGTACTCCCTTTTTACTTTTCCTCTGTTTATTACAGGTTTGTGTTGTTTGCTGGCTTCCCAGTAGGGAAAGAGGAAGAGGAGCTCCAAAATCCAATCCCAAATAATTTTTGTGCTAAAACCTCAGATGTGCTTATTGAAAAAAGCACTAACAAACAAAAGCATGAGTTGTCCCTTTTTGCCTTTGTCTTCCAATGTTCATGCAACACCCAGCACAATGATAAACAAAAAGGAGCTTCTGGACACACAAAAGCAATGGGACTGTTAAAGGACAACACATGACACTGTCAATTTGCTGAGGACTGCCCTTCCTCTGCCTCCCCCATCATTAGAGCTTTCTTGGCAGCAGCATTGAAAGCAGGTGAGACAGTGCTGAACAGTTTCCACACCCTTAAAATAGGCAATGACAGTCAAACACAGGCTATACTCAGTCCACTGCAACCAGTGGTCATACAATAACCTTGCTTGTAGTAAGAGTTCAATGTCTAAAATTACATCAACTTTTTTTATACAAGATGATTTGAAACTAGAAGTGGGGCAGAGACTTCCTTGTGCTCAAGACATGGCCTTTAGCTTGTTCCAAGACCTACCTGAGTCGCTACCACGTGTTCCCCATAGCGCAGCATCACCTTCCCTTTGAGAACCAGCTGCAGCTGCTCCAGGGACAGCAAGGGGAGAGCACTGCCCAGCAATCGGTAGCACATGTAACTGAGTGGGAACAAAGAACATTCCCTCAGGCTAAAGCACAGCAGCAAACCCACACACAGGGCTAAGACAGAGAGGAAGTGCTGGGGCAGGGTACAGGAGCATGCAGGGAGATGAAGTCAAAGCCTCTGGGTCAAGAAACAGAAGGGTAAGGTGGGAAACCACAAAGAGTGTTTGTTAAAACAAACCTGACAGGTCCTGATTTCTCCTTCAATAGCCCATTCTCCACAACTTCATTCCAGAACAATTCAAAGGCATCTTCCTTCAGTGCAACTTGTAGCAAATCAAACACTACACCGGGCAATTTCTTGTCTTCCTTCTCAGACTTGGCAGCACTTTTCAGAAGCTCTACAAGTCTAGAAGAAGAAATAAAATAATGTGAGAGATCTGACCTGAAAGGGAATTGCTGAAGGCCAGATCATCCTGCTGAAAGACACAGAAGATTTCTGTGAACTGCAGGCTGTGCCCCCTGGGAGAAATGACACAACTATAACTTGGGAACCTGCAGAACAATTAACACCTAACCCTTAGCAGCACCTGCAGTGACAAATACAAGCAGGAATCAGAATCACAACCACATTTCTCTCACTCCTAGCCAAGAGAAAAATAATGTTAATTTAAACCTCCTTATTTAAGAACTTACCTGGAAACATTTTCCTTATTTACAACAGTAGATGAGCCAAACAGCTTCTTCAGCTTTTTAGGTTTCAGAACACCAGGGAATTTCTGCATACCCACAAGCAAAAGGTGCAGGTTCTCTGGAGATGTGAAGGCTGAAGAGAGGTCACCTTGCAAGATGTCAAACAGGACCTCCTCAAACACAGCTTCAGGTACCTAGACAGGAACAAGGGTGAGAGCATGTAAGAAATAGCTGAGGGCATTCTACTAACTTGCAGTGAAGTAAGCACATTAAAGTATCTGCACTGGAGGACATTTTACTAAAAGGCTGCAGTGTTCTGGAAACTCTAGAAATAGTCTTTATGGTGACACAATGAAAAATAAATAATGGATGTGTCCATGACTGCCAGACAGTCGCAGGTGCTGAACCATGGGGAGTAGGAGAGGATGCTGTCATCAGACAGCAATTCTGGTCAACTGACTCCAGCTGCAATTGTTCTCTTGCTGTCTGACTGCTCTGCCTGTACAGCCAGGCAACCCAGGGACAAGCAAACTCTCTACTTTTATTTAACACTGCTAGTCTTCATGTCTACAAATAATATCCATTTACAAAAAGGAAATAAACTCTATTCTTTTACTACATACTCAGAGCTCTTTACTCCTTGTCCCTACATAATTTCATTCCCAACAGCCTAAAGTTCAACCTTAGGCCCAGGTTTGCTGCATAAAAAGGTGGTTTGCTGTTCAGAGTTTTCAGCATACATCTGTCCAAAGGAGCACATGATCCAAGCAAGTGAAATGGGAAACAACAGGCTGTGGGATTGTCCACGATGAAGTCAAACCAAGCTAAAGCAGAGCACCTTTCCCAGAACACAAGCATCTGCCCACAGGCAATATAGAAACAGCTCCCACAGTCCACACTCACTCTTCCACACCCCCTATAACTTCCAGCTATGAACAAACTAAAGGAAAATCTGACCCCAAAGGCAAAGCCTCTCTTCCCCCTGCCCCACAAGCCCCAAGCCCCACGCTGTGCCTGTACCTCAGAGGTGATGTCAATGAGAGTTTTGCGTGGGAGATCTCTGAGGTGTGTTTGGTGATTTGTCAGCTGCTGCAGAAGCTGGATGCTCTCCAGCAGAGCTTTCCGGTCCTACAAAGGAAAGATAAGCCAAAAGCAGAGGACATATATCAGAAATTCAGCTGAAGGCTCAGCTGATAATCCACTCTTTAGATGCTTATGCCTACTCGTAATAAGAAACACAATTTTGTTTCTTGATTGATCACTCAGCTTTTTCCAAAAACGTGTTTTCCAGCCAGATATGACAACAGATCCCCTCCCTCCAGGAGAGGTAGAAGCCTCCTGCACTATTTGACACAGTTCTTACATTCTACTCAGGAACAGACTTTAAAAAGGCACAAAGAGTCCATGGATGGCACAACAGAAATGAACTGAACTTGATGCTTCAAGTGCCACTGCACTGATTACCCAGTGATCCAGCCTTTCTCTGTCAATCCTCTTTCCACATCAGAAGCCCCAGGAGCAGAACTGACACACCTGACAGCAGTGTTACCTTCACAAGCCGTCCAGACTGGAACAGAGCCATCACTCCAAAAAAGTTCCCAAAAGCAGCATTTCTCACAAGTTTCTGAAAGGGAAAAAAAAAAGGAAAATAGGTAAAAATCTACTTTCCTGAGAGGCCAGAGCTCACACACAGCTACACAATCAGTGGAGCAAGATGGCAGGAAAATCCTGCCTTGAACACCCCACCATGGGAAGAGTGCATACTGAAAAGCAACCCCCTGCACAATGTTTAAGAACTGTCCTAAAGTACGTCTTCATCACAGTGACAAATCTCAGCTAAAACAGGGTTAGATTACAATGTCAACTTCCAATTTCTAGAAATATTTGTTACTTCATTATAGTCATCTGCTTTAACACAAACCTCAAAACTACACTATACACCAAGACTTCAAAGAATAGAGAACAATTCATTTAAGGTAGCAGTTGGCAAATGTTGCCATGAGCTGACTTACTTTTTTCACTTTTTCCAGATTGTGTTTTTCTTTTATCTGTTCCAAAATGCTGCACAGTGGAATTTCCTCAAAAGCCTGCAAAACCTGAGGAGAGAGATGGAGTAGCTGTTTGCAGTTCTTCCATTTCACGACATTATCCTAAAATAGAGCTGAAGAGTTGTTCAGCACAGCAGCAGACGTGCTGCTTTATCAGGCCAGAATAGAGACAACCAGATCAGTAAAGATGTCTAGAACAGGAAGTAGGCTGGGAGAGCTGGGGCTGTGCAGCTTGGAGAAGGCTCCAGGGAGAGCTCAGAGCTTCTCCCACTGCCTAAAGAGGCTCCAAGAGAGCTGGAGAGGGGCTCTGGAGTCCCAGAGTGCCAGGACAAGGAGGAATGACTTCAGATTAACAGAAGGCAAATTTAGGTTAGATATTAAGAAGAAATCATTCCCTGTGAGGGTGGGGAGGCCCTGGCACAGATTGCCCAGAGAAGCTGGGGCTGCCCCATCCCTGGAAATGTTCAAGCCCAGGCTGAATGGGACTTGGAGCAATCTGGTCTAGAGGAAGGGCAGATATCCCACATCAACCAATCAAGACCAAGAGCAAAACAGTTTTAAGCAGCAGTAATAGTACTAAATGCAAAATAATTGAAAACTTGGACAAAATTTGTAAATCAAGGATGGTCCTTGAAGCAGGACTGAATACTGTAATATGAATGTGATATTGGTATATTTCATAACTTAGTTTCTAAAGCAGAGTAGCACCATTTAAAATTACGGTAATTGTGAGAGCCTTCCCTCCCATGTGCACAGAAGGGAGTCCTCCAGCCTTGCACAGAGAGCAAAAGTGACCCCAAGCACAGACAGAGGCTGCCGACGGTTCTGACCCGCGCTGGGAAGCACTGACCTGCGCCAAGGCCAAGCTGAAGCCAGGGCGGGCGGCCTCGCGGGTGGCTCCCAGTCCCTCCACCAGCCGCTTCAGGGTGTACTTGAGTTCGTCATCCTGCAAGAGAGACCGAGCTGGGAGGTGTCCGGGCTGCTCCGAGCGCGGCCCGGCCGCCAGACCCCCGCGCCCGGCCCGTGCCCCGTCCGCACTGCCGCGTTCTCCCCGGGGAGCGGAGGGATGAGCCGTGTGAGGAGCTCTGCACTGCCCGCCCGCACCCTCCGGCCCCCGCCTCACCTTCTTGCCCTCCCGCAGGTGCCGCAGGAGGCTCTCAGTGGCCGCCAGCCGCACCTCCTGCTCCGGCTTAGCGATGTCCCAGAAGAAGTCGAGGAAGGCGCGGCCCTGCCGCAGCACCCCGCGGGGGTCGGTCACCGCCGCGCCGCCGCCCCGCGGCTCCGTCTGCTCCCCCAGCTCCATCCCCGCCATGCCGCCACCGCTGCCGCACGTGGGGCCGCCCGCCCGCTCCGCCTCTTCCGGGGCAGCGCGGCCGCCGCGGGACGGGCTCGGCCGCCGTGTGAGCCGCTCTCCTCAGTCCCCCCGGTACCTTAGGCCCGCTCCTCTCATGGCCGTGCCTCAGCTCCTCACGGCCCTTCAGCCCCGTTCTCTCAGCTCCTCCCGACCCTTCAGCCCCGCTCCCCCCAGTGCCTCATGACCCTCAGGCCCGCTCCCCCCAGCGCCTGCCGGCCCCTCAGACCCCGCTCCCCTCATGGCCGCCCTTCCCACCCCTGTCCCCTCAGACCCCGCTCCCCTCATGGCTGCCCTTTCCACCCCGCTCCCTCAAGCCCTCATCCCACAAATTCGGATTGCTTTGCCGGTGTGCCGCAAGCCAGTTGTGACACACTCGACGGACACATTGATGGGTTATTTCAGAGTTGCGCGAGCCGTGGTGCTCCGTGGTGTTCCACAAATCCAGCACACCCCACCGGGCTTTTCACACCGTTGTTTATACTCAGTTCAGAGTTAACTAACTTTCCAAGTACTGCCCATATATCGGGATTGATTAGTAATTTACAAGTTGCATAACCTCAGCTAACTTGTAGAAGTTGCCCACATGCTGAGGGGAAGGGTCTTCACAGAGTCTTTAGAATTATAATGAACATAGAAGATAGCTATAGGATACATGGGCCTTGAGTCTTCTCCTAAATTAGCAAAGTATACACAGACGTACACCAAAATCCGAATTTACTACATCCTTAATGCTCATTAGTTCCAGGATGTCCTTGAGTAAGTGGTGCTGGCTGCTGCCTGCCCCACGGCTCGCGTCTCCTTCTTGCTGAAAGCATGCAAAGATCTTACATTAAAGAACGTTACTACTTAAGATAATCTTGACATATTCCACATTTTACAACACCCCGCTCCCCTCAGTGCCACGTTCCCTCCCTGGCCCCCAGCCCTGCTCCTCCGCAGGACTCAATCCTCCTCCTCTGCCCTGCCCTAGGGGCTCCCGGGCTTCTCTCACCCGGCTCGTGTCCCTGGAGGGAGGCGGCGATCCAGGATCCGGGCTGGATCCTGTCCCCGCGGGGCTGGACCGGGACAGAGCGGCAAAGCCTGCGGGGTGAGCCGGGATCGGCAGCGCGGGGTCAGGGACACGAGGCGTAGGCACTGTTGGTTAGCGTATGAGAATCCATGGTGTGGTTTTATTAGAAAACATTAAATTATGGCCTGGCAAAAGGAGACAAACCAGCTGGTACAAATGGTATTTTTTAAGGACACTGTGAAGCTCTCGGGTACAGCCCGTTGTCGTAATTTGCAATAAAATCCAGCACTATCCTCCAGCAGCCCTGTGAACACTGCGTGTGGCTGCCAGACACGCGCGGGAGTGCAGGGAATGACCTCGGGGCAGGATCCATCCCTGTGATCACTGTGGATGACTGTGACACCTGGAGCAGGATCCATTTCCATGAGCCCTGTGATCCCTGCCCGCAGCGACAGCGGGATGCTCGGGGAGTGAGAGCCGCGGGCTGACCCTGGATCAGCACTGGAGCGTCCGACGCTCACCGAAGCGCAGCCCGGGCAGACCCCCGGGGGATCCCCGACAGACACTGGGCACATCCACGGGCAGATCCCAGGCAGATCCTCGGGCAGATCCGGAGCAGATCCCCCGGGGGAGCCGCGGGTAAATCCCGCGCAGATCGCGGAGCAGACACCGACAGCACGCCCGGGCGGATCCCGTCCCACACCCGACAGGAGTGAGCCCCGCCGTGCGCCTCCCGACAGGCAGCAGCGCGGACAGCCCCGGCGGGGCGGGGAGCTGGAGGCAGGCACCGCGCGGGGCAGCCCCGGCCCGCGCGCCGCCGTATATAAGCGTTGCGGGGTCCTCGGGCGCGGTCCTGTCACGCTCGCACGGGGACGAGGCCGCGGCGGCGATGGCGGATTTCGATCCCTACGACGACCGGGCCTACAGCAGCTTCGGCGGCGGCCGCGGGTGAGCGGGGCCGGGGGCAGCGCTTGGGGCTCCCCCCGTGGCTGGGACGGCAGCGGGGAGCAGCGGACCCGGCCGCGCGGCCTGGCCTGCTCCGCTCGGCGGGGATGGCGGGCGGGGGTTGCGGGACGGGAGCGCCGCCTCCGGGAACTGTTTGGGCTCGTTCTGCCCCCCGCCGCCGTCCCACGGGGCGGGGGGGGTGCCCTTCCGCTGCCCCGCTTTGTGCGCTGGGGCGGGGGCTGCGCTCCTGGGGGTCCCGGCCGTGCCCGCGCTGCTCCGGCCGGCGCCGCAGGATCCGGGGCCGGGCGGCTCGGGAGCGCTGGGAAGGGGCGGGAGGAAGGAGGTGTCGCTGTTCCCGCCGTCCCGGAGGCGAGTGGAGGGGGGATTTAGGGAGGTGCTGGGCCAGAGCCAAGGAAGGCCGTGAGGAGCTGTGCGGGGCCGGGATGGGCGGAGGGAACGTGCCCGAAGGACTGAGCGTGGCCCGAGGCCGCTGTGCTGGCGGGACGAGGCGCCCCCGGGAGCGGGCAGCGTTGTGGTGCCTGCGGCGGGAGGAAATGGGAGCCCTTTGTGGTGGCTCCGCACGAGTAGCGCCGGCAGCCGCGGTCCTGCGTTATCCGGGGCTCCGGGTGCTGACTGCAAATCCCTGATCCTGAGGAATCGGGCTTGTCTCGTCTCTTTGCTGAAGAGTGTTTAGGGGAGGAGCTACAGAGACAATAACCCGTAATTAGAAGTTTGTGTTAAATCAAGCTAGGAAGGTGCAATCAAACAGTTGATTTTTCTGGAGGCTGGTGCTGTTACAAGTTTCTCTGAAATAAAACAGTAGGTATAAATCTGTGGAATAAACTTCTTTGTGAGCAAATCTTCCCAAGTGTGTTCCTGTATAATCTAATCTTCCAGGGTGTATTTCCTGATCAAAAGTGTGTTCGTGTCGTTTTCTGCTCTTAGATAAATAACTTGGTTTCATTTCAGACTCTTTAGGCAGCAGGGAGGAGCTCCTGGAGGTAGAACAGCAGTAAGTTTTTTTTGTCTTTGGAAGGACTCTGACACTTGAAGCTTTTCAAGCTGATTTTCATGCACTGATACCCTTTATGTCTAATTCAGAGATGTCCCAGAGCAAACAGATGATGTAGCCACTCGCATTCCTGTTATTTTTTAAATTCTGTAACAAAATAGCCTTGCCAGCAGCCTAAAGTGATACTTGACTCTTTATAAACTCAGATATTGCTGCACACTGTATCTAGTCAGTGCAGGCATATTCTGTGAAGTAATAAAATGCCAGGTAAAATATTATTCAGGTTCCTGTAAGAGAACTGAAATTTGCTGTCAGGGAAGATGTGGATCCTTGCTTGGTAAACTAAAGGCATCCTGCAAATCAGTAGATGTCTTTACAGGTAAGGAAATGTACTTATTCTAATTTTTGCCTGCAGTTCTAAACATCAGATACTACTAATATTAGAGTCTAATGTATACTTCTACCTAATTTATTGTTATCACTATTAAGTTACTAATAGCTAACTCAGAGTTTACTCTCTCTGTATGTTGTATGAAGTCCTGTAATATATGAAGTGTAGTGAAAACATGACTGTTCTTGAAGGTTCTGCTTAAAGAATCCCATGTTGATTTTAATTTAGGCACTGTAGGAACAGTATAACCTCAACTGAGGTGTAGTAGTTTTTGTTGAAGTTGCATTTGCATAACCTTTGGTGTATATAGTGAGTGAGCACAGGATTTCAGTGTGACAGATGGGAAATCAGTGCCCAACAGGTTCTGACATATGGAAGTTATCTGCCTCTTTCTTGTAATCATCAAAATAATGGTGGAAGAGCATCAAGATATGACTGGTGTGATAAGATGGGATTTGCTACACCTGAGATGTTCAGTTATGCACTGACTAAAAGCTGAATCATAACATTTGGGGATATTATGAAATCACTTTAAAAAGTCACTTTATTCCTGGTGAAGACTGTGATGCTGACATAAATGACAAAAGGCTTACTGTAAGCTTTTTAGAAAGTATTTTGGAGCCCAAAATGTGACAGAAAAACCTGTAGGTAAGTATACCAAGGCCTAGTTGAAACTGAAACTGTCTGTAGAGCTTCTCAGAGTTGAACGAAGGGGACTGTTTACCACTCCTAACTCACTGCTAGGCTGTTTATTTAGGTGTGGCTTGAAGTGCTGGGCACCCTGCTAAAGGTTCAGATTCACCTGCTGGAGTGCTGCACAGTTCAGTGAAAATGGGAGTTGGTCCTTGTGCTTCTGGCAGCTTGCATCCTCTGTCTTACCCATCTAGCATTAAAGGTATCTCCTCATTTTTAGGTTTGGGTAAGCATTTTGCTGAAGACATCTGGTACTTACTCCAGACGTGTCCTGGGTTGCTGGAATAAATTGGGTTTGAATTTGGTGTAGTGGTCCTGGGGGTTGGCACTGTCACCCTGCTAATCCTTGTGCTGCCCAGAAGAGCTCAGGTGTCAAACCCAGGGTAGGCCATTGTCTCTGTGCTGTGCAAAAGGCAAATCTTGAGCTTTGATCTCTAGGGAAAGGCTCTTTAACTCAGATACTGGCTTTCAAAATAGCCTTCATTTTGAACTTCTGGCTGATCTTTTCTGGAGACCTAACTAAACTTTGCAAAAGAGTAGCTTCAAAATGGGAGTTGAGTTGTTTTCTACCCAATATGGCCAAAGTAATTAACTCAGCCCACCAAAGTTAAATTATGGGGCTGTTGTTAGAAGCAAGCTTTCCTCTTCAGCTTTCTGCTTTGGTTTTCTGACAAGGAAATCAAGTCATGTCTTTCAGATTCTCACAGTAAGATGACATAATAATTATTATTACCTAATTGTGTCTAAGCAGAAATTTAGAGTGGGAAGTGCAGATATTCATTCAATCATTTGCCTAATTCAGATGTGTTTTCAATTATTTTTTTACTTTTGTCCTACTTTGTTGCAAATGAGGGAATCTTCTTCCAATCTCATTGTTTAGTTACTGAAGTCAGCCCTTTTATTTTACTATTTCAGTGTTGGAAAAAATGTAGGGAAGTACAGAAACAGTTTCTTTTTCTGTTGCTGTACCTGAGTTCCATAAGAAACTTGGTTTGAAACTCAGTTATTGACCATGCCTGTTCTTCAAATGGAAACTAAATACCAAAGGTATAGTTATATATTTGATAACCAAAGTCTTAATAGTAAATTGGAGAAGCCTGTTTAATTTTCTGGCTTTAAAATCAGTCTGGATTGCACAATAGGGCATGGATTTCCACACATGCAGCCCATGGTAGAAAGGAGGTTTGCTGTAGCACAGAAAATCCTTTTGGGAATTGAGAATGTGGTTTTAGAAGTGGCTCAAATGGAGCTGATGGAAGTGGTAGTTCCAGCCCTTGTTCCCCTTCTCATTCCTAGCTGGCAAAGTGCTCTTTGCAGCTGTCCTGATCACCTTGTTGGTCTGGCCATGGACTCAACTCCAGGCTGGTTTTTTAGGTGACTGGCAGCTCAGGGAATGTCCTGAGCATCTGTACAAGGAGAGAATGCTCCTTTGGAACTCAATTCTGATCTTCCTGGAGGACATAAACATGAAGATTTTCTTTCTTGGATGCAAGTTAAATGTATGGTATGTTAATAGCTGTTCCTAATGCTGTAAATGATAAATGAGGACAAAGGCATGGAACTGATTCTATGTATTTTGGGATTATTTAGAACAGCAACTCTGCTTTCTTGGAGTTCTTCCTTAAAACTCAGCCTTCTGACTAAAGTAATTTAAAACTATTACAGCTTTACTTCTCCAGTATGTTTTTGACTTGTTAATGAGACAAAGGCAGATGAGGAATATTGTCAGAAATGCTAAAATGCAAACCTGGGTGGACGCTAATTAAAGATATGTAGATTGTGGTTCAAGTAGATTTAGCAGCATGTTGATAGTGTTGGTGACAAATGATTCTTGCATGGAGCTGCTAAATAAGGCACAAATGACAGGCTCACCTAGAGAACTAAGGAATCTTATTCAAGCTTGATGTATTATCTGATTCATTAGTAGTAAAATATTTATTCTTGAATGAAAAAAATACTGTCAAGGACCTTGCTTGCCCAATGGATTTTTTTGACTGCATTCAACCAGCCAGAATAAAAGGAAATGATAAAATGATTTGACCTTCTGGATTTTAGGAAGGACTCTGCAGCTATTTAATTGGTCCATGTCAGATTGGCAAATCCTGCTTTGGTACAGGTTGTGTTCCACCGTGGTTTTAAATGCACGGGGAGCCTCAGGGAAAGGGAACGGACACAAGCAAAGCCCAGTAGAAGGGAGGTGATAAAGGGAAGATGGACAGAGTAATAAGTAGATATTTCAGGTAAAGGTCAGAGGTTGCTTATGTGGGAAAAATGGTGTTGGAACCAGTGGAATCCTATAGTCTACAAGTCTAGAAGCTTTGACCTCAGGTTGCCTTGTATGTACCTTGCTCTCTGTACAGAAATTCCAAGTTGGCTTCTGAAGATTGGGCTCTGCAGGAAGTTCACACAGATGTGTTACATTAGTAAAGAATTTAGCTGGTACAATTTAGTTCCTCAGCACACAGTGCCAAGAGTTTCACTGGTACTGAGGGACAAGACAGGAAAAGACCACCCAGTTTACCTCTGTAATTCACAAGACAAAAGGACTAAGCATCCAGAGAGCACGTGATTTTTTTCTGCCTCAGAACCCCTTATTCAACCAAATTTATTTTGTGTTCAGTTCAAAACATTCCAGTCCAGATACTCAACAATTATGGCCACAGCTTCAGATTAGGGGAAGGTGTTTCTCATAAGTTAAATGTTGCTGAGATAATTTGGGTTGTTGTGGAGTGGGTGTTGATAATATACTCTTTAGTTAAAAGCATTGGATCCAGCTTAATTTCCAGATAAGCTGACAAACCTGTGCCATACAAGTATTTCTTCATTGCCATAAATTATTCTTCACATCAATTCCAAGATGGGGGGTGTTTTAGAGGTAATGTTTTTGAGCAGGGGACATTAGAGATAACCTTAGGTTGCTTTCCTTAATGAATTGTGGGTTAAAAAGTTCATTCATCACTTCGTTAATGAATTCACCTGGTAATGTGTTCATTTCCCACTGCAATACTGCATCAGGTAATACTGGGAAGGAGTTGAGCAGCACTTCAGGTGGCAGGTACAGGCAGAAGGACAGAAAAACTGAGCAAAGCTGTGGGAAAACGGACTTGCAGCTAAACCCAGCAGCTGGGCAGGGCCAGGGCTGCACCAAGGAGCAGCTGTGCTGTGCAGCTCCAGAGGCACCGTGCTTTTCCCAACAGGTCTCGTGGAGGTGGCCTTGGTTCCCGCAGAAATAAAGAGCTGCCAACAGAACCCCCTTTCACAGCTTATGTGGGAAATCTGCCCTTCAACACTGTCCAAGGAGACATAGATGCCATTTTCAAGGATCTCAGCATAAGGAGCGTACGACTAGTCAGAGACAAGGAAACAGACAAATTTAAAGGTGAGTGTTCAGAGCTCTTTGGAGGTAGATGAAAAATTAGTAGGAAAAAAAGTCACTTTAAAAGGGAATTTCAGTCTAAAGCGCAGTTTTCTGCTTTTATGTTGACTTATGCATGTTTTCTTAATCACTGATAATGTGTAAGTGTATCATTTGAATGAGAGTCACTGTTTCATCATCCAGAGATACAGAGTAACCTGAGTGAGGAGGCAATATTTGCACTGACATAACAGAACTTTCTCAAACCTGGTCTGGTATGAATTCTACCAGAGCTGACCCACTTACTCAATACTTAAGGTCATAGGATTTAATTCTTTTACATCAGAAGATTCTCATTGCTCCAGCTCTTGTCTTTTTTTAGTAGACAGGGAGAAAAGGCAAGTAGATAACCCATTCAGGCAGTTGTTTTAGAGGATGCAAATTCAACTGCTATGGGAATTGTTTGGAGAAAATGGACTATATTTGTGAGTTACTTTAAGGGATGGAAAAGGCTTACCTTGGATAACAGAGGGCCTTTGAAAAGGAGTAAATCCACTAAATGATGTGATGACACAAAATCACACTGCTGACCACATAGGTATTTAAATTTATTGTTTAAAAACTCTAGGAATGAAGTGTCAATATTCAGCTGAATAGCTGTCTGAAGGCATAGATCAGAGCTAATCTATAATGAGAACTCTGTGAAAAAGAGAATTAGGCTCTTGGCATTCACAGAGTGCCCAGAGGTCTGTTTCAGGATTTGCCCCATCATTAACAGGTGCAGGTAGATGTGTTCATTGTTGATGATGATTGGTTTCTGAGCCATGTGCATCTTGTATGTGCTCATCACAACTCGTGTTTAAAAGAGAAGGAAGCATTAGCAGGCATGCAGGAGGAGTAGCCTCTTACAGAGGCCTTTTAAAGCACTGTTAACTTGAGATTTGTTTCTTACAGGATTTTGTTACGTAGAGTTTGATGAGGTGGAGTCACTCAAGGAAGCTCTTACATACGATGGTGCAGTAAGTACACTTGCAATTAATTTGTGAAATCCAAGACAAGCAGAAGTCTCTCACTCTTTGGCAGCCCTTTTGATACATCCTGAACAGACTCTCCCCTTGATTTAACAGCTTTTGGGTGACCGGTCACTCCGAGTGGACATAGCAGAAGGCAGGAAACAGGATAAAGGTGGCTTTGGCTTCAGAAAAGGTGGCGGGCCTGATGACAGAGGTGACTTCCATTTTTCTAAGTAGCTTCTTAAATATGATGGTTGTAGTTATGGCTTCTGGTGCTGACTAATGCTGAGACAAGGCATGCAAGTGAACATGAAGATGATATTGAAAGGTGAAATTTTGTATGTAAATATGTATGTGTTTCTAACCAGCTGCTGCTGCCGCTCCTGAGGTGTCTGAAATTTAGCTGTGCTTTGTGTCCAAAGGCTGGATGTGTTGTCACTCCTAACCCAGGAAGTGAGACCAATACCCCTCCTAATGTGTTGTGTCTTGCAGAGGACAGTCATAAGCCCAACAGTCTGATCTGCTACTATTTTATGATGATGTATGAAAAGTGAGTAAGCACGTGTAGACAAGAGCTAATTTTGGAGTATGTCTCTTGTTCCAGTGTAAAAACATTCTTGCCTGTAGTTGAAGGTTGGTTGAATCAGACTCACCAGAGGTTTCCACTCAGTGTGTACTAAAGAAACTTTTCTGGCCACTCATTCTTGGTTAACTTAAACTGACTGTTTGTTCCTGTGCAATGGAACTTGGTTGTACCAAAAGAAAAGGATTTTCCAGCAGCATAACTTTGAATATTGAAGGACTGAAACATTGGTTTGGTATTCCCTTGCTCAGTCTTTCCCACAGCTTCAGACTTGAACACAATTGTGGCTTTTTTCCTAGGAATGGGAGGAGGTTCCAGAGAATCCAGAGGAGGTGGATGGGATTCCAGAGATGACTTCAATTCTGGTATCAGTATTAACACTTATACAGAAAGGAAGCCTAAAAGGCACTGAAATGTTCTCATTTTCATTTGTCACCATGACTGGTTTGATTGAATATTCTGTATGTACCAACTTTGGACATCCTGCAGTTGTAATGAGATTCCTCATGGGGAATCTTCTGTTGCCTTGAGAGCAAATAGAATAATGTCTCCATAGAAGATTCTATGAAATGGCCATAAATGACAGAATTCTTGTCCAGATGTAGCCTATGAGTGACTGTTTTAAGCATTTATCAAGCATACAACTAAGTAAATTTCTGAATAGTAGCAGAAACAGACAGATCATGCAGGAAGGCTGATATTCTGTCAGAGCAGAGGCTTTCATCTTCTCAAGGAGATGTGATGTCATTATATGTGTGTCCCTGAAGTAACTGACTTCTCCAAAGTCAGGTTAGTGTTCCAAAGCACTTGTAAATGCAAAATGTTCCTGAGCTTTCAGACCTGTTTTGGTAATGCAGCTGCAGCAAGGGACTGAGCTTGCTGAGTGGAGGCAGTGACAGAGCCACTGGGTTTGCTCTTAACTTCCAGTCAGTTCCAGCTATTAGAATGCAGGGTGGCATTACACAATTGCTTTTGTCCTCTGAACTCATGGGTTTGGTCCATTTTCTGATGGAGAGATGTTGGCAAGTACAACTTTGCAATGTCTGGTCTCTGCGTGAGTGGAATGAAGGATGCAGGAGAAGCAAAGTGTGCCCTTGTCCCCAGCATGGATTGGAGCATGGTGCTGGAGAGAGGAGCTTGCTGCAGTGCTGTGCTTAACCTGCCTTTGGAGCTAAGCATTCTGTGTCACAGCTTCATACCTTCCTTGGCAGCTTCTCCAAATGTGGATGCATTTCAGCCTGTTAAATGCTGGATGAGTGATTCGTGAGCCAAAAGTTTAGCATTTCAGTCTTAGCTGCTACAAAAGCTTTTCTTCTCAGGTTGTACAGCCTTGCTCTAGATCAAGTCTTTAAAGATGGCTTGTTTGGCACTGAAGTAAGTAAGGGACAGCTCTGCAACTCCACCAAATACTGAAGTGGAAAGGAAAATCTCATTTGGGAACCAAACAACTTTCTCTTCCAGGCAGATTCTGAAAATCTGAGTGTATTCTGTATGCTGATAGCCTGAAGTATTCTCCTCCCACTCCCAGGCAGTGGGGGCTTGGACAGATACTCAAGGGTAATCACTGGTACAGACTGGAACTCTGGTCAGTGACAGATAGTTCTTGATTTACTTCTTTTTTGTTATACATAAACTGAAGAAATGCAGTCAGTTTAAAGTCTGGGGTTTTTTTTTAATTATATTTTATTTTTCCCCAGCTCTTTAATTAATTTAGTAAATGCCTGGCCAGTTTATAGTACAGCAAAGCAGCCCTGGGGCTTTATTCTGTTTTATAAGTGCATTTCACTACTGCCCAGCTATTTTCCAGTTTGCTCCTGTGGATTTCCTGCTAGGGCTGTAGCCAGTGTGATGATCTGGCTATGGAAGTACTCTGAGTACTGTCTGAGTACTACTCTGTAGTGCTGTCTCTCAACTCAACTAATGTTGTTAACAACCTCAAGTTGCAGCCAAGGTTCATATTTTAAACTTGACCCACTCTCCAACACACCAATAAACCTCTAAGTGGATAAAGCACTTTCTGAACTTGGCATAGTATCCTTGGTTTCAAATGGAACCCGAACAGCTCCTCCAGAAGGTGCTAGAGCTCTGTGAAACAATCTGTCTGCAGACAAAGGCTCTCAGTGAACCACCTTGGACTGACAGCGGTGACTAGCAAGGTTTTCCAGTCATCCAGATAAATCTAGATTAAATACATTGCAAAAGGTGCTCTTTAAATTCACTGTCTTCCATCTTCAGGATTCAAAGATGATGACTTCCTGGGAGGTCGGGGTAGAGGAACCCGCCCTGGAGACCGGCGGCCGCCAGGTGCCTCCATGGGGAGCGGTGGCACTGGTCGCTTCAGAGATGGGCCTCCCCTCCGTGGCTCTTCCATGGACTTCAGAGAGCCAACAGAAGGTAAACTCCTCCCTTTGGTGTGTGCCTTGCTCTTCCTCCTCAAAGGAGACTCCTGGTTTTGTTGTCAGTTGAAGCTCCTGCCCTTCCCAGGCAGATCTCACAAGTGCAATGTTTTCCCTTGCAGAGGAGCGAGCACAGCGACCCCGGCTCCAGCTCAAACCTCGAACAGTCGATACTCCCCTCAATCAAGTAGCCAATCCAAACTCTGCCATCTTCGGAGGAGCCAAGCCCCGGGAGGAAGTAGTAAAAGAACACGACTGAGTTTGGGGTTGAGAGGGAATGGGGAGGCGGGAGAAAAAGCAAGACAGTACAGAGTGACTAGCTCTGCTGGAATGTCAACCCTGCAGTTTACCATTCCTGCCATCTGGTATTTGTCCTCTTTGAAACCGAAAACACAGAGCTTGTGAATGCATGTCAGCTGTTAACAAGTGGTTTTTAGTACGTTCTTGGCTTTGCTGTATCTAGTGCCTGCTTTGTGCTGAGTTTCCCTCTTCTGTTTCCTTCCAAGCAGCACAGTTGCCAGTAGATAAGGCAGTGTGGCTGCTTCCACAAGTGTGGAGGTCTCTGGACAAAGGTGCTGCTTCACTTCTTCCTTTCTGGGTTTGTTTTACTTTAGAAGCACAGGTTAGACTTAGTTATTTCCCTGTATTGTTTCCTTTTACTTCCTCAGTGTTCCTCTTCTGACTTGCATGTCTCGTTCTGTATTGCTGTGGCTCTGAAGAGGAAAACTGAAGAGTCCAGATGAGTTGAACAGAAATTTACAGTTCTAACCAAGTAGTGAAATACCATTTATGACAATTGGTGATAGTCACTGTTCACAGCAGAGCCCCTTATGAAACTAAAGGGGGCAGCTGCCCTTTCACATGGGTTGCCAGGAAGGATCAATTTAATGGATGCCTTGCCTGGCAAGCCTGGTGAAGAGCTGGTGGAATCAGTATGGATAAAGCCTCTGTCAGCAGCCTCTTCCTGCTGGCTCTTGACTTCCAAATGGTATGATGCTACTACAACTCTGAGCTCAAGGTTAGTGCTGCAAAGCCATGCCTGTTTGAGCACAACTGCTCACTGGCTCTTTCTGCTTACTTTTTTGGGTTTTACATGTTTGGTAAATTTTTAAATGAAGTTTCTACAAATAAAATTGACTTTTTTATTTTTGTTGAAGGAGTGTATACTTTGCCATGCAGTATTTGATCGTCACTATCCCCTGTATTTCTTTGCCCAGCTGGGTACAGTTTTAGGACCTCAGCTTTCAGAATACCTTGAAAATGGGCAGATTAGAAATCTTTCTGCTATAGATTCTCGTGTAGAAGTTTGGGTAAAAAGCATCTCTTGTTACTACACCTCTCTTCCCTTGAAATGTTTCTTGTCAGTGTTGTGTGGGAGGAGGGAGGGGAGGCTGAAGCAAAAGGAGAGATCATTAATTTTTAAAACCAAAACCTGGTTCTACCACACTGAAGTTTGGACATGTCCAGTGTATGGGAAAAGCTTGGGCCCCCATTGCCAGTGCTGAGAGCCTTCAGATAAACCAGCCAGCACCCCAGAGTACTTACAAGAGGAGGTTGGAAGCACGGCTGCCCCACTACCAGCACCACTGCTAGTGATGAATTTCTTCCCTAAGGTTCCCATTGTAAGTCAGAGTCCCAGCAATTTACAGAACTATTCTTTCCTTCTTTCTGCCTTTCACTTAATCTGCTTCTGAGATAAGAACCATTTGTCTAACACTAATACTTAATTTAAGACAGACATGCATTTGTGTGGTTGTATTCCAAACCAATAATTGATCTATTTACATCTTCAATGTGGAAAAGATTTTAAGAACAAATTCCCATATAAAAAAAAACTCACTTCTAGTCAAGACAGTTGACTTTTAAATGTAAAAACAAAGGAAAAAAAAAAAGAATTCCAAACACTTAGCACATTCTGCTTCATAACAAAATAAATTTATGGATATGGTATTTTGTGAATGATCTTTTAAATAAAAGAAAACATTAAGTAATATTTAACATTGGTCTTTATTTGAGTCTACTCTACCATGTTTTTCCCCCCCTGAGTTTTCAAATATTGTGTTAATTTGTCCCATTCTGATACAAAATAAGGGGGGGAAGAGGAAAAGATAAAGGGGAGGAATCTAATCTAAAGAGTGCTGGAACAGTGAAGTAAAAATTAATTATGGGTGGAAATGAGCCCAACTTCTTTGTCCTGTGACTTCAGTGTCACTTGAGTGCATTGCTAAGGCTGCCAGGTGGGATTTGGAATTCCTGCAGTGTGCAGGTCTGCAGCTGACCAGGCTGTGCTCCTCCAGGTGGGTGCTGCTGCCCTGTGCCAGCACCAGGCAGGCTGTGTCCTTCCAGTGCGAGTGCTGAGACAGTGAATGGATCAGCTGCTGCTGTTCTGCCAACTTCCTCCAGCCTTTTCCAGCTGCCCCATTTCCCAGGAGCCCTCCTGGTTAAGGAGGCTGCGGGGCTGTGGCTGTGCTTTAATGCACTGCAGGGGAAGCTGAACGAGGTAGAGCAGTGTTTTTATTGAGGAAATTAGCTCTGACCTCCCTGCTGGTTTTACAGCTTTCCATAGCCTGAAAGGATGGAAAGTGTTCCTGCTTCCAGCTACTCAGTCCATTCTCTCTTTAGAGCTGCTCTTGGCACAGCTCGAGCAGAGTCCCAGTCCTGGGCTGGAGATGGGGCTGGGTGTGGCAGCCCCTGCCTGTCCTGCCTGACACCCTCAGGAGTGTGGAAGAGCAGGGCTGGGTGAGAGCTGGTCCCCTGCAGCTCTTGCCACACTTACCCACAGCTGCTCTGTCAAACTGGTGCTGCTGGAAGCAGGGATTTCGTCACTGCATGGGGAAAAGGATCCCTGATGAGTGAGAGAGGTGGCAAATGGGTCATCTTAGGTCCAGATGACTTTTTCTGTATCTGCTCATACTGCTTTGGTTAAGGGTTCCCCACTAGTGAATGCAGCCTGATCCAAAATCATTGTGTCATCTTTCTTTTTTTTTCAGTAGTTTTTCATTTGCAAACATTCATGCATTGCCTGGTTTCTTTGGAGCATTCCACACTGTGCTTCCTACGTGGCTCAGGGTCAGACTCCTCCAGTCCTTTTTCTTTCACTCCTTCAAAAATTCAGTGGATGAACATTTTCCTGTACAGAAGCTTATCAAACCAGTTTTTGTTTAACAGTTAATTATATTAAATATATAGATGTGGCATTTAAGTTTTGTAGGAGAAAGCAAGATTATTTTCTTCCCATCCTACCAGGAAATGCTGTAGAGGTTTAACCTGTGGTGCTTAACTTTATCTGCTGCTTAAAGCTAAGCCTGGCATGGCAAAGCTCAGACTGAGGAGGTACCAGCAGTGTAGCAAATGGATCATTCACTTTGTGGCTATTCATGCTCTCACTGAGTTATTTCTGGTAGCTGTGCAGTGCTTTCTTCCAGCTTAAACTTAGAAAAATAAACAAAACTGAAGGCAGGAAGGCACCAGGCAGGTTTTGGAACTGAAGCCAAGTTTGCTTTGCTACTGTAGAAGTGCTTTGCCATGTTACTCCAGTTTGGCTGTAAGTGGGGAAGGTGGGAGTCTGGAAGAGCTGCTGGACCCTGCAGCAGTGGACAGTAGCATTTAATGTACTGTAAAACTCTGCTGTCAACCAGCAAAAAATAACCCCCACTGAACTCCTGAGCCCAGGAATGCCCTTGGGAGAGCTCATCCCAGTCCTCAGGGCAGCACCCAGTGCTGGCACGGGTGTGTTGCTGACTCACTGGGCTGTGCAAGCCTGGAGCAACTTCTGAGGGGGCTCTTTGTGCTCTTTGTGGCTGTCAGGGTTGTTCTGGTGGCTGAAGAAGGAGGAGTGTTCACACACTCCAGTAATGGGCTGGTGATGGTACAGTCACATTAAATTCGTGCCCTCAAGTGTGGCTTACTGCCCTTCCTAAAGCAGCAACAACTTGCTCACCAGTCTGCTCTGAATCTCCTGTGCTGACTGAATTTCTGATTTTCTCCAGGTGTCCCAGGGCTGATGATGATTGTGGCCAAGCTTGCTGTCTCAGGGCAGTTTTGGATAATACTGATACTTCTAACTTAAGAACACTGTTATAGTTTCAATCCTGACTTTAGTACATAGTCTAGTAGAAGCATTTGCTACCTGTAGTACTGGCTGCTGACTTGTCTTCAGGAAAGCTGCTAAAACTGTGAGAATTTTAGAGCAAATCCTGTAATATTGCAACCCTTCCTCTTTGTAGGAAAGATTTAATACTAAAGCCAGCAAATTTTGGAATATATGTGCAACCTCTTCAACCAGAGAGTGCTGGCATGTTGCAGCTTGCAGAGCAGCCCTTGTCCTGCTGCCTGCTTTGGACAAATCTGCTTGGAGTGACTTTGCTGGAAACCCCCTGTTCCCCTGGGTGTGTTCTGGACACAGGCTCTGTGTGTCAGGTGGCTCCAAGGCACAGTCACAGGTTTTCTGTGCCAACCCCATCCCCTCTCTGTGCACAGAGCTGTCTGGTGGTTATTTGCACTCACAGCAAGAGCAGGGGAGAGGAGCTGTTAACACTGAGCATCTTGAAATCTGTGTTAAGCTGATGTTTTACATTCTGATGGTTTGTGTTTCACTACCAGTGGAGTGCAAAGGCTCTGCAGGAAAGGGACTGCTTGCCTATTCCAGCATATTCTAGTGTAGAATATCCAGTTACCTTTGTACTTCTCAAGGGCTTCCCTGGGATGGATTCTCGGGATGCAATTTAGTTGGTGTTGCTTGTCTTAAATTTTTAGAAAGGGGAGTTTCTGTGACTGACAAAGAATTTGATTTCTAGCTGAGAGTGGAATTTTCTCATCTCCTTCCTCTCAAATGTCTCTTACCCACTGCAGGAATGAAGTATATTATAAGTGGCAGAGAGACATCTTTTATTTGGTGCATACATTTTATTTATATAATCTGTAATTTATTCTGTTGTTTGTGATAGCACTTGCTGTAGCAGTATTAAACCAAACTGAATAGAAGCATTTAGGATGGTGTAATCATATTTTTGACCCTGCTTGCTGAAAGGCTTTAATCCTTCAGTGCCAGACACTTGACTCTGAAGCCTGATGCACATTAGTAATAGCAATACCTTGATGGCATTCTATGTTCAGCCCCTCTCCTGTGCATTAGGGCCTGCAGGGAAGCTCTGCTGTTCTCCTGTGTGTGCTCACAGAACCCAAGGGGGACACAAGACACGAGCCATTAGGTTCTGGTGGTGTCTCGGTGGGCACATGGTGTCAGAATTATTAGATCTGAAATTGTGTTCCTCGTCTCACTGTACCTGTTTGAATAAATCTGAAGCATTTTCTGGTTCCCTTTTCCAACTCTGTTCTTCTGTGCCATCACCTGCTCAGCAGCAGGTTCAGTGTGACATCAGTTTCCCTCATTTCTGTCCCCTCTGCAGCAAAGTGCATCCAAGGGCTTCGAGGACTTTCAGCACTGTTACAGGAACAACCCTCTCACCTGTGTGCTCACCGATTCCTGTGTAAAGCTCTAGAGTATCCCAGGGTTGATGTTTTTGGGATGTTAGTGCTGGGAATGCTACCACCACCTTTCTGCCCAGTAGGTTTCAGCCAGGTTAGTGTTCCCTGTGGTCAGGATTTGCCTCCTACCACGAGATTGTTTTGTTCATGTCACCGTGCTCCCGAGATCTGCCTCTTTCTTTTAAATAAACCAAAAACTCACAAAGTACCTCTATAAACCCCTGCAAAATCTGTACTGTAACAAATCTGTATAATTTGTATTGCTGTATAAAAATTCAAATAAAAGCATTCAAACCTTCTAGGTTTTTGTCTTCAAATTTAAGGATTATTGTGTCCACGAGGATGAACTCAGCGGGATAAGAAAGGGAAGCTTTGTACCAGAGGGATGTTTGGGATTACTCTTTGCAAAGTTTGCTTGGCCAAAGTTTTGTGAAGCACCCAGGCATCCTGGCTGTGAGATGACTTTCCACTGGGTAGCAGCATTTATTTTCCTTCAGCAGGAACGGAGCCACTTTCAGTTTCAGCTCAGAGAGAGCACACGTGCAGCTGGGGCAGGGGAGGAGGCAGCACTTCCCCTTTGCCTGGGAAGAGCTCATTCCACTCCAGCAGGGAGAAAAGTTTCTTGGTGAATACAAAACCATCCAGCACTACTTCAGCACAGCAAAAAATTTCCTCCAAGATGTGGCTTGAGTTGAGCTGCTGTGAAAATGCTGCTAAACAAATGGAATGCACTGTAATCCCAGTTAGTGGCTGGGATGAGACACAAGCTCCTTCTGTCCCAGAGCAAGAGGGGCTGGATGCTGGTGCACAGCAATGCTTGGCTTGCAAGGCTGGTGAGCTTGGAGCCTGTTGGAGCTTAAAAAACATGTTGGAGCTTTCTCAAACCTTCCAGCTTGGGTGTGTTTGTGCAGAAGAAGGGGTTTAGATGATGCCTTGTTTTCCAGTCCTTGTTTCACTACTGATTTTTGACCAGTATTAGTCACAACAGCTGATTCAAGCAAAGTCAGGTGGTCTTTGAGCAGCCCTCACCTTTATTTGAAAGAATGTAGATCAGCTCTCAGGACATTTGGCTTCCCAGGGCCAGGTAAGCTGAGCCCAGTAGAAGATGGGTTCTGATGAGTTTTCCAGACCCAAGAGATCTCTCTGCGGCTTGTCAGCTTTGTATCAAAAGGTGAAAAAGTGGATTAGGTTAACTGGTGAACCTTCCTGAAGGAGTGGGAACTTTGTTACAGGGGGGGAAAACAAACCCAAGTTGAAATGGGTGAGCTTTGAAAAGAACACAGATGGTGAGATTACAATGTGGTGTTTCTATAACTTATTGCAGTAGATAAAAACATGCTGCTCCTTTTGTCAAATCAGAACTTGTTTCCAGCAGCAGGGCTGGATGAGGCAGAGGGGTTTCAGGAGGGTAGAGCCTGGTTTCCCAAGCTGGGTTTGACCATTTTGTGTGTGTTGGAGGAGGGTTGGCCTGGCCTCATGAAGAGCAGAACCTGTGGCTGTGCTGGGAAGTGTTCGGGGTGAGGACTCACCCTAAACTTTACAGGCAGCCCTTCTGGGAGAAATGTGAATGAGGGAGATGGGATCCACACAGAGGCGTGGGCTGCTGCAGTAATCACCCTCCAGCCAGGGTGATTGGCCTCTCCAGAGACTGGTGCCTTGCAAGGGCACCTCTCTGCCCTAGGGCTGTTACATCACCCTGGGGTGACCCTGCTGTGCCACTGCTTGGGCACAGGAGCAGCTTCTGCCTGCCCTGGAGAGGCTGAGTGGTCCCTCGGGGGACTTTTGGGGACTAACCCCAGGTGCAGCCCAAGCCAGCCAGGACAATGTCCACACCACAGCACTGAGGCTCACTTGGAGCTGAGACCCACCAGAGAACCTGTAAACAAATATGTGGCACCTTTTTAGCAGTGGCTCTTCCTGATGAAATTGATTTTGGGTACAAAAGATGAACTTTAAATGTCTCCAGCATATTTTCAGTATCAGTTCTGCTATAAAGAACTCTTTTGCAAAACTCCTGTTGCCAGCTTATGTGTGAACATATAAAAACCCTGCTAGAAAGCTGTTAATAAACTATAATTGCTAAGACCTCTGCTAGAAATACCAATTTTGTAGCAACTCTTTTGGCAGTGAAAAAAACATTTCACATTTTGCGATGTCCTTTACACAGAGACCACCCAGAAACCATGTGAGAAATTAAAAGCTGAGTCTGCCTCTTTATATCTTTGGTTCAGATTATACTGATTTCAAGATAGGCTTCAGCAGCCAGATTTTGTCTGGGAATGGCTCTGGAATGTGCATTATTTTTGCATCTCAGGTTAGAATTGGAAGACAGAAAGTCTATTTGCACATACAGTGGATAATTATCTTATTGAAGTAACGTTTCCTCTGAAAGTTTGATAGCCAGATTTCATCCCAGAGTTGCAAAAATCGTAACCTCTTGGCTCCTTAATAATTTTTTTGATGAAGAGTCACCTTCTTGCACAGAGAGCTGGGTGTAGGTGGCTGCCCTAATTTAAATATAACGAAATTTCCCTTTACTGAACAATTTACATGTAAGAGAGGCTTTGTGGAGCCTTAGTGAGAGCAGCATGAAACGTTTTCTTTACGGCTGTAACTCGTGTGCCCCGTGGCTCTTGTACAACTACACATTGAGGCGTGTGTGTGCAGTCTTCCCTAGTGCTGGAGCAGGATCCCTGTGTCATGGACTGGGACAGGGCTTTAAGCCAATACAGAAATTCCCAAGAGGGGATTCATGAGCCCTCAAGCACCAAAACATTTGAGGAATTACTTTTTTTAGGAGCGCAGTGAAATTGTGCCAGTTATGCTGAAGCGTTAGAGTTGGTTTTATTCTTACAGCACTGGAGCTGCAGCTTTGGCCATCAGCAGTAGCGACCTCAGGCTGTTTGCTGCCTTTGTAATTGTTCCCATCTTTTCCACAAACCCCAGAGAGGGATTGCAGTTTGCTGTGCCTGCTTTGAGCTTTTCCTGGCAGCACCTGCCGCTTCCAGCGCTCAGCGTCATTCCCGTGCAGGCTCTTTGCTGAAAGGAAGCCCCAACTTTTGTGGGGCACACCAAGAGCATCTGAAGCTCAAGGGAAGTGACCTCAGTGCTGTGTGTGGTCCCACACTGCCCAAGCCTCCTCCTCTCCCCACAGGAGACAAAGTGACCCCGGTGGGTTCGTGCAGGCATCGCCTCTCGGGGCCGGGCAGCGGATGTTGGGGTTGGTGATTCACAGGGGACAGGAAACCAGAACTGCAACGAGCCCTGCAGGAACCAGCTCCAGCCCCAGCAGCTGGAGCAGCTGGAGCAGCTGGAGCAGCTGGGACACCCCAGGGAGAGCGGCTGAGCTGGGGTAAGGTGGGTGAGGGAGGCAGGGTGGGCAGGGAAAGCGCCCGGAGGCGCTCGGGGCTGTGTGGGGACACTGGGGTGTCCCAGTGGGCTCAGATCCCACCTCAGACCTTGGTGACCTTTTAAAGAGGCTCAAGGTCATCCCTGTGAAACCTCTCTGAAAAGCAGCGTGGTGGATGTGCCCTCCTCACTGCTGCTCCAAGGGAGGAATTTCCACCTCTCTCTTCCCAGCAGCATTTGGGCCCCTCTGAGAGGAGCCCACCCCTCACAACCTGCGTCGTCTGTTTCACAGCACTGTACTTTACATCTCCTCGTCCATCTGCTGATGCAAGCGTGGGTTTAATTACATTATTTCTGCATTCACATCCTCTAAAATATTCTGGAAGGTTCAGTCTGTGCTGAGCTTCCCTCATCCCTGTCCTTCTTCTGGCTCCTGCCTGTAGTTCTGGGGTGCTGCAGCCCACACTGCTCCCCCTCCAAAGCCCAGTCCTTAAAAATAGCTGATTCAAACAACACTTCCTGGGTTTTCCATTGATTTCAGGGCTGACTGGCATCATGGATATGAATGTATTTATTTCACTGCATGTAAGTGCTTGGAATAGCTAATTCTAGATAGAGAGAGATTTGGTTTTGCAACAGTTTTCTCTTGTGTCAACAATGTTCAGTGTAAGATGGGCCACGAGGCAGATAATTTAGCAGAAGAGGATAATTTTGGGATAATCTTGTGTGAGATTGGCTCATTTTCGTGGTTCTGGAATCTGCATTTACACAGGGGTTCCTGTATTGCTAACATGGCACCCCCTGGGCTCCCAGGGGAAGTGAATGATGCTGGGAGGCTTCAGTGCTGCCTGGAACAGTTACAAATACAAGATGTGTCTGTGAGTTACCTTCTTGTGCTGCCATGCCTGGTGTGATCGGGGTTTTGCACTGTATTTTCCACCCAATGTTTTCAAAAAGCATTTTCCAAAGTTATAATCTACGTGAAAGTTGGTTTATCAATTCCAACTTTCCCCTTTTATCATAAGTTTTACTGAAATGCATCTATTGGCATGAAAGCCTGATCTGCCTGAATGGCTGTAAAAACCCAGATTTTCACTCCATGGCAGCAGCTTTCCTAAGAAGCCTGACACTGGCACGAACCAGGTGGGAAATGAGATGTGCAGAGCTCTGGAAAGGAGCTCTGCTGAAGGCTCAGTGCTGGTCACTGGAGCCATTCCAGCCACAGCAGAGATTCCTTGGTCTGAGACTTTAATTACTGAATTGATGGGACTTTCTGTGGCAATCTGTGCCACACAAGCAAACAGAAAGTGGAGTTGCTTTTCTTAGACACGTTAGAGACATCGACTCAAGCTGAATATTGCATCTGTTCAACAAGTCAGTGTGCTGAATTTCATATGGTGAGTCTTTAAATACACTCTCCACTCATATTTCATAGCAGTGACTCATCCTACCAGCCTGAATTAGAATTAATTTACTGCAAACTGGTGCACACCACAAAACTTTCTGCAGGGGAGAGAAAGTGACTGGTTTATATTTGCCTTTTGGGCATTTTTTGATTGATAGATAGAATACATAATATAAATACATTAAATACATAATATAAATACATAATTTTAGTCTTTACCTTGCAATGTGAACTCAGGGGTGGGCTTGACATCTGCAAAGAGCTAAAATGTCTTCATCAGAAATCATCTCATGGAAAACCAGGCATTGCTGAGGCTACATCTACACATTCCTCACGCTCCTGGTTTCTCAGCTAAAAGATAAAGTTCACTTTAAGTGCTCTTGCAGATTTTTTTTAGTGAGCGTTGTGCTTCTTCTGCTGCTTTTGGGAAGTTCTTCCAGGCTTTCCATCCATTAGGAATTTTATTTCTAGCCTGTGCATATCCAGCTTATATCCACTCATTTTATAAGCCAGAATTGCCTTATTTCAATTCAAAAGTTTTTCTCACTTTGTTGTGCTGCTCTTGGAGAGATGGACAATGAGTGTCCATGTGCTCTTACTCTCCATTTAAGTGCAATTAAAAGCAGAAGACCTTTTAGTCTTCCTGGATAAAACCACCTCTCCTTCCTTTGGATCTTCATAGTGAGCCTTATTACTGGGGTGAATCCTTAAATTAGGAGAAGACCTGGCACAGGGCAGATAAACTTTTGCAAGTTCATTAATTTTCCCAATTTTTTTAAGTGAGAAAAAGCCTGTCTCCTTGATTGCTAAAAATACCTGAGGCCAGAGAAGGAGCAGCCCCTGTTTGGGGAGAGCACAGCTGTACCCAGACCCTCCCAGGAATTGCTTGTCTGGAGCAGCTGCTCCTGAGGGATTTGTGGCTGTGCCCTGGTCCCCACTGCCTTCCTCAGCACGAAAGGGGGAAAAACAGGCAAAAGGAGAAGAGAGAAGTGCATGAACAGAACAGGGCATGGTGACACAGCCCGAGTGTCCCTCCCCAACCAAACAGGAGGATGCTGGCAGGGGGCTATGCACAAATTACAATGGGATGGGACTGTTGTGGAATGTGTTTTGAGCTGTTTTATTTTTTAGCATTTAGTTTTATTACATGGTTATGACAATGGGAAGATGTTAGTAGCTCACATTTTTGGCAGCAGATTAAGAATTTAATGTTACAATTTATTTTATAAGTTTTTTGACTAATTACACAAAGCAAAAGCACATTGACAGTAGTTTTATCTAATTACTATAAGCACGTGTACTTTTGGTTAAAACAATGCTTATTTTGAATACAATACTTATTTGTAAGCTTTAAAACACAACACACAGAGCTCTATTATTGAGCTTTAACTTTCTTAATATCTTGCTAGATAAATATTTTGTAGCTTAGGGAGCTATTCTAGACAAGTGTTAATACACAGACCATCGTTCTATTTGTTCTTGCTTTTTTATAGTTTAAATAATTTTTCTGCTGACCAATCTCATGGCTGCTGCTTAGCTCTAATCACAGTTCTGCTGTCTCTGGGACCTGCCTTTTGCAGCTTTCCCAAAACCCTCTGATTTTGTGGATTCCTACATGGGAGAAAACAAGTTCCCAATACTTTTTTAAAGAGTGCAGTGAAATCGTGCCAGTTTAGCATCTTGGAAGCAGGGCTGGCCATCCACGAACTGCACACATCCCTCTGTGCAGAGGCCTCCATGGCTCAGGGCTGTTTGTTCTGCTCTGCAGCTCCCCAGGGCAGAGCACAGGGAAGCACATTCAGCCTTCCCAATATTTTATTTATATCCTGCTAGCCATGAGTAAGTGCTTCCAGCCTTCTGCTTGTCATAAATCTGTTCATCACCTCCTTCTGTCAGCTCAGGGCTTCTACCAAAAGGAAGGATTTTCCATGGGCTTGGGTGTCTGGGGAGCACAGATGATCTCTGGGCTGATGTGTGTGTGAGACGTGGGGGCTTTCTTGGGGCATAAAGCTGTGATGGGGTGGGACACACCCTGTGCTCTTCATCAGCCCCTCAAATATCCACTTTTTGTGTCCCTGGGCAGCAGACAGGTTTTGCTGCCTCACTGCCTGTGACCAAAATAAAACTGGCTCTGGAAGGGAGCAGGAGGCTTGCCATGAACAGGACAAACTAGGTCAGGGCTGTCAGGTGTCTTCAGCTCTGCCTTGCTTTCACTTTAAAGAAAAAAAAAAAAAAAAGAAGAAAAAAAAGAAGAAAAAAAGAAAGAGAAAAAGCCAGGAAACCCACAAAGCAGCAGCATTGCAGCCCTTTGTATTTTAGTCACCAGCATTGGACCAACTTCCCTCAGCTGCCTCTTGGAGATGCTTTAGAGATGAGCCACAGCTCATGATTTCCATGGAGGATGCTGAGCAAAGGAAAAATGATGGGAAAAACCACATGGTTTTGACTAGGCTCTTTTGGCTTCTGGTCCTGGACCTCTGGGGTGGGTGCATGGAGGTCTGGGAAATTAAATTTAGAATAACTCATCTCATCCTCTTCAGAAAGTGCTGCAAAAAAAAAAAAAAAAAAAGTGCAGGGAAAGAGAGGCCTCTGGGGGCCTGTAAAAGGCGAAGCCATGGTGGAGTGAGTGCTGGTGGCTGCCAGGTCCTGCAGAGCCCAGGGAACCTGGAACTCAAGAGGAACAAGCCCAGTTTGTTCTCAGGCAAAGGGCGAGGTCACCCCTGGGCAGCCAGGCCGTGCTTGGGAACCACTGGGAAGATGCTGGCACCAAACCCCTTCAGCCGTTGCTGCTGGCTCTCCCCAAGGTCTGTCTGAGTGGAAATGAGGGATTTTCCTTCCTCTCCTTCCCCTGCCCCATGCTGATTTACACCAGGATTGCTTTCACCCTGCCCTGATAATTGGGATTGTGGCACAGGGCTGAGGCTTCAATGCAGACTGGAGCACAAAGCTCCCACCACCACCCTCAGCTGCTGCTCCAGGGACAGGAGGAAGCTGCTCAGCCCCCACAGGCTCAGCTGCCATGGGAGGCTTTGGGTTTTCTCCAAGGTGAATGAGCTATCAGAGCAACTTCCAAACTTCTGCTGAGTTTGGGCAGAGAAATGTTGTTTATTCCACTTTAATCAAGCAGAGGCAGAAGGTGCTGAGCAGGGCAGAATCAAGCTGCTGCTTTCTGTTTTCTGCTACTGGCATTTGTTTGGTTATTTTGAATTATTTTAATTATCAATTGCTATAATATGTCTTTTCTCCTCCATTCACCAATTTAATACAGGCTAAAGTTGTAATAAGAGAGTTTGAAGGTACGCAGCAGGAAAGCTTCCTGATGTTCTGGCCTTTGGCACATTGAAGTGTCTCCATCCCTAGGGAAAACAGAAAGTTGATCAAACCAAAAATAAATTAAAATAATCTGTAACTAAAGAAAATCTGACCCCAGGGAATAGGAATGGGTAAATGATCCATCTCAGTGCCAGCAGGCTGCTTTCTGGGATATTTGTAGGATGTTTTGTATTTTAAAGGAAGAAGTTGAAGCCAAATCATGGTGATTGTTAAAAACTGTTAGCTGCTGTTTGTGAAAAAGCCTGTCATGGAAAGGAGGGGAGAGCCAGTGACTGAGCCAGCTCAGTGCAGAAAAAGGAATGGGGAATTTCACACGGGGAGTCCCTCTGAGCTGCAGGAAAGAGCCAGAACACGTGTGCAAAGGTCTTGACTGTTTAAATATTGCCAAGTGCCTCCCTTTTGCCCTCTCTTCTGGATATCAAAAGATTACTGTCTGCTGACAGGTTTGATGGCAGCAGGGTGGGTTTGGGGACTGGGAATGAGTGATTCAGAGCAGCGCAGGAAAGGGCATCACCTCTGCTGCCCTGTGCTACAGGCCCAAAGCCCCTTCTGCATCCTCAGCAGCTCCCTGGGCGTGGGAGGGCAAACAGCACCTGGCTTTTGGGGCTAAAAGCTCTCTGAGGGATTATTGTATCTGCAGGGAATGCCACAAGAAAGGCGGGAATGATGACTCTGACTCCATGTTCTCAGAAGGCTGATTTATTAATTACTTTATGATACTATATTATATTAAAGAATGCTATACTCTACTAAAGAATACAGAAAGGATACTTACAGAATGCTAAAAAGATAATAATGAAAACTCCTGACTCTCTCCAGAGTCCTGACACAGCCTGGCCCTGATTGGCCAAAGAGTGAAAACAACTCCCAGCAGAATGCAATGGAACAATCACCTGTGGGTAAACAATCTCCAAACACATTCCACATGAGCACAACACAGGAGAAGCAAATGAGATCAGAATTGTTTTTCTTTTCTCTGAAGCTTCTCAGCTTCCCAGGAGAAAAACCCTGGGCAAAGGGATTTTGTTCAGAGAATGGGAATGCCACAAGGGATGGCCTCACAGCCCCCTGTGCCCCCACAGCTGATGGGGTCCCCTGGCTGTGTTTCAGGCTGGATTTGGCTGGGCCATGCTGCAGCTGGAGCTGTGGGCGGCCGCGGCGCTGATGCTGCTCGGGGCGGCCGTCAGCCTCTGCATCAGGTGCCAGCATTCAGGTAAGTGCTGCCCACCCCTGGCTGGAATTCCCTCTTGGAATGTCCCCCCCAAACCGTGTGGGTCTGGCTCTGCTCAGCTTTGCCCTTCTGGGGATTGGCTGTGGTCCATGGTGGTGGTGGGCACAACCTTCACCAAGAGCGCCTGTGCCAACAGGTGTGAGCCACGAGAGTACCAGCAAAAACACACAGACAGACACACACAGACAGACAGATGTACAGACATGTGAAGCAACTCAACAGTGAGGACACAGAAGGGTCCAGGTGTGGAGTTCCAACAAGACTTTATTAGCATCTAACTCAGAAGGGGTCCTGGAACCAAAGACACAGACACAGGAACGTCCAGGCTATAAATCCAGGCAAGGGGCCAATAGGGAATGCCAGGGTGGATGGGCGGGGTTACACAAACCAGTGGGAACACAGGGAAGGGAGAACTCTCTAGAACATGAACATATAGGGGAAAAGGGGCAGGGAAAGCCAACAGGCCAATGGGAAGGACAAAACCAGGATAAATTAACATAGAGCTGCAGAGCACTGTGGGGTAAAGTATTTATCTTTCATCATTCTGAGCTGTGGGGAGTGCCTGGAGTCTACAGAGGATCTCTCCAGGGTATTGCTGTTGCCTTCTCCCCAGCAGGTTCATGAGCTTCCCCAGGGATGCTCCCAGAGCTGGAGCCTCACAGAAGAGGCTCTGCCAGAGCCAGGAGGGAAGGAGCACCCCAAAGTGCAGCCCTCCTTCCCTGGGGCAGATGTAGCTCTGAGATCCCTCTGCATGGTCATTGTGGTGGGTGGCTCTGGGACTCCAGCTGGGAGGATGAGCTGCAGTGACACAAACCCTGCAGGTCTGGGGCAGAAGGGCAGGCAAGGAAGGGGAGTCTGGAGGATGAATTCACACAGAGGGTTGGGTGAGCACCCACTGGGGTTTGAGCCCCTCCCTGAGCATTGGGTGGGTTTTAATGGGGAGGAGGCTGCAGTTTGGGGTTTGGGGGCAGGACTGGCTGCTTTGCTCTGTGGGGTTTGAGACAAAAACCACAAAGCAAATATAGTTTAAAAGAATTTCATCAAAGCCCTACTGCAATTGCTGCTCCCTGCCTCTGCTGTCCTGATGAGCTGAAGAAGCTTTGTGAATGCATTTTATTGGCCTTTCTGATCTCTAACTCCAAATCATCCCTTTCTAAGAGCTTTTTGTTCCCTTGTCTTCCAGCTACCGAACGGGAGGCGCAGCTGAACGAGCGGAGGAGCCAGTAAGTTGCCTTTCCCAGTTGTGCTTCTCCCCCAAACAAATCACCCAGGATGAGCCCCAGAGCCAGACCCAAGCTGAAATCTGGGTTTTTATAAAATGAAATAATGCCAGGATGGGGTGCAAGGCTGTGTGCCCCAGCCCAAGGTACTGCTGAAGGGGCAATGCCTTCACAGAGAATAATCCAAAATGAAAGTGAAGTTCTGACTGTGGTGACATTGAATCATTAACTAGTTGGAAAAGGTCTGGGAGAGAAGGGCAGGTTTTTATCCTGTTCTGCTGTGCCCTGAGATGAGATGGAAAGATTATTTACTCCACAAAGAAGCCCCTTCCCTTGGCTGGGGTGGGTTGGACCATGTACCAGAGCAACCACTGACCTGCAGCACAAGAAATGAAGGAAATGCAGTGTACACACATGCACTGCCCCTGGTTTCCTTCAGCAACAGACAAACCACAGTAAATGATGTTAAAAAAAGAAAAGTTGGGTTGTAAGCTTTGTTACAGGAGCTGCAATGTGGCTCTGCCAAGGCCTCCAAGGGGTTGGGAACCTTTTTGTGGGGAAAGGCTCCAGAGTTATCCATTGCAGAGTGATGGAGCAGCCTCTGAAGGCTCCATCCCTCATGGACTCTTGCTGAATTGTCCCAACTTCTTGAAATTTATACCTGGGTTGGGTGGTTTGGGCTCAGGTTTGTGGGGCTGTTTGCTCTTTTGGGAAGTGTGGTTTGAAAGCAAAATGGTTTGACTCCATGTTTGGGTTTTTTGACAGCCTTGGGCCATGAATCCCAGCTGGGTATGGGGCAACCCCAAGGAAGAAGGGGGAAAGGGTTCCCAAAATTGGAATTAATAAGTACCTGTGTAGAAACACCTGCAGTAGAAAAGGTGTTGAATTCTGTTGTGCTCTGAAAGCAGCTCTCCTATTAACTAAAAAGTAAAGAGGTTCCAGGGCATAGGTTGTCATTGATAATGTTATTTTATTCATGTTGATATTAAGGGATGATGGGAGGGGCAGAGGCAGGAGTGGGGTTTGAAGCCATTTCATGCATGAACATCCATTTTTTTGTGGGCAAAATGGTTCTTCTGGCCTTTGGTGGCTGAAACATCAGAATGAGAATTATCCTGAATGATGTTTTCCTATGAGAATTATCCTAAATGTTGTCTTCCTCATCCCTGGATCCTTCCCTTGCTGATGTTGGCTGCTCTACCAGTGGTTCCAAAACCACATCTTGTCTTTAAAAGATCAAAGAAGAGTCCAGGAAGATGCTCCCAGCTCATACAGGCCCTGCATGACATGCTGAGCAATGCAGCTTGGCATCTCACAGAGCCCAGCATAGTGCTCTCTGCCCTCCACTCACCACTCAGCTCCCCTGTATCTGTTTTCCCTGTCATAAACCCCAAAATTCAGCTGAGCTTGTACTGCTGTTTTTTCCAGGCTCGAGAGCCAGCAGAGATTTGAGGTGATTCGATCCCACACCAGTGAGTATGAGCATTGCATGTGGCTCCTGCCTGGTGGGGTGAGGGCCCTGCATGCACACAACAGGGGGAGAGTCATGTTCAAATGGTCACCTTGAGGCCAGGCCAGGAAATGATGAGACCTGGAGTGTCCAAGCCAACTTAGATGCTTCTAGCTGTGTGAATTCTGAGCTCTGGTTTAAAAAGTGCCCTTTGCATCGAAAATAATTCATTAAAGTGATGTTGTTGAAAAGTGACACCTCTTGGAGCCATGCAGGGCACCCTGTGATAATGAAGGTGTGGGTGACAGAGTGACTCACCCATCACGCCCCTCACTGCTTCCTGCAGTGGGTTCAGTGCTGAAATTCTGAGTTTTGTGTCGCCAGGAGCAGCTGCCAGGTCCCTGTGGGATGAGTCCATCTGCAGATGGCTCTGCCCTGCCCAAGGGCTCTGCTGGCTCCAGGCCCCTCAACTTGCAGGCCCCTGCAAGTCTTTCATCCCAGCCTGGCCAAACCCTTGGCTGCCCCTTGCAGTGTGGAGGGAGGGCAGTGGCCCCAAATCAGGCGGGTTTGGGGACCGTAGGTGACAGGGCAGCAGCTGTGATTGGAGCTTCCTCCAGCAGTGTCTGCAAGCTCTGTGGTCTGCACAGCTTTTTCTCCAGTTGCTCATTGCTTTGACCGTTTTTGAACGTTGAAGGAACAATCTGGAAGCTATTTTGGGAAGATGCTTGTCAGTCCCAGGGATCCCTCTCTGGTGGATGTTGTGTGCTCTTTGACACATCTGCTGCTGCCATAATAATTAACACAGTAATTTTGTTGTTGTTCTTGCCAGTTGCAACTCGAAGGCTGGAAAAAAGTAAGGAACCTGAGGACTCATCAATAGCAAGGTAGGAAAAAACCCAAATAAAATCTAGCTCTAGAGCCAAGGTTGGATGAAATTTACCCGACATAGATGAACATTTGGGATTGCATTCTGGGCCCTATAGATATGGCTTGGGCTGTATTTAGAATCAAAGAATAGTTTGGGTTGAAAGGGACCTTTCAAGGTCATCAAGTCCAACCCCCTGGTGAGGAGCAGGGACATCTTCAACTTGATTGGGTTTCTTCACTTGTTGATGGTCAATAGTATATTTGGACTTTTCCTGGATTTTGCTCAGTCTGGCTGCATTCTTTTGGCAACTGATTAAATCAAACCCAGGGGAGTGAGCTGTGGCTGTACATAACAGCTACATCATGGAAAAGAAATGGCCATTATTCACTTACAAGCAGTTTGGTGATAATAAAAAAAATAAAAAAATCCCCTTCTCCCCATCACCCAAACCCCCAATAACTTCACTGCCATTGTAACTCTGCTGCAATATTCAAGCAAAGTTATTACCAACTTGGGATTTTACTCCAAATTCTTAATCCCCCCTTGTTCCATGTGTGTACTTGCTAGCCTCACAGGGAGGTTTCATGGGTGATCCTTCTGATGGTGTGTAACTGCTGCTAGGGTTTGCTCAGACCTGGCATTTTAGGTCTCTTTTCTCTCTTTCAGTAAAGCCACCAAGGAGCTCAGTGCTTCCCATCACCCTGGATATGGTGAGCAGCCTCCTGGGCCAGGCACAGATACAATGAACCTCAGAGCTGTTGGAGGTGGAAGGGAGCTTAAAATCATCTCCTTCCACCCCCTGCCATGGTCAGAGACACTTCCATTAGACCAGGTTGCTCCAAGCCCTGTCCACCCTGGTCCTGGGTGGTTTAAGGGATGGGGCAGCCACAGCTGCTCTGGGCAGCCTCTGCCAGGACCTCACACCCTCACAGGGAAAAACCTCTTCCAATATCCCACCTAAGCCCATCCTCTGTCAGTGGGAAGCCATTCCCCCTTTTCCTGCCATTCCCAGCCCTTGTCCAAAGTCCCTCTCCCCTTTAAAGGTCTCCCCAGAGCCTTCTCTTTTCCAGGCTGAGCAACCCCAGCTTTCCCAGGCTGGCTCCAGAGCAGAGGGCTCAGCCCTTGGAGCAGCTTTGTGCACTCCTCTGGACTTGCTCCACATCCATCTTAATTTGGGTCTATCCTGGGGCTGAGTTTACAGCCCAGTGCTCATCCTGCTGTGGCTGACCAGTCCTGGTTACAGCCACAGGCACAGATTGTTTAAAACATCACCCCTGGCTGTCCCACTCCTGTACCCTGGAGTGTCCAACCTTGCATTCGTGTCCCCTGACCTCAGAGCTGAGGGAATAGAGCTGCTGAAATATTTGGTGCCTCCCTTCATTGCCAAACTGCTGCCATCACTCAGCTTGAGCTCATGTGTAATGTGTCCCTCTCTTGTCCCCAGGGAGCAGGGACGAGCCCAGGTACCAGAATTTCCTGGCAGGTAAATGCTGCAGCCATGCCTGGGGGGCTGGGAAAGAAGGCTGGAGGGGATGGGAGGGTCCCAGGGGATGGAGGCTGGCAGGGAGCACATTTGGATTTCCAGGGGATGGGATCTGGCAGGGAGCACACAGGCAGGCAGCACTGCAGCTGGCAGAGCTCTGGCTCGGTCCATTTAGAGATTGCTTTGCTTTGTGAGCCACACGCTGATCTCATCTGATCTGATCTGATTAAGGGCAGGGCAGAGGGGGGCGGACGCTCCCGAGCCCGCTGCTCCCTCCCAGGGCAGGGTGAGCTGCTGCTTGCCCTAAGAGGATTATTGCTGTGTGGGGCTGTGCTCTGCTTCCCCAAGCCAGGGAGCACATTCCCCATGTCCTGCCAGCTGGCAAGATGTGTCCATGAGAGGTGGAGAGCGGGGTTTTCCCAGGAGCTGGGCTGGATCAGGGCTCCCTGCCCTGCTCTGGGCAGGCTCTGGGGCTGTGGCTGTGCTGGGAGGTTTGTCCAGCTGTGCTGGGAGGTTTGTCCAGCTGTGCTGGGGGGTTTGTCCAGCTTTGGGGCAGGCTCTGGGGCTGTGGCTGTGCTGGGGGTTTGTCCAGCTGTGCCCAGCGGTTCAGGTTGATGCCATGGTTGGGTGCTGACAGCAAACCCTTGTTCTTGCAGAGAGCTGCCTGCAGGAAGACACTGCCTATGTGTAAGTACCCTGAGCTGCTGCCAGCACCGTGCAGTGGAGCCATCCTGGCCCCAGTGCTGTCCTGGTGCTCCCAGAGCTCAGCCTGGGGAGCCTGAGCTGGGCAGGAGGGATAACAGTGCTGCTCTCCTCCCAGGGAGCCCATGGCTCTGGATCACTACTACAACTGCAGCCGGCTCTTCAATCCACCCCGTGTGAGGTCTCCAGGCAAGCAAGGTGGGTTCCTTCACCCAGCCTGGCTGTCCCTGGGCTCCAGGAGCTGCTGAGACTGCTCTTGCTGAGCTCTGTGCATCACCATGCATGGCTGAAGCAAGTGGGGCTCCAGGGGACGCATTCATTAAAAGGGTGCAGCAGAGCTGTGGGATTTGAGGGATGTCCAAGCCCCCATCAGTCCCTCTGTTGCCTATAAACAGGACAGCCCCAAACCATTGGTGATTGTGCTCCTGTGCACCCAATTCCATCCCTTGGTCACCACAGGCTGTCACTATGACAATTTTTTAGGTAATCTCCATTTCACTGTGGGATACAGCCCACAGGTGCTGAGGGATCTTCCCAGGTCATTTACACTTCCATAGGTCCTTTGTGACTCCTCTTTCTTCTCTCCCCCAGAGAAAGATGAGGATTCCTATTCCTATGAAAATGTCACCATTGGAGTGTCTCAGGGCTCTGATCCAGGTGAGGATGCTGCTGCCACAGGTCATGTGTGTCACACCAAGTGCAGAGGAGGATGGTGACTGCTTAGCCAAGGGAAACCTGCATGTTCCCAGCTCAGCTCTTCCTGCCAGCTCTGTCCATGGAGCTGGCACACAGGGGCTGCTGCAGGCACAGAGCAGGCCTGGAACATTTCCCCTTTCTGCAGGACAATGCACAGGGTGATACCCCCACCCTGGTGCCTTTGACTTGGTGGTTTCTGCAGCAATTCAGGAGCTTTGGGGTCTGCATCTTTAGTGTTGTTTTAGCCAGGATGATTATATTTCTGGCCCCTGGCTCAGGTTTCTCACCAAATCCAGCACAAGAAGGCTGCAGCCAGGAAGCTTGTAGAGGGTGACACTGGACCACAGTGTCCCTTCAGGGCTTCCAGCATCAGTCCTGGGGTGTTGCAATCAAAATAGGAAGTCAGTTTGGTTTCCTTCTGTGAGCTGACACAGGCTTTCTGCACTGCTGAAGGCTGCCCTGCTCCTGCCTGGCTTTGTGCAGAGTGATTAGAGGAGGCAGGAGCAGCAGGGACCTGTCTGATCCCCATCCCTGCCTGCAGAGATCCAGGCACGTGGCCAGGGCTGGGAAATGATGAGGCAGCAGCAGCAGCAGATCTGAGCTGGCTGGAAGCTCAGCCACGTGCATGGGGGCAGTGGCAGGAGGGGTTTCACAGAGCCCCTTTTTTGTCCATTTGCTGCTCAGTGTTGTCCTGTCCAAACTCTTCCCTGTCACAGATGATGCTGTGGACTATGAGAACAGCATGACAATACTCACATGGAAGCTCCAGCAAGGGCAAGGTAGGTTCCCAGCTGTTATTTGCTGTTTGGGGATGGGGCTTATGGGCAGAGTGCCTGGAGCACTAGGCCAGTATAGGCCATGCAAGGGCAATGCAGCCATCATCCTTGAGTTAATTTTTTCCCCAAGTTTCCGTGATAAATATCCAAGGCAATGTGCAAATTGTAACACACTCCTGTAGCTGAATGCTGCTCTGCTGGGATGTGGTGTCTGCCATCCTCAAAAGGCACCTTTTGGGTGGCTGTGCCCAAACCCTGACCAGGGGATGCTGCAGAAGAATGTTGCTCTTCAGGTCTGAAATCCTCTTACAGTTGAGGCTGCCCCAGCACAGGCCCAGCTGTGGGATCCCCTGTGCCACAGAACTTTGTGCACACACCCAGTGGCTCAGCCCTTGACTCTCCTGCTGTGGTCAGGGGCCCTGTTTCTCAAGCTGACCTTTTAACAAGTTTCATTTAATGTGTGGCTTCCTGTGAGGAGTGAGGGCAGTTCTGGCCTGGGGGACAGTGGGGAGTGTACACATGTATATGTAAGAGCTGTGGTGTGAAAGTTGTGTAAGCAAAGTGATTCCTGTTTGCACATTCTCTTTTTTGGCTCTGAAGAGCTGCCCAGAGTGTTTGCAAATTTGCTGTGATAATTTTGAAGCCTCTTCAAGGAGACCTTGACACTGATATGAGTTTTCTTAGCCCAGGCACAAAAACATGTCAGCAGCAAAGGCTAAATCCTGGCAGGACACCTGCTGTGTCAGGGATCTGTGTGTTTCTACACTGTGTGTTCTCATACCACTCACTGACAAATGCTCCATCCTCACCCACAGCCCCACCGACAGAAAGCCTGGATGATGAGCCAGACTACATCAACACAGGGCCTGGGTCAGGCCCTGCCCTGCTGCCAGAGCAAAGGTAGAAACAGAGTAAATGGTAATGTAGGGTGCGAGGATTTGGTTTATGGTGTGTATTTAGGGGTGGAAGGATTTGGTTTATGGTGTTTATTTAGGGTGGAAGGATTTGGTTTATGGTGTTCATTTAGGGGAGGGAGGATTTGGGTTATGCCAAAGGGAGTTCAGCTGCAGCTCTGCCCTTGCTGGCAGCACCAGCCCAGCAGCCCCCGTGGGCAGTGAGGAGTGTGAGGAGCCCACCCTGGGCAGTGCCTCACCTCTGGCTGATGCCAGGCTGACCAACAGGGACCAATAGAGACAAAATTGTCCAAGGCCAGGTCCCAGCTCCAGCACTGCCCTCCTCCAATGGGCACAGGAACCCCAAACTGCTCCAGGGCACCTCGAGCCAGCACTGCCACATGCTGTGGGCAGGGACACCCAAACCCCTGCTCTGAGCAGGGATTCCCTCAGCTGAGCCCTGCCTGCTGTGTCATGACCACACATCCTCCCCATCATCAGCACCAGCCTGATGCTGCTGATGAGGAATTACTCAAGGCAGATACAGTAAAAAAACTGCAGAGCTGCAGGAAGGGTGCATGGCACTGAGGGACAGTGAATGATGTGCTGGTCAGTGCTGGTTACCCTGCTCCAGACTGGAAGATGGACTGGGACCAGTATCACTCTCCTTGTTGGGTTTTTACCCTCTTGAGCGCCTACAGAGGCCCAGTGGGATTGTCCTTATGCCACGTGCCAGCTGCTCTAGTTTTATAGGGGTTGATACTCCCCAGACTGTCCCAAAATTGGATCTTTCTGAAGCCATGCAGAATACCTAAGATTTGTCCCCACCATGCAAAGCTCAGTCATCCTATTCTGCACACTAGGGCATTTGCCTCTGCTGGATGTAGATGGACTTGGAAAAAGCCACCCTGAGAAACCTGACCTTATCTTGCTGCCAGGCATCTTTTTGCCATTATGATGATGCCTCTGTTGTAGCCTAATCTCAATGTCCAACCAACAAATGCCAGCAGAAGTTCTCCACCAAGGGAGGCTGAACTGAGAAATGGGGCTCCTGGTGCCTCTGTGCCTCCTGCTCTGATCAGGGATCGTCCTCCAGGAGCACAACTGGGGTTTCTGCTTAGACATGGGCATTTTGCAGTGTATGTCACTACTTGTCCCTGGAAAGAAAATGTAGCAGGCAGCAGAGTTAAGCTGAAAGCAGGGATTAAAACTCAGTGGTCTCACTGTTTTTTCTCCTCTTATTTCAAGTATTCTGCATAAAGTCTGAAGAAATCTTTTGCTGAGCTGTAAGAGGGCACCCATCGAACAAGCGCACAGGGAGAGGGGAGGTTTCCATCCCTCAGTGAAATCTCTTCTCCAAACTGTGCCTGCAGTGACACACAAGGGGTGTTACTGAAAGAAGAACTGCACTGCCTGAAGCCCCACAGAAATCCAACTGCAAACCAGCAAGTGGAGGAAGCATTCTGCCCCAGTGACCACGGGCAAGCCCCAGGCTCCTCATCCCAATCTCATTTCTCTGCGTGTCCACTCAAGGATGGCCAGTGTGGGAAATGTTTTCTCCTGGCAGGCATGAAATGAATCCTTAACTTGCTGAGCAGTAATGCAGCCAGCTACTTAATTTGTCAGGGTGACTCATGCACAGTGTATTAAACCAGAGGGATTATGTTCTGATTTAGTTCCTGTGCTCTCCTACAGAAGCAGTTTTCTATGTGAGAGGAACTGGCGAGGCAGAGGTGGTGTTTATAACAGCAGTGGCTGTCTGGAGCTGAATGAGATTCCAACCTGTTCACAACAGCTAAAGAGGATTAAATGCCTGCTTATCCATGGGCATGTAATTCACAGTGTTGGTCTGTGGCAGTTTTCCTCATGTTTCAGTATCTGTTTTAAAATGATACAAAGAACCAGCAGCAACTGTGAGACTCAGATCCACCAGCCTCAGAAACTGCACCAGTCCTTCAATACAACTGTTGGAACATCATCCCAGAAACAGAATCCCTGTCTCCTGAGCCCTGATGTACAGATCTGGAATACTTATTTATTAAAACTGAAGAGCTTCCAAAGAAAATGTGTTTTGCTATGGTTTGCAATGATAGACATTTGTGTGACAAAGAAATGGGAGAACATGAGGTGACATGGAGTGATGTGTAGGAACTTATGGGGAGAAAATGCATTAGAAGCCTTCTTCTTCAAGATCAGAAAGCTGTGTTTCAGGAAAGAGCCCAGCCCACACTCAGGGTGAGTGAGCAGAGAAGGGGAGCTGGGGGTTAGAGCTGTGGTGTGGGAGAAGGGATGTCAGGTGCTTCCTGCTGCAGATGACTGGCTCCAATTTTAGCAGAACCAAGAGAGGCCACAGGTCCCCACCGTTGGTGTGGCTGAAACAGTGGCTGGGTTGGAGCTGGCTCAGGTGAAGGTTTGCTCGTGGTCCCTACAAAAGCTGCAAGTTTCCACAGGACTTTTACAACAGAGGAGATCAGTGCACTTCAGGCATGCACACAGGCAGGGGGCTACAGCCTGGTTTTCTGCTCACCCCAACCCAGCTTCTCCTCACACCCTTTGGTTTCCTGATGGTCAAATGCTCTGCAAAAAGTCTGCAGAGGTGCATGGCAGCAGGGTCCCCCTGAGCCAGCAGCACAGAGAGTGACAGGCAAAGGGTGCTTTTGTCACTGAAATTGTGCCTGGACCTCACATGGCTAAGAGACGTTTGGATTCATCCTCAGCACCTGAAGAAGGTTCCACTTTCCATGAAGTGCTGCAGCCTGTGGATTGCTCACTGCAAGGGAACAGAGAGTGAGCTCGTTGTGAGTGATGCCTGGTGCTGTTACCCACTGGTGATTCATCTCCCAGCCAAGGGAGCCATTCATGAATAGGAGATTAGCAGCAGTGACAGATCCTTGGCACACAGCAACAGATCCAGCTGGAGGCCTCCCAGAAAGTTCTAGGCATTAGGTCAGTGCATGGTCAGAACATGAAAATACAAGATTTATTGTTCTCCTCACTAAGCAGGGAGGCAGATTACACCAGTTAGATTTTTTGGTACAAGAAAATTGTACAATTTTCCAATCTTCCATTGCCAAAGCCTGAGTTTAAATGCTGTGGAGCCAAAGCAGGTAGGGCAGAACTGGACGTGGAAACTCTTCCCTTCACTTACTGGGGGTCTGAGCAAATCCCCCCTTGCAGCTCTCCAGAGCAGTCAGCTGTAGTGAGGTGTAAACCCTTTGTAAAGGTTTTGGAGCACTTCTCAGGCAATCATCTCATTACACTGGAAGGCATCCAGGGACTGTTTCAGGCACTCCCATCAATAATGTTATTAGTCTGGCTCTGAACAACCTCAGTTTTTCTCTGCAATGACTGAGTGTGGATTTGTGTGTTCACTGACATGCTGCCCTTTTGGGCCTGGCTTTAGGTGTGCAAGGGTTTCTGGTGCTCAGCCAGAATTGCTGGACACTGTTGTTTGAACCTAATGCAAGGAGACTTAAAATCCCCTGGGTCCACCTCTCTCCACATTAGGTAGGCAGTTGAGTGAGAAATTCACTTCCTGTTTTCAATTTAAGGTGCTTTAGAAAAGTAGTTCTGGCTGGTGCAGCTGTGAAAATGGAGCTGGGGAGTCTGTGCTGAGTGCTGGAAAGCAGCAGCTCTGCACTAAGAGGGGGAACAAACACCTGTAGAGAGCAGGAGGTGTTGGTGGCCTCTGGGATCAATACTAGTCCTCTTCTTAGGAAAAGCGAGTGTGATTATGTCCCTGCAGAGCTGGAAAGGATTAGCCCAGAGGGGAGTCTGCTCCAAACTGGAGCTGTGAAATGCAGCTACTGAATACAGCTGAGAAGAAACCCTCTGAAACCAGGTAGGAACAGGAACCTGCCCCTTCATGTTCCTCACCCTTCCACTGGCACCACCCCTGTGGGCAGGCACATCTCACAGGGTAAGGACTGGCCTTGAGTCATCCAAATATGGTGTTTGCTGCTTTATGAGACATCCATGGTAACATCTCTTCCTTCCCCATTCCAATGAACACATTTAATGAGAAAGCAAAGACAGAGTAGGCTGGCTGTGATGCGCAGTCAAAGGAAAATTAACCTTATTTATATTTTTAGGGACAAAAGCTGTGATGCTGTGTTTGTAGAGAACTCAGCAGCTCAAGCTGCAGTACTGAACTATTAGTTGTGTGTTTAATAGAGTTTGTGCTGATAGTAACTCACTGGGTGGGAACCAAAGCCTAAGTTCAATTCTAGTGAAGCAAGAATGCACTTTAAGCATTTTATCCATTATTCCAGGTGCTGTTTGCTGCACTCCCTGCACTTCAGCTGCCAATTCCCTTGCTCTCCTGCACATTGAATCACAAATGTTTGCCTGCAGGCTCTGCCAGAGGAGCTGCAAGAATACTTGAGGGGAAAGTCACGATGCCACCAGCTCTTGCTGCTGAAACTTGTGACCCCCTTGGCTTGTTAGAGAACAGGAGGGTGTCTCCAGCCCCTGCCTTGGTGCAGGACCAGCCCCCAGGCTGAGGCCAGCAGGTGCTGCCAGGAAACATCCACTTGGCACTGAGACAGCTGCAGTGGGGAACTGAACACTTGGGGTGGAAATCATCTCAACAAAATGGGCAGAGTGAAGTGCAAGCACCAGCAACTTGTGCCTCTGCAGTCTTCTGTGTGACTGCTGTAACCAGACCATGCTTAATTGCAAGGCCTTTGACACTGTGTCCCACAGCACACTCCTGGAAAAGCTGCAGCCCATGGCTGGGACAGGAGCCCTCTGTGCTGGGCTCAGACCTGGCTGGATGGGCCAGAGAGTGGTGGTGAGCAGTGCTGCATCCAGCTGGGGCCAGGCACCAGTGGTGTCCCTCAGGGCTCTGTGCTGGGACCAGCTCTGATCAATGTTTTTATTGACGACATGGATGAGGGGATTGAGTCTTTCATTAGTAAATCTGCAGGTGACACCAAGCTGGGAGCATGTGTCGATCTGCTGGAAGGTAGGAGGGCTCTGCAGAGAGACTGGAACGGTTGGAGGGATGGGCAGAGTCCAATAGGATGCAGTTTAATAAATCCAAGTGCCCAGTCCTGCATTTTGGCCACAATCACTCCCTGCAATGCTCTGGGCTGGGGATGGTGTGGCTGGACAGTGCCCAGGCAGAAAGGGCCTGGCGGTGCTGGTCAACAGCGACTGACCATGAGCCAGCAGAGTGCCCTGGGGGCTCAGAAGGCCAATGGCTCCTGCCTGGATCAGGAATGGTGTGGCCAGCAGGAGCAGGGAGGTCATTCTGCCCCTGCACTGGGCACTGCTGAGGGCACACCTGGAGTGCTGTGTCCAGTTCTGGCCCCTCAGCTTGGGAAGGACCTTGAGACGCTCGAGCGCGTCCAGAGGAGGCAACAAGGCTGGAGAGGGGCTGGGAACACAAACCCTGTGAGGAGCCACTGAGGGAGCTGGGGGTGCTCAGCCTGGAGAAAAGGAGACTCAGGGGTGACCTCATCACTCTACAACTCCCTGAAAGGTGCCTGTGCTCAGCTGGGGCTGGGCTCTCTCTCCAGGCAGCACTGACAGAAGGAGAGCACAGTCTGAATCTGCACCAAGGGGAATTTAGGTTGGATATTAAGAAAAAGTTTTTTTATGGAGAAGGTGATAAAGTACTGGAATTGTCTGCCTGGGGAGGTGGCGGAGTCACCAACCCTGGATGTGTTTTAAAAAAGCCTGGATGTGGCACTGGGTGCCAGGGTTTAGTTGAGGTGTTACAGCACTTGATGATCTTCAAGGTCTCTTCCAACCTGGTCATTCTGTGATTCTGTTAATGATATTAAAATGTATCTGCTTGGAGACACAAGTCTCACATCTCATATTAGGTGGTCAAATTCAATTTATATTTACTTTTTTCTGCATTTCACACTAATTGTCCATCTATGCTGGCAAGGTGTCTCCAAAACTGGACAGGCAAACACGATTCTGTAGCTTTTTGGCAGGCTGAAACTGTGACATTACCAGGAAAGGGAACTCAAATGCAGAGCATCCCAGAATTTAGTAAAGCTTTTTAAAAATTACAAAAGGAATATCCAAAATATAGTGGCAACATTAAGAAATGTGTAATATTTCTCCTGTATGTTTGCTGAAAATACTTTCCCTATGCACAGGACAAAGAGGCACTTGCTCAATGTGTCTCAATTATAACTTCAGTAAATGCTGTATTTTGTGCAAAAAAAATTCTTTCTTGGTCTTGGTAAGATCACTCATGACCAGGCTTGAAGTGTAATCCCTAACAACAGGATTCCATTTTTGTTTCTCCTGCTTAGCTCTCAATACCAAGGACATAAGCAGTTTTCCTGAGTGCACTGGACAGACCTCAATTGCTCCGGACTGTCACAGGCCTTTGTTCTGTCCTGCTTATAAAACACATACAATTTTGTGGGTTAAAGTAAATTCTGGAGCTTTATTGGACTAAATAAAAAAGTATGAAACATTTTTGCAGCAAATCCTGGTTTCCCCCCAGAAGGCTGAGGAGGTGCCTAGCTGGCTGCAGGGGCTGCAGTCTTCTGGCACAGCCGGGCCAGCAGCCCAGCCATTTGTAACAGGGAGTTCACACCTTCTGCTATCTTCATGTGGGTGTACCCAATTTCCTGGTGACAGAGACATTGTCAAGCCTGCTGTTTACTCCCCCAGTCTATGTGTATTTCACTAATGACTAAACAGAACATACCCCTTTCTGCTGAAAGAGCAGCTTTGAGTCACCCGTACTTCAGAGAATGCATCTACTCCTATAAACCAACTAAAATGCCTTTTCTTTTTAAATTCAGAGCCTGTAATTCCCCACTTCCTTTATAAGAAGCAAGGTCCCTGCATATGAGGACAGGTTTCAAATATGAAGAGTGATTCCATAACACCAGCTGTCAACTCTCTGTAAATTTAATATTTTACTATCTATTGGACTAGAATCAGGCAGGCACTTGAAAAACATTTTCAAGGAGTTATCTTAGGCTTTGAAGTAACTAATAAATTCAGCATTACATCTGCTATTAATTTTAGCTGATCACTAAAGTGACTTCTGGCACTTCCGTGGGTGTTCAGATGCTAAACTTCAGGTGACTTCTCACTGACAAACTGATGATGCAGTGGGAAAGAAGGCAGGCATGAGTCAAGAAGCACTTTCTTTGTGCTAATATACAACAAATTTTAAACAGAAACCCCTGAGGCTGCCCCTGATCACATCCTCTTCTTAAAAAGGCCCAAAAGGCCCCATCAAGAGCTGAATTAATACAAACCTTGATAAATTCCAGTTTCAGATATTCTGGCATTTGATAGGTCTTACACACTCGGAAGATATTGCCAATGACATCTTCTGGAGAGTATCCAAGGCGCCACAGGTGGGCAAGAATCTGTGCAGGCAAAAATAACCCCCCATTGATCTGCCAGGTGAGTCAGGGATATTCACTTTGGAACAGCTGAATATCATTACTGAATTGCATGTACTGTTTATCAGCTGATTTAACCTCAAGCATCTAGCAATTGATTTCACTACAGCTTCCTTTTTTGCTTGTTGGCTTACTTATCTGATCAAACTCCTGCCCAAAAGGGATTTAGTTTATCAACACATCTATATGGTATTGCCCTTATCTTAAAAAACAACACACTGTGAATTCCCCAAAGCAAACAAAAAAATTTGTAGAGAAATAATGCCTGGCTATACTGAAGACAAGACATGAAAACCAACCTTGTATGCTTCATCAATATTTGCATTTATGCAGTGTTGTATCATTTCCTTCACCAGCAGAGGATGAGGCTCATCACATACCTGTATCCAAGAGAAATATTACATTTTAAATGTAATATTTGTAATAATGCAAAGTCAGAAGACTTTGCATTAAACTTCTGGTATTTTCACGAAGTTTCTATGGAGCTGAAGTACTGAATCAGAAGTATTCCATAATGCAGACTAAATTTGAAGTAATCTGACTTTTCAGATAGTCTGTCATGGCAGACTCAACAGACTCAAGTAATAGATTCCCAAATTATCACTGAGATTTCCCAGCAGTAATTGGATTTGTGTGCTTTGAGAGAACTGCAAAGGTCTCAGAAGTGCCATTAGGGATGTCTTTTCAAAAGGCACATGGGCTACTTAAAGTCTAATGATGGAACTGCTGCATGCACAGGGCTGTCTGCAAGGTAGCAAAAAGGCTGCAAAAAGGCTGTGTCCAATGGAATCTCACATAGCCACAGGGCTAAACTTCTGGCAAAACTGTTTTCAGCTATTACTGACCTTAAAGACATTTTCACTGTTTATAAAGCCAAATCCAGAGTATGTGGACTGTAAGTTGTTTAATGCCTGTGAAAGAAAAAAAAAAGACTTTATTTATTTTCTGAAGTGCTCTACTTCTCACTCTCCTCCTCAGGATGAAATGCACTTCAGGAAATTATGCCAAATAAGCAGTTTGCCATTAAAAACAGAAAAAAAATCACAAATTTATACTGACTTTATTTCCTCCCACAAATTTGGTATCCACTTCCCACCAACTCTCTTTTAAGAAGCATTTTAAACCCTCACAAAACCAAACAGTTTTGTTACTCTTGGGCCACAAGTCACATCTTCTTTACCTCTCCAGAGAAATCCTTGGGACTTGCAATTCAAAAGTTTAAACAGAAGCCTTTGTTTTATTGTCTTTCTCCTTTTACCTGTCTCATATCACCTTGGGCTGTGAAGATAATGGCTTCTAGTCCATCATCTGTATATGCTACATCCTCTTTCTCAACAATTTTCAGCAGCCTGGCAAGTATCTGTGCATCTGTCAGCTTGGTGTAGCGCAGCACTGCACACCGAGACTGAATGGGTTCTGAGGACAGAGATGTGGCATTAGCTTCTCTCTTTTTCTCAAAAAACCCCACAAACAAACATGTCTTCATTTCACTTTCCAACAATTCTTATGGCTTTTAAAGAAAAAAGGACATGTAAGCTCCAAGCAGAACACAGCCTCTCCTTAAGCACGTACAATTGTTATGGTCCTTCCCTTGAGCCCAAATGTGCTAATGGAATTTTCCCAGATATGTGGAAATATATACAAAGCTCAGCTTCCTCTGTTCTCCTGGATTTCTGAATATAGATGTTTATCATGCTATTTTTTAAAAGGTGCAATGCGTTCACCTATAGGCAAACTTAAGATTGTGATTCAGAAATGACAAAAAGGGTTCAATACCCAGTAAAAAATGCACCAAACATCCTAAACTGTGGCAGAGTTGGATGCAGATTAAGCCCAAAGCATGAGAAATCTGCTTCTGCAGTCACATATGGCACTATCCATCAAAAACGGCTGCTCAGAGGGTTCCCTGACTACAAAATTCAACTCTTTTATCTGCTCAAGTACAGGTGGCTTGATTTTTCCAGAAGCCCCATGCTTTCTTGCAACAAGCTGGATCAAGCTATTTCTGGCAGCTGCCTTGGCAGTTAGCCAGCAGTATGGAGAACACATGACATGAACACCCAGGAAGCAGCAGCACTTACCTATGATTTTGTCAGAGGCATTGCATGCCAGTGCAAAACGTGTTGTTTTGGAATAAATTTCCATTGTTCTTCTCAATGCTTGCTGTGCTCCATCTGTCATGCTGAGGGGAGACAAGGAGTTAGGGCAGATTTTGCCCTTCATTCACTCATAGGTGCAGCCTAAGAACTGTTTTCATGTAAGCTTCAGTTTAGTGATATTAAGCTGTGCTTTGATAAACTGAGAAGCTTTTTCCAGTCTGAACAAACCACCCTGCAACACAGGCAGCCACTGAGACCTCCACAACATGCAAAATGAAATCATTAATGCTCTCAAGAGCACTGCTAAGAATATGGAGGAGGAGAATATCCCTTTTTCATCCAGTAATCACAGAATCACAAAATGGTTTGGGTTGGAAGACACCTTAAAGCTCATCCAGTTCTAACCCCCTGCCATGGGCAGGGACACCTTCCATGAGATCAGGTTGCTCCAAGCCCTGTCCAACCTGGCCTTGAGCAGTTCCAGGGTTGGGGCATCTTTCCAGTAAACTGCTCTGTTTCATACCCAGAGCATTCCATGTCAATATTCAGCATCTCTTTTCAAGCAAAGATCTCTTCTTGCTGTGAGTGCTCCCATAAGATCTCTGTTCAATCCATATTCATTTCCTAACTAATTATTTTGAACAGCTTGATAGAAACACTCAATACTGTCCAAGACTGGAGCTCTACAGACAGGAGAGATGCAGCACATTTCACACAGGAGCTGAGGTCAGGAAAAAACAACATACCTGTCTGCTTCATCAAGGATGATTATCTTATGCCGACCTTTTGGAAGTGTGACCTTTTGCTGGGCAAACATTTTGATTTTGTTTCTTACAACATCAATGCCTCTGGAACAACAATTCAATTGACTCATGATAAGTTGGGTGAAAATACAGAATAGATTTTTTTCAGCAGCCACAGCAGCTGAAGTGCTCCTGTTCTACCACTGCTTGTTCCTGCCCCTTCAGCTGTTTCAGCACAGCTGCTGTGGAACCATGTTCCAAGCCAGACTGTCCCACTGATTTGGATTCAAACACCAACAATCCTTGGTTTTGGTGGTCTTGAACAAAATAATTTAACAGTAGCAATACAAATATACACAGAGCCAGTAACCTTACTTGCAGTACCACCACAAAATGACTTATGTTGGGTACAAGGGTAATAAATAAACAAAGGGAGAAGCATTTAAGATTGCTTTGCCAGTTCTTCCCACAGCTCCATCCACAGCCCCAGCTGTAGCTCAGAAGAGTTTAAGAAAAACATCTGGATAGACTGAGTTATATCAACACTGAATCATATCAACACAATACAGACACTTTCCTAGAGAGAGTCCATGCAAAGACCTACTTTTCTTAAGGAAGGATTTTATCTTTTTTGTTCTGTTTACAAAAAGAATGTTGTGATTCTGTAGTTCTGTAAGTGATACTAACAGGGTAGGTAAAGTGTACTGTGCTCAGACAACCCACCAGGAAATGTCAGAATAGTTCAGGATGGGTCTGAACAGAACTGGGAAATAAAATCAGCCCTTAGTGCCTGATCCTTGGAGTACAGTCAGTGTCCTCCACACACCTCACACCCTGATCCTGTATTTTAATCCTCAGCTGCCCTTATAACCCTCATTTCTCTCACTCTAAGTACTGAAGAGTTTGAGTACAAACTGTTCACTTTTCATTCTTAGGATCCTCATGAATGCAGTGGGAAGCTTAACTCTTTCAAATAAACTTGAGAAAAAAATACCATTATGGATTCTGCACTCTATCTGTTTCTATTTTCACATATGAAAGTATCTATAAAGTTTATAAAACATCAAGAAATAATATGTGTCGATGGGTGAACACCAAAGATTGCCTGACTTTTAGATGGAAAGAATGCACTAAAATAAATCTTAAAGGCCTTACTATAGCATTAAGCCCATCAAACTAGCCTCAGTTTGATGGCAACTTGCTTCTTCATTAAAAACTTGGTAAGGTTTATTCATTCTCACCTGTCATTTGAGGCATTCAGCTCCAGAACAGCATCCTTTAATGCAGGACCAAGCAGAGCACGAGCCAAACATAGGATACTGGTGGTTTTACCTGTTCCTGGAGGGCCCTAAAAATGTGACAGTGCAACGAGTTCTGGTAAGTTTAATGAAATTTTCTAAGTTATGCTCTCTACAAATCTCCTCAGTCAGGATAAAAGGCTGCAACAGAGGAACTGCAGAGCAAACATCAGTCTGGAGGCTGTGCCTGAGCTCAGGATCCTGCCCCTAACAGAGGAGAGATGCTGCAGGGAGAAGCACAGGATGTGTGAGGTAGATTTAAACTTGCTTCCCTGTGTATTCTGCCAAGAACATTGCTCCAAAACCCCAGAACCAACACCTCCCTCACCAGTACACTCAGGCACAAAGCCCATCTGTACTGGGAGGCCGCTCTGGTGAGATTTCAAATCCAGGACCAACACTGAAATACAGCACAACACAGCAATACTCACAGCAATTATAATGTTTGGTACATTCCCCTCCTTTGCAAAGACCTATGAAAGAATGATAAAAAGAAATTATGTAAGAAAATAACATGAACAAATAGTTTCCATTCTATTCTATTTTAGCATCAGAAACAAGCTTCTTTTTCCCCTTCCTATTTTAATTTTTTGAACCTTGCTCTTTCATATTTTTTGGGTTTTTTTTAATTGAACTGTAAGAAATCAGCCCCTTGAAGAATATGGAAATATTTAAAAGCACTTAATGCCACAGATCTTTAGTACTCTTGCCTTTCCTTTCCACCTGTTTTAATGATATACTTGCTGGTATAATCTACCTGTTAACAAATACTGCGTTCACAGATTAATTTGTCATAGAATTATAGAATCCTGGAATAGTTAGAATTGGAAGGGACCTTAAAGCTCATCTCATACCAACCCCCTGCCTTGGACAGGGACACCTTCCACTAGACCAGGTTGCTCCAAGCCCCATTGGAAGAATTGATATAGCAAACATTTCTTTTCAAAAAAAACCTATCATATTTCTTTCTGTTGTTATGTAAATTATATCTATTAATTGAAACAGTATCATTGTAATAGCTACAAATTCTCTAAACTGTATCAAATGCTCAATTTAAACATCCCAATTGAAGAAGGCATATTTCCTTACATACCACTCAAATATAATGTAAAACTTGTAATTTTTTAAGTAAATCAGGAAGCTTTCTTCCACATACTCAAGTACAGATGTAAAAATACAATAGTGTTTTTAACAGCCTGTGGATCTACACAGAGATATGTCTACACAAAGATACAGGGACAGCTACACACCTCCAACCTGCTCACAGTATCTTCATTTCCAACTATTTCGGACAGTTTCATGGGTCTGTATTTTTCCACCCTGTAAAAGTAAAACCCCACACACTTCACCACATCTAATAATGCTTTAATAGTGCTTTAGAGTGATGGACAAGGAGGATTATGCTAAGAGAGCACGGGACAAAGATGGCTGGACATGAGTTCAGTGCAAGTGCTGCAGGGTCTGTCATTGCTAAGCACAGCACTAATCACTGACTCAGAGAACCCCAGAATGGTTTGGGTTGGAAAGGACCTTAAAGTGTGAAAAATGCATATTTTATGATTGGCTTTTGGCAAATATTAAAATGAATATTATATGTGTTATGTTAGAAAGTTATGTTGTGTTAATTTTTTTAAGTAGTGTGTTAAATACAGTTTTAGGTTATAACATAATGTTAAAATAGAACCTATGCTATGTAAGATACCAAGGTAGCAGCCACAGGACACGTAAATCTTTCAGAGAATTTATTGCTCTCTTATTGAGTTCTTCCCACCTTGCTCAGCCCTGAAGATGCTGTCAGGATTCAGAGGAAGAAGCTGACACTGACCAGACAGAATCCTGTGTCTGAATGGAATTTATGCATCATGTATGAAATGCATGAATATGCAACAGGCTACTGCTTTTAAGGGTTAATCCTCTGTTAACATGGGTCCTTTTTTTGGGCTTATTTTGCCCAGAAAGAGGTACCTGGACCATCCGTAACTCTTTGTTTTTATTGTCTCGTATTGTCCTAAATACTAACTGTCCGAATTTTTATTGTTCTAATTATATTACTATCTTTATAACCACTTTATTACTATTAAACTTTTAAAAAACAAGTGATTGGCGTTTTTCACAGGCCCATCTTGTTCCACCCCCTGCCATGAGCAGAGACACCTTCCACTGGCCAGCTGCTCCAGGTCCAACCTGGCCTTGGGCACTTCCAAGGATGGGGCAGCCACAGCTGCTCTGGGCAACCTGTCCAGGGCCTCACCACCCTGACAGGTTTTAGTTCCATTGGTATAAAAAAGCAAAAGGAGGGAAAAAATTTTCAACTCGAACGGGAATTCGGTGCCTCAGCCTGAGGGGAGAAGCCACCCTGTGTGTTGTCCCATGGTCAGCACAGTGCAGGGCTGACTTTGTTCCAAGGAAATGGGATTTCCTTCCCATTTGTTTCTAAAGGAAAACAATGGTAAACAATGGTATTTTCTTCACTATTGATTTCTGGAACTATTCCAGACCAGGTTTGACGGGGCTTGGAGCAGCCAGGTTTAGTGGAAGGTGTCCCTGCCCATAGCAGGAGGCTGGAAGGAGATGGCCTCTAAGGTCCCTTCCAACTCAAACTATTCTGTGATTCCTGCCTTCCCAGCCCCGCAACAGACGGGGAAGTCCCAGAGCACAGGCAGAGTCCCGGATCCGAGCCAGACCGAGCTCCTGCAGCCCGGGGGACACCGGGGAGCAGCGCTAAACACGCGGGTCTGGCCCTGGCCAGGTCCGGCCGCCATAGTCCCCTCAGCCGCCACACCCCCCCGCCTTCCCGCCACCAGCGCCCGCCCTCACCCCATTGGCTCTGCCGCGCTCAGTCCCGCCCCCCTCCTCGCTCTGCACCAATCACCGCGCGTCCCGTCCGCCCTTCGCCCCGCCTCCGTCCCGTCATGGCGGCTCAGGGCGGCCGCGCTCCCTCGCCCGCTGTCCCCGCTCACCAGGGCAGCTCGTAGTGGCCGCTGCCGCCGCCTCCGGGCGCAGCTCCGGCGGGGTCGGTGGGTCCCCGCTTGTCGCCTGCCGACGGCCCGGCCTCCTCCTCCTCCGCCATATCCACCTCCATGGTGGCGCAGCTGGTGCTCCCGGCCTGTCTCCCTGTTGTTGCTGCCGCCGTGAGGGGAGGGAGGGCCGCGGGCGGGCCCGCCTCCGGGGCGGGCCGGCCGGCGGAGGCAGCCGGGATGTGGCTCCCTGGTCGGGATGTGGCTCCCCAGCCGGGTTGTGCGTTCTCCAGCCGGTCTCCCGCTTCTGTGGCTGCCCAGTGAGGAGGGGAGGCGGCAGCCGAAGCCCGTGATGACCGTGCCATGCCAGGACTGTTGGTGAGGGGAGGCCGCTCGCAGCACGGCTGGGTGGGCTTGTACTCGTCCGTTTGGACTCGCTGGGCTTCCTGCCTTACTGCGTGTTAAGATAATAACAACAATGAAACAATACCATGATTGCATTTCAGGGGTCTAAAACTTAGCTTTTTCTATCTACGTCTATTTACGCCCCCTCCCCCCAAATGAAAACAACAGAAGATGCATTGCAAAATACTGTAAGCAGTTATGTTATAGTCGAGGGATGATTCTGGCTCTACTTATAGAACACATATAATGTATACAGGTTGCCTAGGGAAGCTCTGGCTGCCCTGTTCCTGGAAGTGTTCAAGGGCAGGTTGGATGAGCTTGGAGGAATCTTGTCAACTGGAAAGTGTCCCCATGGCAGAGGGTAGGATAAAAGGAGCTTTAAGATCCTTTCCAACCCAAACCATTCTGAGATTCTATGATTCTAAATGTTCTTTTCCAGGTTAAGTAAAGGTGGCTCATCCAGCTAAGTCAAGATTCTTTTTTTTTTTCTTAATTTATAATTTTGATGAGGTGTTATGGTACCAAGCTCATTAGTGGCCCTACATGCTACCAGCCCCTGACAGAGAATTGGATTGTTGTTTCCATAGCATTAGAATTTGGAAATCAGTACAGATTTTCAACCTCAGTAGTTACTGGGGCCTTGGTACATCTTTCAGCTCTGTTTATGCTCCACATAATTAATGACATTTGTGTTAGCTCAGTGCACAGAGCATCTGTCCTTCAGTCTGGGCCCTGCTTCCTTGGGAAGTGTTTCTAATTTAAGATTGGTGTGAGGCAGGAACTCAGAACTGACCATATTTGCAGCTCAGTGTGAGCAGTGATGCTCCTCTGAGGGAGTAACTTCCTCTTACTCATCACAACATTTGTATTCCTGTGTTACTGTCAGTGCCTGTTATTGGTATTTTGAGGCTGACATATGAGCATTTGCCTTCAGCCTGTAAAACTGGTTCTGCCTATGGCCTGACAGTGATGGAGTTTAATGAGTTTCTCCCAAGACTCTAAAACTCTGGAGGGTGAAGTTTCTGTTTTGCAAAGTGCAGTCTCATATCTGAGTTTTTATGGTAAGTGCTTTAATCTTGTTTTGCACATTGTTTTTATTAATAGCTGTAGTAGTTCCTAGTGGTTGTGGGATAACTGTTAGCTAAGGGTAAAATTGGAATTGTTCTGCACCCTTCATGTGCCTGGCTGAGTTAACATCAGCAGTGGATTGACCACCTCCAGTGGAGGTAAAGAAGATAATTAAATAACACAACAATTATATTGCATATGAGGGGAAGAGTTTGCTTTTTTGGTTTTGGTTTGTTTTTTTTTTTTTTGGTATTTGGATTGCTTGTTCCTGTAATTCTCACACTCACTGTGTTACTCTTGTCTTTACATTTCATTTTCTGCAGTGTTCATCAGAACCCAACATGAGACAGTGAAATGCTGTTGGTCATAACAGCCTGGCAGTGCAGCACCCTGGGCATGCTTTGATTTCTTGCCAAATTAAACAGGAGTTCTGCTCTTAGGAAGTACCAGCTTCTAGATAAGATATCACTTTCCTGGCTAGCATTAATTCTACCACTCTCTGTGTGGAATTGCTGCTGATAAGCACTCAAAGGACAATAAGCAAGGCTAATGATAAGAACTGTTGCAGAGAGCCTGATGACAGATTGTGTGATATGTTTCTGCTAACAGTTGAAATGTGGTTTTGAGCATGGTCTCCTGAAGAGCTGCAGCCCTAGCGTAGGCAGGAGCTCTCCCAGTGGTTTATCAAACACAGGACAAGTATTTCCTGAAGGCACAACAATATTGCTAGGGATGGGTGGACAGGCACATGTGACCTGAAAGCTTTAAAACCCATCATGTCCCAAAATCCAAACAGTTCTTAATGTAGTCCTGCAGTTGAGATCACAGGGTACATCCAGAGTGAAATGAATTCCAAATTCAGTGCTGAAATAGCAGAACTTTTGATGTGTCATCAGCAATGCCTAAATACATGTGTATGCAGATGTACTGTGTTATCCTGAAAGGAGAATACTCCTGAATTTAAGATGATTCTTTCAGAGCTTTCTCCCTCACACCCCAAAAGATGTACAGAAAAGCTTACTAAGTACTCATAATCAGCACAGAGTACAGAGAAAGGCTTTTTGCTGATGGTTTATTCATCAGTGGGAGTGATCCTCTTCAGTCTATTCAAACAGCATCTATTACTAGTAGTGGAGATCCCCATCAGAGAAATAAATCATGATCTTGGCCCAGCAGCAAGGAAGTCCCAGCTGCAAATTCTTGAGGTGTGGGGAGCAGGTCATATGGAAGCTCCTCTCAGACCAGCTCTAGTCACCATGGGGAAACTGAAGCCCAGCACAACATGTTTTGTCAGAAAATTGGGTAAATGCAGAAGTTGTGGCAAAAGAATTGCTGCTTTGCATGCTATGATTGGTGAAGTGAGTGTGGCTTGTTTGGAGTTTGAACAATTTGAAATTAGAACACACTAAAAGTGAGGCAGTATCTGAAGACAGTGAAAAGCAAGAGCAAGGGTGATGTGAGGTGTAAAACCCAGAAATCAATAGAAATAAAGCATGAGAGGAAACTTTAGGCAATTGTTAGCAAAAAATATGGATCTGTATATTCAGTAATAAAAATTTCTTGTGTGCAGTGGTTTGGGGAGGGAGGGGAGAACCATTTACTATTCAAGGTTGTTTTGCTTTTGGGTTAAATCTGTGAGTTCAGCTGTTAGGGCTAACACTCATGCATGTTTTGCTGCAGGTGTGCAAGGCTGAGATCTTAAGCTGCAGTATTGAGAGAAGTGCAGAGTTCCTTGGGCTGTGCATCGCTGGCCCCACTGCTGCAGTTCCAATTCCAGCTGCAGCTGCTGCTGTTTGACAGCCACAGGTGGGTTACAGAGCACAGATCACCTCACTGCCAGGGACTGTGCACTCTGCAGTCCCCTTGCAGGCTGTTCCCTCTCTATGCTCTCTCCCTTTCACACAGCTAGGCAGGAGAGAGGGGAATGAATTCTCGTGCTACCAACCTTTTCATCTTGTGGTTACTGAGGCTGAAAGCAGAGAACAAATAGTAGGAGTGAAAGTAATGATGGGGCTGTTAGAAGGGAGGCTGGGCTGGTGCTTCATGAACTGGGGCATCACCACATTAGGAGGTTTCCTGGGCCTGACGTGTCTGCAGCCAAGACTGACAGGGGCCCTGATTCCTGTGCTTGAGCTCTAGAGCAAACTGGGACAGTGCTGTCAGTATATACAGGTATTAACTTGTCCTTGTAGCATCATCAGCCCTGTCCATTCTTCATGTCTTTATCCATACAATGGCCTTGGGGGTACAGCTGTGCTGAGCTAATTTTATGGGTACCCTTTAAAATCTCTTGCTAAGTGTAATGGCTGAGGTCCCACATTTATTTCCCTTTTTATTTCCCCATCCACTGCCTCATCCTTACTGTTGTGCATCTCCAAGAGCTGCAGAGCAACAGCAGCTCACCAACACATTCTGGGTAAATACAAAGTGACACCTGGGCATTTTTATTTGCAGCATCTCATTGCTTTTTACATTTTCATTAGGTACCTTTAAATCTTTTTTTAATGCTGCCACACAAAATTTTAAGCAGCGTGCCACCAATGTCTGCAGTTAGGAAATTCACAGTGCTGGAAGTTAGGCAAGGCACAGATTGTGGTGACAGAGCAGCTGGAAAGATCAAGTTCAGCTTATTGGTACTGGGAGACTCTAAAGTTGCACATATTTACAATTTCTATAAGCATCTGAAAATATTTCTCTGTTTTAAGCCAGAGAAGCTTAATTATGATTTTTCTGCATGTGTTGAGGTATTTGTCCAGAGTTTTACACTAGGTTACAAGAAAAGGATGCAGCAGCAGTGACCAGCCAGTCCTACTCTTCTGCCCTTTGGATGCTTAAGACTGAAAATGTGACTGAAAGTTCCTTTCTTTTCATTCTTTAAGCACATAATAGAGAGCAACGACTGTCCAGACCAAGTCCAGCTGCATTGTTACAGCTTTAGTCAGTAGAGGGAGTATGGAAACCTGGGTTAAAGGCACATAGGTCACCCATGACATCCAAGAGATTTGACTTTCTCCTAGAATTCCTCTCTGGTCTGCAAAACCAGGTGAATTCTCTACACATACTTTTTTTCCTAGATACCAAAATGCAGCTGTTGGCTTCTAACAGGGTTGATGAAGCTGAACGTGAGGGGAATGATCTTTTCTGCTTGCCACGCTTTTCTTCTGGTGCAGCCTCCCTGGGAGCACCTGCAGCTGGGGCTGGTCTGGAGCATCACCTTTGCTCCTCTGTGTCAGGACCTTATGTCACCATTAGTGACTGCAGCAGGGTTCTGTTTGCCTCCAGGGAGGACACAGCCTTCACCTTCTCACTGAGGAAGCTGAGAAGGTGGCTGTGTGCATGACTCACTGCCAAATGTAGATGTTGCAATGAGCATCCTGCAGAGCGTTTGCTGGGGCTCCCTTGTGTAAGGGGAAGGATCCTGAAGAAGAAGAAGAAGGAACCTGATGGATCTGTGAGCTTTCTGCTTGAAGACTCAGCCCCAAGCTGGTGCAGAACCAGAGGAATGATTTGGGGGCTCTGATTGGTGCAATCCAAGAGTTTGAAATGGAGGTAGGCAATATAGGTTCATCCATTCTCTTACCAGTGTGTCACTCTCTTTGTGTTTTCAGATGTAACACTTGGTCTCTGTTTCCCATAAAAACGGGAATGTGGACTGGCTTGATTTATGTTTACCAGAAACTTCAAAAGAAATTTGCCACAAATCTGATATAAAGTGAATTGTACTTTTTAATGTTCCAGTATTGCTTGACTTTTGGTCAGACACCATGTAGCCATGATACAGCACAGTCCTGCCAGAGTGCATCCAGCATTTGTACTTTCTAGAGCTCATTCCTTGCATTAGCAGTCTGGGAACATTCTCCCGTGACTGCCCCTAATTGGTACTGCATGACATTATGCAACCCATTTCAGCTGCCTCTAGTCTCTTAAATGCTGGGCAAAACTTCATCAGAGACCTTGGTTGGCTGAATGCAACAGAATAAATCCTAACATTCATCTGCACTCATTCTGTATATGTTACAGATGGAAATGCAATATCAATATCAACAGTCCAGGATTTAACTTCCAGTCCAGGCTGTGGAACTCCGGATTCATTCAAGTCTGCAGAGCATGGATTTAGAAGTATCAGAAGGAAGAGCTGCTGTATTCCAAGGCATCGAGTTCCTAAAGCATAAAGGATGAATTTAGCAAAAGGTCAAGGTAAGGGTCAAGTCTGGTTTGATTTAAAATGCTCATAATAGAAAATGTGAGAAAAATAACAAAAATAAAGGAGTTACTATCTTCAGATCTCTGTGTGCATTTTTCTGCCTCTCCTCATGTGTGTGGGTTTTTGTGTTGGTTTTTCCTCTTCCTTTCATTCTGACTGCTCTGCTATGACTTATTTCTCATTTGCTCAGCCATACAAGGGAGATATTCTGAGGGCTAAAATTCATTAGGCAGTAATTAAAACAATGGAGGAGCCATGTTAATGTAAAACATTTACATTTCTTCTGTAGTTTTCAAGAAATAACTCTTCTGCATCTGTCATCTTTTAGGAAATCTGTCAGAAAGTAACAAGTAGCATCTTTCTTTCCCTTAAGATTCCAGAACTCACAGGAAGCTCAGGCATCTCAGAAAGTTTTTGTTAGTGTCCTGTACAAAATAATTAAAGTCAGAACCAGTCAGTGGTGATGGAAAGGCTCCTGAGGGGAGGCACAGCCAGTGCTGGGTTTGATCTGTGAGGGACTGATGGTTGCTCCTCTGCACACAACCAGAGATGACAAAGGACACCTGCACCTTCATGTCATCATCTCAGGAAAGCAAAGCATTGCAGAGGATTGTTTACTGGTAACAAGGGGGGGTCTGTTATTGGAGGCACAAGGAAATGGAAGAGGGCTGTCTGTCTGCTGTCTGGCTGGAAGAGATCTCTTTTCCATGAAGGTGCTTATTCTGGGCTCAGGTGTGGTCCTGTTCTGAAAGGCACTTTTCTATTCTAAAGGCACTTGCAAAACAATCTTTAGAGTGATGTAATTTTGGGACATGAGTGAAGCGTGGCAAAGTGGGGAGAGGAATTACCCAGAGAATTCAAAACAAAAACTTGTGCAAGTGTCTGGGGTAAATATTAAGCTCTCCTAACTAAACCTTGAGGGGATCCCATCCTGTAGTGCATCTGTGCTGACTGCACATCTTGGATTGCCCCTCTGAGGCAGTGACTCCTGCAGGATCCCCACTGCAGGACAGCAGCTGAGTGTGTTCCCCCCGGGTCAGCACAGGAGACATTCTGGGTGCAGTTTGCCCTTTGTGAGCCTCCTTCCTACCCTGGCAGGAAGGCTGCAGGGAAAGCAGCTTTCACTCTTCCACCCTGCACCCCTGCCCCTCCTCCTCGATGTCTGGACACTCGCCAGCCTGTGACCAACTGTCCCCAAGAAATATTTGCTTCCTGTTTTTTTTGCTGAGACCTCCAGAGGCCTCGTTTTTCATGAATAAAATATGAGCTGTTCTCCTGGAGCCATGAAGGGAGGAAACCACTGCCAGTGCTTTTTATTGCTGTGGTTGCTGATGCCTCTGGCCTCGCTGACAAGGAGAACAGAGGAGAGAGGAGAGGGTTTAGCCCAGTGACTGCTTGCAGTGTGAGCTGTGCTGCCTGGAGCCAGTACTGAGGAACAGCTGACTTTGTATTACCTTATTTCAAGCAGTTTGTAACTAAGGAATTAAAACATTTCAGTTTGAACTGAAATTTCTGATGGCTAATGCTTGGTTTTCAGTCTCTTCCCCACCTTTTTTTATTATTTGTCCAGATGAATGTAGAGTTTTATAATCTCTTGTCATAGCTGAATCACACTTTGATTTTTCTATGAGTTTCAAGAGTTTATCAAGATTCTTTTGCATTAGCTTAATTTTTCTTGCAGCTCCTCTTGTTTTGGCACTTTGTTCAGATTTAATAGACAGGATATGCAAACAATAATATTAAATAACAATGTTTACCCTGTTGGTTACTGTGCTTGAGCTCCTACTTTGAAGACTTAATGGATGAAGTGAAGGGATGTCAAATACTACTTTCTTACCCATACCAAAAGTATTTACTATGGGGTTTTTTTTCTGGGCTTTAGGAACTATTATCCCTAAACATCATTTGTCCTGGAGACTTCCAGGCTGCCAAGCAGAGCTTTTCATGTAGGTATTTCTTTTGACTGTTACACTGCTACCAGAGCTGAGATTTGAGACTGATTCCCACACCATTTCTGGATCCTCCTTAATAATTCTCCTAAGAGAGTCCCTGAATTCAGTACTCATATCAGCTAAGAACAGGTCAGTTTGGTAGAAATATTTTCATAATTGTTTCCAAGTTTATTCTGAGATTTAGCTTTCCAGTTCTGCATCTATGCTTATTAATGACATTTTGATAGAAACTTTACCTGAATGACTAAAAACCTCTTTCATCCAGCTGGCACATTGACTGGAAAAAAAGATGCTGCCAATATACATGTGGCAAAACTAAACCAGGAAAGTTTGAAATGCCTTGCCCAGAAGAGAGAGGTTTGGCCTTTATTCCCTGTACTGAGCACATTTGACTTCCTCCTTTAATGACTTAAACAAATACATTTGTGCAGGGTATATATACATTAATAAGCATGTCTATATGCTTGTATTTACATGTTTGTACATGCAGGATGTTTGTGTAGGACACTGTATAGGTTTGATTAAATACAAGCTGACCAATAGCTCAGAAAAGGTCTTACATTTTGAAGAATATTAGTTTTAATCTCTAGACATGAAATGCAGATTCTTCCACTCGTACAATGGATATTATTTGGTTATTTCATCCACTTCTTAAATTAAACAAAGTTGTTCAAGGCATTTGCTCAATATTTCAGTTGTTATTAATGTAAAATATGGTTTATTGCTGCATTAGAGAAGGACTCTTAGGCAAGGTGCTTCCCAGTTTATACAGTAGGGCTGAATAAACTCTGTTCCTCAAGTCCTCTGTGACTATACTGTTCTTCAGAGACACCCCTTTTTGTCTCATCAGTGAATTCCTATTTTAAAACCTCCTGAAATGCCATGGCATAAGGTGATAAAGGTGCTGAAAGGTCACAAAATGTTCCATATTGTCATTAGGGTGAACATGAGCTGGGCTTGTGCTGTTGCTTTCTCTGCCTTGCAGGGTTGATCTCCTGTTGATGGGTGATACAAACACTGATGCCACCTGCACTGAGTTCTGTCACTGTAGGAGATTGTTGGAGTGGAACAGAGAAATGCAGAGCTGCAAACACAATCTTTGTTGTAAAATGCATCTATAGCAGCTTTAAAAATGGGATTGTTTGTAGAGATTATCTGCCAGAAGCTTCACTGGGCTTAACTGTGAGTGGATGGTTTGACCTAATACAACCAGAATACAGCAAAATCCCCCTCATGAACTTCCCTTGTATCAGTGCATTGTAATAATCACAACTGTGCTTAGTAAACCTCATTTCAGAATGGAAATATTACTTATAGAAAATAACCTCAGGGTACAGTGCTACAGCATGTTGTGTGCACACATGCACATCAAGTGAAAGGTGTACAGAGGAACAAGATACACCTCACCTGGTCTAGATTGTGGGTTATAAATCAATTTATTAGAACTGGAATTTTATGGAAATGAATGATTGAAAAGGTAGCTGCCAGCAGGAGACTTTATTTCCCCAATACATCAGTCAGTGTAAGCAAGGTATTTGACTTCTTTAGCTGAAAAACAGAGTAGAAGGGAAGAGTATAATTAGAAAATCCTATGCTGCAGCAAAGTGGATCTTTATTGAAGAAATGAAAGGTTTAGAAACCAAAAGCTTGTGCTGTCTCTTAATGACATCCCACTGCACCTCAAAAAATACAGCACAGGGAAAGGCCTGATCCTGATTAGGGAACTGCACCTGCAAGCCACAGCACAGAGTGCACACTTGCTGTGGAGCTGATTAATTGATTTCCTGGAGATAGTTCCTGTAGGTGGAGTTAAACCTGGATTTATGACTTTTGTAAATTTGGGCTGCTATTCCTTGTTGAACTCATCAGGCTGGGAGCACAATGTGCTTCCTAGCACTGGGTGCTTGGATGAAGTTTCATGGCAATGGTGACAAAATCATCTGTCCCTGAGACAAGCCCATACAGGCCAACTGTGGGATGTAGAGATGGAAAGTGATTTTGCAAACTGCTGCTGCAGAGATCAGGGATTCCAGGAGAGATGGGTGGCAGAAATGTGGGTTGTGGAGTTGGGAAGTGATTGCAAAGATCAGGGATTCCAGGAGAGATGGGTGGCAGAAATGTGGGTTGTGGAGTTGGGAAGTGATTGCAAAGATCAGGGATTCCAGGAGAGATGGGTGGCAGAAATGTGGTTGTGGAGTTGGGAAGTGATTGCAAAGATCAGGGATTCCAGGAGAGATGGGTGGCAGAAATGTGGGTTGTGGAGTTGGGAAGTGATTGCAAAGATCAGGGATTCCAGGAGAGATGGGTGGCACCGTGTCCTTGCTGAGGCCTTGGCTTTGGCAGGCTCCAGGCACATTTCCTGTGAAAACAAATGGCACAATTGTTGTGGGACAGGTCTTGTTTTGTGTTGGGAATGGTGCCTGCCTCCTGCAAGCCCACACTGGTACAGGAGAAGTATTTCACTCTTCTATCTGCTTCTGGGATATAGGCTTACAAGATTTTTCATACACTTGGCACCTCTCAAAACAGCACAGTCCCAAGGCAGCAATGATGGACTGATCCAAGGTTCTACTTTCTTTTCATCTGCTGCCCAGATTGACCTGCTTATGTACTTCTAGATCTACCATGGACACAAACTGGCCTTTAAATATAGCAATATGGCTTTTTTTGCAATGTGGGGATAGGGAGAGTGAAACTGCTCTGCAAGTTTGAAGTGCTGTTTACAGGGGTTATCTCTAATATCCTCTTTATGTTCCATGAAACAACTTCAGGGCTTCAGTCACATCAGCCCTGTGAAGAAGGATCTGCATTGAGCCAGGTATTTTAAGTGGGGAAATTGTTAGACTTCAACTCCCTGACTATTGGGACCTGAAAGTCACAGCAGTGTGTCATTTGCAAGGCAATTCTCTCTGCAAGTGCAATATGGCTTTTTTTTATGACCTTGATGTCACAAAACATTAATAATCTCTTAAATCTACCCCACTTGCAAACAAAAAAACCCCAACAAGGTACAATCATTTGTTTGGATTTTGGATTGGTATTTGTAGTCTGCTTAAAAATCACAGCTTTTGGTGTGATACATAGGTGTGAATGCAGAGGGTTTCTCTGCCAAACTTGCTTGGATACAATAGATAAACAAATTTCAGTCTGTTGGGAGGACAGCTGTTTCCATGACATTTTGAGCCCAGTTTGGAAGTATCTTCATCTCTATTCTTAGCATGCTAAATGGGCATTATATGGCTTAATTTATATTTGTGTTCTGCATACCAAAAAGAAGGTTCTATTAATTTCTTATTTCGTTTCTTCAATAAACACCTCAGATAGTAACCTGCTGTTTCTGTTCTGTTACCACAAACATTCCTAGAAGTATTGCAGAGGATGTGAAATGGAAGGTACAGGTGAATTACTGGAACAGGCCAGATGCCTGTTCAGGCAAACACCCCCTTTGAGAAGCCCACTGTTACCACAGGCTCAAAGGAAAGAGAAACAAACCTCAAGTGTGATATATAACAATCACAGTACCTGTTCAGAGAAGTTTACTTTTCTTCAAGAGTTGAGTTGTCTCATACTTTTAAATTTTAATTAGAATTACCATTGTTACTGCTGCAATATAACTATGCTAATTACCTTTAATATATTCTGGCATTGAATTCCACAGGATAATTTATCTTAATTGTATTTTCCCACTTGTTAGCTTTATATTTGGGGTTTTTCACTTATTAACTTCATATTTGTTGTATATTACATTGAGCTCATCTGTCAGTACTTAGGGCTGGAACAGAGAAGGTAGCATTAGCATTTTAATGTGTGCCTTCCATATTCATTCTGATGAGTTAAAGCACTTTACAGATCAGGTTAGTATCATTGTTTCTCTTTTGCTGTTGTGAAAGCAGTTGTTGACATGGAGGGAGTTTCCATTTTACACCAGCAGTAAAACCAAAAAATGGATTAGGATCCAATTCTCATGTGTTGCTGTACAGTGCTCTACAGAACATCACACTGGCTGCATTTTGACAGTAATTCTTTCTTACTGGAACATATGTAGTTCATGTAGTGCAATTAATACAATTAAATTGACAGGAAACTGAAGAAGTGTGTGCATGTTCCTGGATCTGGGTTATATCACAGCATTTGACAGCCAAAATCCATGTTATAAAGGATTTTCTGTAATAAACATTCTAAAATGAAAATGAACACCTGGCAAAAGATCAAGCTTTCTCAGCCTTTCTACATCTGTTTTAGTAAGGCTGGGATTTTTGGGAGTCAAGGCTGCCCTTAGCTCCTGGCAATCCCTGCAGCAATATCCAGTTGGTGAGTGAGATCATTTGGGGCATCTTGCTACTCTCCTGTCACAGGACATAATATTTCTCCACAAAGAAATGACCTCCTTTTATAAACCTTTTAATAATATTTCTTATATATTTCTTACCTCTTATAATAATAATTTCTTACCTCTTTCTTATAATATTTCTTACCTCTTTTTTATAAACCTTTTCTTTAAACCTTTTAGCATCTTACTGAGAAGTGACAGCAGGGATCAGGGTGACAGGATAACAGCCTATTCCATCAGTACTGAGACATGGTGTGCTGAGGGTTTGGGCTGGGTATTTATGTTCTGCCCATTACTGTGGGCAATATATATATATATATATTTATTTATTTATTTATTTATTTATTTATTTATTTATTTATGCTCTGCCTGATACTGTGGTATTTAAATTAGGTCAGACATGGTCTTTGGTTGAAACCTCTCCTTAATTAAAAACATCCATTTTTTGGCAGGAAGCAGAGGGCAGTTAGTTGTACTGTTAACAGCCTCCTACCTTTTCCAGACTCCTCCTGCCTTACACAGGAAAATTGCTACTATTCCATATCTCACATACAGCTCTGGCAGAGCTCATTATTGTGAGATTTACATCACACCCACTACACAAACCTGTTTGGGACCAGCTGGCTGCTTTAGTGACTGGGAATCAGTGGACTGGAGGTGATCCTGCATGGGACTGTGGGCCTTCATGCTCCAATTTTTCTCATCTGCAAGTTGTTACAAAGATTGTTCCTTGTGTGCCTTGGGATCTTCTGAAAAAAGCATTCCCTATGTTAAATTACAGTGTCAGAGCCTTTTTAAGGATGGTTTTACTTTTCTGGTGAATTAAAGGCTGAGAAACTGAACTGGATGCTTCAGTGCCCACAGCCACAGCAGCAATCCAAACCATGTCCAGGCACTGCCTGCTGATAACATTTTAAAATCCTGGCTTAAGTGTCAAAATTGAAGCCTCATTTCCCTCCCCTTCCCCATTAAACACAGCTTTGGTTGTAGGTACTGAAATATTTTTTGAAGTCTTGGACAGAGATAGGAAACTTTTTCATACTGGCTCCTGTCCCTCAGCTTTGATCCTCTAACATGCTCCAGCAGTTCATGAAAAGGAAACAGGATTCTCCTGCCTCTCACAGTACATTCTGTAGCTCTGCTAGAAAACATCTGGTGCTTCTTTTGGGTTTAAAACAGTCTTTGTGGCAAGGCCCAAACAACATGGAAATAAACAGCTTTTTTCTTTTTTCTCACAAAGTACAGGCTGGCTCCAGTTTGTTACAGAACTTGAGGCTGAGAATTTGATGAGGATTTTGTACAGAATTTAATGAGGTCAGAGAACAAAATAAATCTTGACACCCCTGGTGACAACAAGAAGAGCTATGTAGAGGGGAATAATTTTTTGACATCCAATGAAAAATATAGATCTAGAAGGAATTTTGATTTGCAATGCACTGAGACTGAGCTTAGACAGTTTGCAGGCATGCCCGTGATCTTTTGACAATTGGGAAAATGCAGAGTTGCCCCATTATGGTGGATCTTTGTCTCCCTGCTTTTTGGAGGATACATGGAACTATACAGGGAATTATCAGAGGTTTATAAAATAGGCTATGCTTCCCCTAATAAATAGACTGTAGGAACCACACTGGGAGCCCTAAGGCTGGCTTTCTTCTCTGGATTAAATGTATATAAAGAGAAGTGAACGGGATGAAGAACATGATCATGCCCAGGATCTGGTTACCTGGATTCTGTGTGTTCGAGGGCCCCTTGAACAATAAACTTATCCCTCTCAAATTTGATTCCAAGTCTACAAAATAAGGTGGTTTTTGCTCACCTTTGAGGTCAGGAGGCTTGCAAGTCTCTTTTATCTCTAGGCCGGCCCAGGTAAGTGCAATTGGCAGTTGCCCTGACCTTTGAAAATGAACTAAGTAAAGGACAGTGTGCTCTTTAGTCTTGATTTAGACAAGCAACAAGGTTTAGGGCCTTTAGGGCAATGATGGAGTGGTTCCAACAAAGTTCTACTTTCTTTTCATCTGCTGCCCAGATTGATCTGCTTATGTACTTGTAGATCTACCAGTGACAGAAACTGGTCTTTACATATAGCAATGTGGGTTTTTTTGCAATGTGGGGATAGGGAAAACAAACATAACAGGGAAAATAAATATGTGGTACTGTGCTGGAATGGTTTGTTCACTACTTAACCTCTGTTTTTTTGCTGTGTTGTTCCCTGCCACCCATGAATAAGATGTTATGCTCATTACTGCCAAATCTCCCTTCAGTCTCTCCATGCTCTGATCCTCCTGTATTACTTTTTTTCAGTAATGCTTAGTTGTAGATGTTTGACTCTGAAATGCAGATGTCAACCAACACATTTCTGTTTCAGCTGAATGAACAGCTATGTTCACAGATATTATTTCTTCTCTCTATGACTCATTTACTTCATCTGTAAAGAGGAGCTTCATCCTCAGATGAAAGACTGACAATAATCTACTGACTTAATAAAAGAGATATTCCAGGTTCTCCACTGCCAGTGTGAACTTGCATAGGGTATTTGGACAAACACAGAATTTCAGAAGGCCTCCACTTAATGGATGCTGAATTTCTCTGAACATCCACTTGCCTTTGGGCTCATGGGCAGGAAACAGGAAAATGGCAGTAATTCTTCAATTGTGCAGCATGATCCATCTTGTTGTTTTATTTTTGTGTGAAGTGCTGCCCCACATTCCTTGGAATCACTGCTACTGCAGCAAGGTAGTTTACTTTCAAACTGTGGAACAACAGGAACTAGGCTGTGTTAATGATTAAATTATACTGATGGTGGGAGTTTAAGTAACAGCTAATGCACTAATTTCAGTATAGGAAACACACTAAAAAAGCAGTAAGAGCTCCTCTTGATCTTCATAATTAATGAGAACTGCCATGATCCTTCAACATATTTCTACCCACACTTCCTTTTATGTTAAGAAATAGACAGGAACTCACAGAAGTCAGCTGTAGAAAGCCTTTCCCAAAGCACTTTCCAGCACACTGCACAAGCCATGTGTGTTCCCCTAAAGGGTCTTGGAGCCAGACCTTGCCCATGCTGAATCCTGGCCAAAAGTCTCATTTCTTCCAGTGAAACAGAACAAAGTGAGGCCTCCAGACAAGAGTGCACCCAGCACACACCTCTGAGCTGTGTGTACCCAAATAAGATCCATCAGCTGTGCTGAGTGTTCCTGGAAGGGAGATGAGTGGGATTCTCATCACTTAACTTTAAACATCTCATTTGGCTAGTTCTCAAATATCTCTATAATTCATGGATGGAGGAGAGCATCATTAGAGAGCAATTCATCCATTTTACGTGGCTGCAGTACAATAAGGGGAATTCTACCCCAATGCCTGTTTCTCTGCACTCATTACATAGAAAGCCTAGACAGCTGGTTTGGATATAAATGTCTGAAGATGAGAGGTTTCTCTCACCTATCTAGACACAACAGAATCTGCTGGATATTAGAGGCCTTGTGGTGGCTCTGGGTCAGATAAATGCCTGAAATCATGTTGCCACTTGGCTGAGTCATTGCAACCATGCAAGATCTTAATTTTCATTTAAAGACTGTCTATAAGAAGTTTCTGAACTTTAGTCTTGGCCTAGAATGAGTAAGGCCTAAAGCAGCCACTGATCTTCAAGATAAGAAGGTTTTTCAGCAGCTCTGTAATCAAAGGAAAAAACAGCTTTTCTTCAGATCACTGCTTTAATCTTGTTCCTCCCACCAGTGCTGGAATTTTGTGTTCTGCCCCCAGATGCAGAAGGCTCTTTATAGTGTCAGCCTGACTGAACAGTAGGAGCTGAGGCTGTCATTGCAGCTGCACCTTTGAGGTGCTGGAAATCACAGAACTGAAAGTTGACAGTAATGAAGTTGTGCAATATTTTCAAATACAGTTTCTGCCACCACTCAGTTCCCACAGTACAGAGACAGGGATTTCTAGGCTTGTGGTAGGGAAAAGAATGAAGGGATTCAATTCATGACCCTTGTTGGCACCTGGGGTCTTGGTGCCACCCCTTCATGTGGCCTTTATGTGAACTGTCATCTTTCAAATGTTGCTGTCTTTGGGGAACAAGTGAAGGATTGGGGCATTAGGGTGGGCATTGCTATGTGACAAGTTGAGTGTCTCATCAGCTCTTTGCAGAGAAGTGCTTTATCTCTGATGCTGGTGAATAAAATGGAAAGGTACTTCAACATTTTGGCTGTCTTTATTTAAACACTATAGATAACAGCAAAACACAAAATGTTTGCTCTTTTTGTTTCCCTAGATGCAGGCATCAGTATTCCCTTGGTTTTTATGTTACATTGTCTGTGTGATGCTTCTGTTTGTCAGAGTAATTTAAAAGAAAACAGCAGTGAAATTTTTTAGAGATCCCAACAGCTAATGCAAATACTTGTCAAATCCCAGTAATGGATCAGTCAAGTGGAGACAGTTTTGCCTATCTGTGAGAAGCCACTTTTCAAAACAAGATATATATCATATCATAGAAAACAAGAGGGTAGTAGAGAGTATTATCAGGCAAATGTGATAGCCCAGAGATGTCAGATTACATACCAGCTCTCTACACATAATGGTTTAATTAAAGTCATTATTCTGCTCACCTGTGTAAAATTAACACATCCACACATCTCCATAGGCTGAAACTTAAGTGTCTCCTGTGCTCTCCCATGTCTGGGACATCAGTGAGGGGTTCTTTGCCTGCACATAAGCCCCTGTGAATAAAGAAATGGTAATTGGGAAATAGTAGTGTCTGTGGGGTGATGGCATTTCAACATTTATAGTCATCCTGAAGCTTTGTGACAAGCAGGTACAATACAAGCTGAGGGACAGCTTTGTGGGAGAGCACTTGATAGAAGACACAAATTCAAGTCTACAGGCACTTCAGCCACATCACTGCTGGAAATTCCCCAGAGAAAGTTTAGCAGAGAGGCAGATTTGTCAAAATGATTCAGGGAAATGACTGCAAGAGCTGTGAAACTTTTTTCTAGCTTCATTGGGCTTGATAAAAGAAGGGAAGGGCAAGAGTGGCTGATTCTCCTCCCAGAGCCACATACTTTTTACAGGCAAAATATAACCCCAGACCCGCTGACCTTCTTTGTCATGTAGAACAGGGCTGTAATTTAAACATTTACGTAGAAGTTATTTGTATTGATAACAAATTAGTGTATATAAAATCAAGCATAAAATTTTACAATTGATCAAAAATGAGGTTTAACTTCGAAGCAATTCCTGATTTGAAATCCTACCCCAAAGCACCTGAAAATATTAAAGAGGATATTTTTTCAGAACTTCTTTAAATTTATACTCCTCCTTACCAAATGCATATAATGCTTCTTGTTAGTCTCACAAATGGAGGTCACCATCATTGCTCTGCCACCTTTTGGATAAGGAAAGAGACTTGGACCTAAGGATAGGGACTGAGTGAGCTGGCAAATCAGGGGTGGAGCTGGATGGAGAAGTGAAGTCCTGTTGGAGCCCAAGCCTGATTCAATAGGCACCTTCTCGTCTTACTCTTCTCCTGGTGCCATACTGTCTCCCTAGGCAACTACAGATTGGAGAGGAGACAAAAATTCTTGTATACAGTCTGTAAAGCAATGACTTGAGCTTGGATGTAGGAAAATGTCAGGGAAATACAGTAACTAGCAGTTGAAGCAGAGGCGTTGAAGTCAGGTGCTTCAGGTTCTATTTTTGGCTTGGACCAACCATTTCCCTTCTGACTTTGGCTTCCTCCCTGCAAGATGAAAAATGAGGATGCCTACAGCTGCCTCCTGAGACTGGATCATCTTGCTAAAGCCAGGACTGTCAAATCTCATATTCTGGGTGATGCTCAGTTGACCTCAGCTCCATTCTTCTCTGCTTTGCTGCCTGCACCTCCTTCCTTTCTATCTCTGCTTTTTTGGGCTCCCACAGGCAAATCAGAGCAGTGTCACAGCCACAAATCTGGGGATTGCTGCTGGGTGGGAGCCTCCTCTCTTTCTGCATACCCTGGGGCCTCCCACCACAGCATCTGATGTGCAAAATATCCTGGGCTGCCCCTTGGGTGATGTGGGTGTCTGCAGAGGTAATGAAGTACACTGAGCAGAGTTATGGCCCTTGTGCAAAGCACTTCCACTCCTGTCTAAATTAGGGATGCAGTTTGAGGGCACAGGCACCAGACAGGTGCTGGAACACGTACAGGGAAAGGCAGCAGAGCTGCAAAGGGTCTGGCACAGAGGTCTGATGAGGAGTGGCTGAGGGAGCTGGGGGTGCTCCTCTTCCTGGAGAAAAGGAGGCTCAGTGGGGAATCTTCTCACTCCCCACAACTCCCTGACAGGAAGGAGCAGCCAGGTGGAGATCAGGCTCTGCTCCCAGGGAGCAAGGGACAGGACAAGAGAAAACAGCCTCTAGTAGCACCAGAGGAGGTTTGGATTGGATATTGTGGAAAACTTCCTGATCAAAAGGGTTGTCCAGCCCTGGCACAGGCTGCCTAGGGCAGTGGTGGAGTCACAATCCCTGGAGGGATTTAACAGATGTGCAGAATTAGCACCTGAGGACACGGAGCAGTGGTGGCCTTGTCAATGCTGGAGACTCCACGAGCTTAAAGGGGTTTTCCAACCTAAATGATTGTATAGCCCTGCTCCCTTGTATCTCCGTGCAATGTCAGCCCAGGCACGGCTCTGGGAGGGAGCAGCAGGAACTGGTGAAGGCCAAGTGATGGTCACCACCTCAGCCCGGCCATCCTTGCTTTGAATCAACGAGTTTCCAAGCTGCAGGTGTGTTCTCTTTGCTGCGTTCCCTGTTAAATCTAATTAGGCTAATTAGGAGGTCTCCCCCTTTTTTAATGGGAAGCATCTCTTGCCTTTCCCTTCTTTTATCAATCAAAACCGCTACCACCTAAATTCAGGTGTGCTGAGTTTCCAAAGCTGCAGGTGTGTTCTCTTTGCTGCTTTCCCCGTTAAATCCCGGCTAATTAGGGGTCTCTCATTTTTTTTTTTATGGGAAGCACCTCCTGCCCTTCCCTTCTTATATCAATCAAAATCGCTACCGCCCAAATTCAGGTGCGCCTGAAGAGCTCCTCCTTCCCAGATCCCCATCCCAGTGCCTCGGGGAGGGAGGCGGCGGCTCCAGCGAGCAGAAGGCGATTTTTACGATTATTCCTGATTTTAGAGCAGGAGCGCTCGGAGCTGCGGGCAGCCAGGAGGAGCCTCGGCGCTGCCTTTCCACCCTCCCACCCCATTCCGGGAGGCGCCAGGGCCCGGCAACCAGGAGGATTTCGGCGCGGGGCGGCCCCGGACCGGCCCCTTTGTTCGTGTGGGCCCGGCAGCAGCGGCGGTGCCGGCCCCGCATCCTCCTCCGCCCCCGCTGCCCGAGCCGCCGCCCAGCTCCCTCCTCCTCCTCCCGGCTCCCGGCTCCGGGCTCGGCCGCGCAGGGAGTGGCAGGGCGGCTGCCGGCCGGGCTCGCATCCTGCGGCGGCTCCGAACCCCCTGCCCCGCAGCAGGGCGGCACAGGGTAAGGGGGACAGCGGGAGGGACGGCACAACAAAGGGATGGAGGGATGGATGGAGAGGGCGCGGGAGGAGCCCGGGCAGCGGGGATGCGCCGCTCGGTACCGATGGGCGGCATTGTCCTTGGGCTGGGGAAGGCACCGAGCATCCCCGGCAGCCCGGCTGGCTCCTCGGCACGGCGGGAGGGCTGCGGGAGGGCTGCGGGCCTGCCGGGGTGCGCACCCTCAGAGCCCGGGCCTGCCGGGGGTGCGCACCCTCAGAGCCCCGGGCGGGTGCGGGGTGCGCTCCCCGCTCCTGGGGCACCGGAACGGCGCCTTGGAGCCGCCTGATGCCATGGAGACCGAGGTGGGAGTGGGTGTCAGCATCCACGGCTCGGCGCCCAGCGAGTTTTGGGTTTGGAACGGGAGGAAATTTGTCTTTTGTCTTTGGGAGTCTTGGCTGCTTGCTGGGCTCAGTGTCCTCGCTCGGTTTTTCTTGTTTAACGATCCAGATATGACATTAAGCACATCCTGCAGGATCTGATGTGGGTTTTTGTCTGGTGCGAGATGTGCATCTGAGGAAGGCCCAGGTTGAGCTGCTGACATTGGCATGAGCAGCCAGGCCAGTTGAAGGAGGGCTCTGCCCCTTGCATCTCCCGACGCCGAGCAGCAAAGGGAGTTGGGGGCAGCATCCAGGGATGCAGGCAGAGGCAGGAGTTGTTATCTCCACAGCACCCACAGAGGCTGCAGCAGCGTTTTGGAAGCGCTGGGAGACAAAGCACTGTGTCAGCACCGAGTGTTATTTGCTGCTCTGTTGAGCATCAGTCTCACAGGCCTACAAACCTTGTCTCAGAAACTCATCCTGCTGGAATGGATGTCAACTTTTACCCGTCCATCCATTCCTGCTGGCTAGAAGTGTTTCCTTGAGGGTGACTTGCAACTCAAGAACTGGTCTGCATGTGGACAGAGATATTTGGGGTGCCTGGCTAGGCTTGTTGGCCTCAGCCTCTGCCCAGCTGCCTGGTAAGAGCATTCCTGTCCCCATCAGTGCTCCAAGAGAGCCCCATCAATCAGCACAGGTCTGTCATTGCTGGTGTGGTGATGCTTTTGAACATAGAGCAGCTCCTGATTTTACAGCTGGGTCTGCGATACAGCATTTTAAGAAATTGCCTGCCTGCTGTTAGAGCCTGCCAGGGATTAGGAAGGAGGGAGTCTGCATCAAACAGCTGTGTTCTCATGAAAGTTGTCACTGCCTACCAGAAATCTCTGGGAGTACAGGACTTCAAAGGCTCAGCTCTGAGACGTGGCACAAGTGACAACGTTAGCACCAGGCACTGCAGCACAGCGGGGAGAAGCTGTGCTGGAGCCTGTCTGTCATCTCAGGAGCAGAGATGTGGGGCTGCCTCCAGTTAAGGGAAACCTCATGTGTTTTCTCAGGAGATGCTCTTAGAATCAGTATGGATGGGATTATCTGCTGAGGCCAAGGGTTGTTGTGGGCTCCTCGAGCCTTGGAGGCTGCCATAATCTACAAGCAGTTCCTGGTGTGTTTCCTCTTTATCCCCACTTGTGCTTTTTGGTTTGACAGAAGAAGTCATGGCGAACCCAGAGGGGGGTTCTGGTACCAAGGGATGTGGCTCTGTAAGGACATCCAGCTTAATTCTTTATTGTTGTGTTATTGGGTGGTTAAAATGGGTCAAGGTGTGTGTTCCACCTCCTGGTTGAGGCTGTTGATTTTATCTATCAAAATGCTGCCTCTGTCCATGAAACTTGGGGAAATTTTTTTTTTCTTTTTTTGAGAGGGTGTTTTATAATTCTGGTGAGGACAGGAGACAATATATAAAGCCCAGGTACCCCAGGTACCTGGTGTTGGTACCACTTTGCAGAGAGTACAATGCATGGCAAGGTTTAGATGCTTTCAAAGCTCTGGGAAAGGCCAGGTATGGGTAGCTAGACCTGGATGTGACTTGTTGCCAGCCTGTGTTAGACACTGGTGTGCACTTATCTATAGAGATATCTACAGATAGTTATGGAGAGATCTATTTTTTTCATGGATGCCTTTTATAAATACCTTGTGATTCTTTCCCTCCCCATCTTCCAAGGGCTCAAGAATGACCAGGAAGTTGCTGACATGGGTTGAGAGCACTATTTTTTCTTCTCTTGCTGACTTAAATGCCCCAGTAATCAGTCTCTGGCTGTAATTCTTTTATCACTGTTCTTGTGGTGTTTATGGTAGAATTTCAGGTCTTGTTGGCCAGGGAGAGCACCTTGGATGAAGGTCCTGGTGATGTCAGACTCCAGCATGACTTGGGCTTTGTTTTACTGGTCAGTTTTGTAAAACAACCACATTAAGTTGCTGAATGAAGATGAACTGTCCATGCTCACTCCAGAATTCCAGGTTAGAGTAAGGAACTGGGCTTGGTCTTTTTTGTGTCCTGTTTTCTCCATGTGGGTCCTCCCTATCTCATCCCACGTGGAAGCTCTTTCTCCGTGGCTGACACCGATGGGGACACACAGAATTCTCAGTGTGCCACTGTACAAAGTCTCTTTCTGCAGCACCCCCGTGCTCTTGGAGCCTTTCCCTGCTCTGCTGAGAGCAGCCTGTGTGCTCTGAGCACTGGTGATGCTGAACAGGACAAAGCAAATGCACTTCCCTCATAGCTGCATTTAATTTCTTGTTTTTATATGATTGTGCAGTAGCTCTTGTTGTGGAAAAATGACTTCTGTGCATGTGGCTGATACTTTCTGCTATTCTTGAAAAAAAGATCCTGTAGGAACCCTTTTTAAACAAAACCTACAGCAAACTATAATGTTTCTGCATCAGACTTTTTGGAAATCATTCCCATACACTGGTACAGTTTTATTATCCCATTTTAAAAAAGTGAAGCTGTCTATAAAACAGCCATGGCTGGCTCAGATGCAGCATAAGCAAAGAAAGATGTGTGAAGAAATAAAGCCAACTTTTTCATATTTTGTTGCCTTTTTTTTTTTACTTCAGAATGATGGAATTAAATATGATGCTGACTTGAACTGGCACTGAAAGTAAGTGGTATTTTCATTTCAGTTATTAATTTCTATTGAGCTAATGTTTAATCACCTGCATAGTTGCAGAGGAACGTGGCACAGACTGGCAAAATTCCATGTTGCAGTTTCTGAGCCTGTCATGGAGTCTCCATGTCTGCTGAAGCACAAAGGGAATCTAAACTTTGGTTTATTTTGAGAGTTTATGCTCTGAATCCTGCTGTTGAATCCCTTGATAATTCCATTTGTGCCTGTGAAAGCCAAATGATTATTTTTGAAAATATTTATACTTTGTGTCTACAAAATAAACACTTCAGAAGGACTTCCCAAGTGCTTTGATGGGTTAGATATTCAGGGAGATAGTGGTGCCATCTCTGCCACTGTTTTACAGAAGTCTTGAGCAAAATAATTTCTTTCCATCTGTTTCTCCCAGGTCCAAAAAGGATGGTGTAATTCTGACCTCCTTTGAGGTTTGTGAATGAAATGCTCTGGGGATATTGGGTATGTGGATCTTGGAACTTTTAAATCCCTTTCTGCTCCTTATAAATCCCTCTCCTGTGCTTTCACACATGCTTCATTTAAAAAGGTAATGCAAATTAAATTGTATTGCCTGTGCCAGAGCTCTTGGTCGAAATTAATTCTATTTTATTTTACTGAATAACTTGCATAGTGTAGTAAAGATCACGTGGATATTGGTTACACTGGGAAGATTTCACAGGAACTTCAAGAAATCATCTGATCCATCTGTCTGTTCCAGATTGGATCTGTCTTCACCTGTCAGTCAAGGCAGAGGTTTGAAGATTTTTATTTTTCAAAGAATAGCATAGCAATGCAGGGACTTGCACAGTGTCTCTGGGCAGTCTGGCTCAGTGGGAAGTGTTTTCTGTCGTGTTTTCCCCTTTGTTTTGTTGTTGTCATTGTCACTTTGCCTATCTGCCTGTGTCTGTACAAAGTTTCACTGACAAAAAGCGACACAATTTCTTTTGCAGCATGAACTTCTTTAGCAGCACATCCTCTGCTGGGGCAGGGGAGGTTTCCAGCCTGAGGCACCACTCCTCACATAGTCACTGATAAAGGATTTCTCATTTTCTGTTCTTTTTCTCCTTTGGCATATTCCTCCCCTATTTCCCTGTTGCATCATGCTCTGACCACTCCTGTGTCCTGTAATTGGTACTGGAAACTCCTCAGCAGCCTGACAGGCACAAAAAGCATCTGCCTGTTGAAACCAACAACATTTCCCATCCTTTGTGGACACTCACATTGATGACCTGCAGGTGCCTCCCCTGGATGCAGGGACTGTCCTGGCTGCAGAACAAATCTCCCTAGAAAAAGAGGCCTCTCCAGTTGTGTTTAATGAGCTTTGTAGCCTCATATTGGTTGTTGTATATTGTGTCCTGTGCTACCTCTGTGGCTCCCATCAGCATGAAGCTGGCCCTGGTGAATCAAGCCTCCTCCTTGGCTATATTTAACATTTAGCTATTTGTTTTATAACTGAAATCCTTACTATGCAAATTGGAGCAGGTCAGTCTGCAACCTTGCATAAGTGCCTTTTTATTTTTTCTTTTTTTTTTTTTTTCCCCTCTGGACTCTTGTTTCCCAGCTGGTAAGTTTGGCATGTTGAGCTGATCCACCAGCCATCCCTAATGGAGATTTAATGATGGACAGTATGGCACAAAAATGCAGGCTTGTGTGGAAATGCTGCTGAGACAGAGGATGCCTGCTGGAGGAAGGATGTTTTGCCTTTCATTGTTCATCTTTTACCTGTCTTATGTGGCCTTTTACTGGGGCCCCTCTAGTAGCTTTTTGAACTTGCTGAGTCTCATCCATAGGAAAACTTTGTTTATATGTGTACATATATTTATGTATATTTCTAGTAAATACTGGCAATATCAATGCCTCCTGCAGGCTTCATCTTGATGTCTCTGAAGCATCTGCAAGCACTCTTCCTTTTTTTATCTCCCCAAAGCACATTGGCTCGCTGCTGGGAAGGTGTAGGAGCACTTCCAGCACACTGACATGGAAATGTCAAAGTCAAATGGTGCTTTTTGGTGATCATATGATTCAGGTTTATGGAGTGCTGTGATGCACTGTGCCTCAGGGTGCCAGCAGCTTTGATTGCCATTGCTAGGAGTGACAACTCAGTTTTTGCTCTTGCTTTTTGGCTGAAACGTGACCAGTTTGAGTTAGAGATGTTGTGGCACTGCTCTGCACTGTGATGTAGGGAGGCTGCTGTTGTAAGGGCACTGTGCTTGCTTGGCTAGGTGAGATTGTATCTGATCTCTGCACAAATCCTGATGGTGGCTTTGCCTGCACTAGTGGTACAGGAGCAGCCTGTTTCTGTGGGAAGTGAGGGAGCAGCCAGGGCCACGTGGTGACTCTGGAGCTCCAGCTGGAACAGGTAGTGCTGTGGTGCTCCAGGAGTGGGGTGGGCTGCTCCATCTATCCTGCCTACCTGCTTGCAGGCTGAGTGCAAGCTCTTATCTCCAGAGATATGAACAATTCAATCTCATTTTTAGCACTGATCTGTCTGTGCAGACCCTTTCCTTTTGGCTGTTGGCATCTACACGTCACAGACTGCTGTGTGTGCTCCTCAGTGGCATGGCAGTGTCTGGACAGAGCTGCTGGTTGAAGCCACTAGAAACGGAGCACCCCAGCTCCTGCTGGCTCTCTGCTGCTCTGGGAGGAGGCTGGCATTGACAGCCTGGCCCAGATGTGGTAACATCTCCTGTTCCTGCCAGCCCTGCAGGTCCTGTGGGGTGGGCATGTTGGGTCTGCAGACCTGCTGTGCAATCTGACTGCAAAGGGTGGGGATTTATCTTCTCCCTCCCTAAAACTGCAATCCCAACCTCCCCATGCATTTCATCCTAGGGAGCCATCCTGTGCTGCTCAGTGCCCAGAGGCTGAGCTGGGATCTTGCCTCTCTCCATGTGCTGCAATCCACAGTAAACCTTGGATTTTGCAAGGCAGGGTGTGAGGAAAAAGGATCTGTGTGGCAGGAGGAGATCACATTTCAAATTGGATCCTATCTGTCAGTATTATAACTTGCCAAAACTATGATTTTGGCATCATTGATAGGGATGTCATTTGAATATGACAGGAGTGTAATTTGAATGAGATGTGTTCCTTCTTGTACTTTAAGGTCCATGAGCTATCCACACTCCTGTTGTGTGAGGAGTGTGTGACATGAGTGAGGTTACAGGTGGTTAATTAAGAAACTCCATGATTAACACAAAATGACTGAAAGCAAACTCTCCAGATTACTGTTCTCCTTGTCTGCACCACTGGCTGTGGTGGGAGCTGTGTGGATATGTCAGTGTCAGTGAGGGTTAGCAGTGTTTGTAGAGAAAGCAGCAATTGATGCACTCAGCCCAGGGGTCATCTGCTGAAAGGGAAAGCTGAGTTTGGGCTGGTGAATCAGCAGGGAGGAGGAGGAGGAGGGTGCTGCTGGGAACAGTTGTGTCCAGCATTGCTCTGTTCCATCAGCACAGCAAGCAGGATGCTTGTGTGGGGACAGGGGATGGGACTTGCATTTGGTGTCCCACAGGGAGAGAGGGGGTTTGGTGACCTCAGCTCTTTCAGGAGGTGGTACCAGTGGTGTAACCCCCTGCTCTGCCCCTCAGCTGGCACATTGGCACTGTTACCATCCCTCAGTGTGCAGCCAGGACATCAGTGACCCCTGGGGCAGAGGGAAGCAGGAGTCCTGGCTGTCAGTGCTGGGTCTTAGCTATGGGTCACTAGAGATTGGATCTTTAGAGGTGTCTTCCAAGCCAACTGGTTCTACCATAGTCTGTATTTACTTTTTAGCTTCCCTACTGCTTTATCTTAACACCCAGAGTGTGAAGGTGGGTTAATTATTCTTTAAACTTTTGGGAGCAGTTGCTTTGTTTGAAGGGATGAGATTCTGTCAGCTCACAGTATTTGGCATAAAGTTTGTCCCTGGCCTGGTGAGGTTGCCTGGGATGCAGCCTGCACAGGCTGAGTTCAAGTGAGGAGGCTTGGAGCAGTCAGCTGACATGACTCAGAGCTGGTGAGAACTCCCCAAAGGAGAGCATTGCTTGCTCACAGTGGCACAGAGAAGGCAGAGCAAGGGCAGAGCTCTGCTGGGAGCTGGGCACAAGGGGAGGGGGTCAGAGCTGTGCAAAGAGCACAGGTGGGCAGAAGGCTGGCTTGGATAAATTGGGACTGACATTGGGGCTTTCCTGGGCAGCAAAGGCTGGTAAAGGAATGAACTATCTTGTACAGTGGTTTCACAACTCTTGGGAAGGGGCTGCAGCAGGGGGCAGGGTTGTGTATTCCTATCCTGCATCCCTGCCTGAGCTTTCGGCAGCTGTGAGAGGCAGGGCCAGGTTTCCCTTGGTGTTTGCCCTAGGGTTGTTCTGAGGAGATTCTGTAGTAGATGTTACACCTGCAGTGGCCCAGGGCAAGGCTTTGTTTCATCCTGGGATGACCAGGTCTCCATCACAAACAGGATTGCATTAACAATGGTGCCTTTTCCTGGTGCACTTGAGGGTGTGTGTGTGGGCACTGGACAGCATTAGTGGAGCACAGTGAGGACTTTAGGGACAAGCCCAGTGTATCCCAAGGTACACCAGAAACTTGTTGCATCCTAGTTGTATTAACCAAATCATCTGCAAGTTTCAAGTGGTGCAACTGCAGCGCCATCAGACAGGCTGGCCTGCAGAGCCTGCCTTGTAAAAAGGGGGGAAAATAAGGGCAGGAGGGACCCAGGTCCTGGTTTTGTTTCATAATCAAAGTTCAGGACAGAGGTTAGATTATAGAAATGCACAAGTTCGAATATATGTATTCATCTGAACTCCAGTTAGTAACAGATAAAGTGCCAGAGTGAACTTTGGTGCTGTGCTAAATCAGCACTCAAAAGTGAGGAAATTCCAAAAGTTCAGATCCTTCTGCAGCTCTGCACAGTATAGCATGGCTGGGTTGTTGTATAGCTCATATTTAATTAAAGAAATTGTTTTTCCAGCAGACAAATGCCAAGCCGTTATAATGGAATATATATGTCATGTATCATTGTGTTTCCTGCACTTGGCTTGCTCTCCTCATGTTTCTCTTCCAGATGCTGTTTTTGACAAATAAGACTTTCTGTGAATAGGGAACTTGGATTTTATCAAAGCCTCCTTCTCTAATGGAATAGAGTGGTGATAAATCAAGTCTGAACTGACCTGCAGGACAGCAGTTGTGAAACCTCTGTGTACATTCTGTTCCCTTCCTGCAACGTTGGTGTCGTGTCCCTAATGAATCTCTGCAGGGACACTGTCCCCTGACCCCAGGGATGAACTCCAGGGAGCAGAAACTCCTCCAGAATCAACACCATGTCCAGGATTTTTCCCACAAATTAGAGATAGTTGTGCTCTGCAATTAGTACAGAACTGTTGCTGCCTGCTGTATCAGTCCTCAGGAGGCATTCTGCCAGTGTGAGGAGCACAAGCTCATCCAGCCCATAAATTGCTCCACAGGTTATGTCGTGACTTCCTTCAATGTACTTTGGCTGCTTCTCTCTGCACTTTGCCTCAGGATTTGCATTGTGGTTTTTAGAGTGCAATAGGAGGGGTTTGCATATTGTTCCTTTAAAAAATCTTGTTTTAGAAGTAAATCACAAGATGTTTGGTCTATCACAGAGGTTAGAATTAGTTTTAAAAATACCTGAGCTTTTAAATAAAACCCTTCTAGGCTTTCTCTTGGCATTCTGTGCTAGTTTTTACAAAGTTTGAGTGAGCAAGAAGACTAAACACACCTTCTCTAGAGGTTAACAACACTTCACACTTGTCAGGGAAATTGTCATGACAATGGAGTTTTATGGCTGAAAACCTATTTGAATTCTCCAACTGCAGGAGAGAAAAAAGCTGATGGCTGACAGAATCCCTGGTTTTCACTACATGTAACTGTGAGCAGTATGCTCTTTTGTGAAAAATGCCAATCACTTGGTTTTTTAAAATTTTAAAAGTTTAATAGTAATAAAATGGTTATGAAAATAGCAATATAATTAGAGTAATAATAATTTGGACAATTAGGTTTAGGACAATACGAGACAATAAAAACAAAGAGTTAGGGACAGTCCAGGTACCTCTTTCTGGGCAAAATAAGCCCGAAAAAGGACCCATGTTAACAGAGGATTAACCCTTAAAAACAACAGCCTGTTGCATATTCATACACCTCATACATGATGCAGAAATTCCATTCAAACACAGGATTCTGTCTGGGCAGAGTCAGCTTCTTCCTCTGAATGCTGATGATGTCTTCAGGGCTGAGCAAGGTGGGAAGAAGTTAATTTCTTTTGATAATGGAGCAATAAATTCTTTGAAAGATTTAGGTGTCCTATCTCAGTGGCAGTACCTCATTCCTCTCTTTTTAAAGAAAGTATCTTACATAGCATAGTTTCTATTTTAACATTATGTTTAACCTAAAACTATATTTAACACACTACTCAAGAAAATTAATACAGCATCACTTTCTAACATAACACATACAATATTCATTTTAATATTTGCCAAAAGCCAATCATAAAACATGCATTTTTCACACCTTTCATTCTTGCAGTACTCTATCTCCATTCCCTCTATGGGAGAAGGAAAGGTTTTCTTGGGAGAGGAGTCTGACCTTAATTAAAAATGAGTGTTTCTCATTTCCTGTATACTTGAGTTAAGTGCAAGGATTTACTCCTAATCTGCCACGTGCTTCAGAAATGGGTTTCTGCTGGCTTGTCAGGAGTAACTAATCAGAGAAGTGAGAAGGGAATGGCACAATTACCTTGGATGGGATGGAGCATCTTAAGGAATTAAAAGATAAAATGGCCTTTTCTTCTCAGCATAATCTCTGTCTCTATCAGCAAAGCTGCAGTTTGACGTTATCATATCCTGTCTCTGATGGGATTCATTTCCTGGCCCTTTCACACAAGTCTGGCCTTTGGATTTGGATTTCAAGGCAAAATTCTGTCCTTGAAATCCCTAACCCACCTTTGCAGCATGATCAGTGTTGGGAGCTTGGGGCACCAAATCTTTATTTGCTCTTGTTCCTGGTGTGGGACATTGGCAGTAAAATATCCAGGAGTAAGAACTCCAGGAGATGGGGCTTTGCTGCCTGAAAATCTCATTTTTCTGGGAGTGGGGAAGGTGCAGAAAGGCTTGGAAATATGGAGTGGATGCAACCAAATGCTCAGAAACAAGACATAAAATAACTTTAAAAAAATCAGTACCATTAGGCCAGTAAAGGTTTTATATAAGGCCTAATAAAAGAACACCAGATTTGGCTCTTTTTGCCTTTATTCTGTGAGCTTATACTCCAGTGATCAGGGGCTCAAATTCTTCTCTAGCATTTTATTTTCAGGGAGATGCTGAGCTTCACCTCCTGTTTTGAACATTTTCAGTGCCTGATGCTGAAGGTTTCTGCCCTCAGTGGTGGTGTTTGATTCAGAGGGGCAGCAGGGGTGGCTCCAGGGCTGTTCTCAGGTGGGTTTGCTCTCACCCAGAGTCCCACAGGCTCTGACAGAAGTCAGGGGATGAAACCCAGTGACTGTGAGAGAATGACAGACAGAATATCAGGGGATGATACCCTGAAATCTCTTGGAGGCTAATGCAAGAGTCTATGTGTACATTGAACCATGATAGCCCTGAAAAGGGCTGAAATTCCACTTGCAAATGTGCTGCATCCCAAACCCTGGTGTTCCTCATCTGTAGCATGAACATGGGGAAAGATGGAATAGTGTTTAAGTAATGGCACAAGCAATTGATTCTCAAAAAGTTGTCTTAGATACTTTCTTGTGCTAACCTTTCCCTATCCAAATAGTTGTCTTTGAAGCCACTGATTATTTGCATAAGTCAAAAGTCCTTTAAAAAAAAGTGTTGTTCTGTTTCTCTGCATTGTTGTTATCATTAACATTTCAGACAACATGATAATGTTGATTTCCCTCAGTCTGATAATTAAATGCTGTTCTTTACCTTTTTTTCCTATGAGCCCCATCCCTAAAAAGGTCTGTGCATCTCTGGCTGATTGAAAAATTCAAATTTAATTTCTTCCATGTGAATTTTCGAATTCAGAAAGTTAGAAACCTGAATCCAGACCAAACTGTTAGAGCAGTATTCAGATCCAGCTGGCTGGAATTCCACATGGGTCTGCTCTTGCAGTGAAATGCCCAGGGTGTCCTGCTGGGTAAACACTTCTTCCACCCAGATCCAGCCAGAAGGAAGCACCAGGCACAGGATGAGATTCAGGCCAGCTCAGTCTGGTGTCTGGAAACATGTTCCTGTGTCTTGCAGTTGTTGTGAGTCGAGGTGAAGAGATCCTTATTTTGTGTGTATCCATGAGGGCTTTCCTCTGGGGAAGTGTGCTGGGTCTGGGTGTCTGCTTTGTGACTTTATTGCTGTCCTGAGTAGATGTTATTCCATCTGCCAAGTACTGCTGTGATTTGTACCATTTGCTTTCCTCGGGGTAACAGGGATGGATGAAGCACAGAAGCTGTCTGTGGATAAGCTGTATGGCCAAAAACTTTTTCTTCCAGTCCTTGGTTTGTGTTATTATGAAATTATTCAATTATATCAATTATGAATAATATAGAAATAAATATACTAAAATATATATTATATACATGATTTATTATATCAATTAATAAATTGATATACTAAATAATATATTTATTATATAAATTATGAAATAATTGACCCTGAGCACCTCCAGTTGTTTGTTTTAATGTGTGCTGCTCTCATGTAATTATCCATGGTGCTGGCCAGGTATATCCAGATATATTGCTCCTGGTGAAAGGTATTTCTTGGCTGTATGTCTGTACTTAGTTGAGAACAGTTCCTGTCTCAGTTTTGGAGACAAATTTCAGGAGATTATACTCTGGAATGAGTGTTTCCTCTAAAGAGAAAAGGGCTTCAGGAACTGCCTTCTGCCACTGAGAGAAATTGATACTAGTGAGAAAAAATCCTTAAAAACTGTTTATTAAAAAAAAAAAAAGAAAAAAAGGGAGGGGGGGGGGGTAAAGGATTGCATAAATACTAGATATGAGCTCCTATGATAGGAACTTACCCACCTACAGCAGAACAAAAAAAGCCAAAAATGCCCAGGGAAGAAAAGGACAGGGCTGACACATGGCCTGGATAATGGTGACAGGTCCCTTTGTCTGTGTGAGGGAAGAGGAGCTCAGAGCAGAGCAGATGGGAGAGCTGCTGAATTTCCTCACAGCAGCTGAAGTTGTGGGTTTAGTGCTCTCTTGGTGGGTTTAGTGCTCTCTTGGTGGGTTTAATGCCCTTTCTCGTGGTGGTTCAGCTCCTCCAAGCTCTCCGGTTCAGAGTGGCCCTGCTGCTCCCTGGCCGGGCTGAAAAAGAAAACAAGCCAAGGCAGAAAGAGTTCAAGGGAACAAAAAACCAAAAAGGAGGATTCCTGGTACAGCCTGCAGGCTAGGGGAAGGAAAGAGAAGAAAACTCTTGTTTTAAGCTAGCAAAAAACCCAATCCAACAAGAGGAATGAGGCAGCATCCCTGGAATACACTGCAGTGAGACTGAACAGAGCGATGCCAGGCTGCGACCCCGGCTCCTCTTAAGGATACCACCAAAGTTCAGGGAATAAAGCAGATGAGTATGTTAAAAACTAGACCAGACTGCTGGTACTAAAAGTGATTTCAGCATTTATTCTAATAAAAAGAAAGGCCTAAAGCAGGGGGCCCAGGCCGAGCAGGAGCATTCCCAGCGGGGACGGAGCAGCCCCGGCGCTGGGGCCGCTCAGCAGCGATGGCCCCGATGTTCCAGGTGGAGCAGCACAGCTTCCCTGGGTCAGATGCCCCTTTTTATCCTGATTTTTGTCCCTTTGGATTGGTTTCTGTTTGGATCCTTCATTTGCATGAGGGTTTTAGGCCTTGATTGGCCCATGACAGTTCTGTCCAGGCTGGCTCCTGGTGCACTTTACTGAGGTGTGTTATGGTACCTTGGGTGCTGTATTTCTTATAACTGCCCTTTGAACCCCTTTTACAATATAACAATCAAACTAACAGTACATGCTTAACAACTATCAACTATTTTACAACAGTTTCCAACCCATTTTTAACAAGTACATAAGGTATCATCATAAGTCACCCCAAGACAGTTCCCATTTTTAATCTGAGCCCATATAACTCACATTTCCCAGCCCACAGCACCCAAAGCACACTGGAGGGAGCGATCCCAGGCTGCAACCCTGCCCTGGCTCCTCTTAAAGATACCCCCGACATTCTGGCCATAAAGCAGATCAGTACATAAAACATCATAATAAAATTACCCCCAGACAGTTCCCCTTTTTGAATCTGAGCCTATGAGACTCACGTTCCTGGGAGCACACTGGAGTGAGATTGAACAGAGTGATCCCAGGCTGCAACCCTGCCCTGGCTCCTCTTAAAGATACCCCCAATATCCTGGGCATAAAGCAGACAAGTGAATAAAATATCATCATAAAATCACCCCCAGACAATTCCCCTTTCTGAATCTGAGCCGATGTGACTGACATTCATCTGTCCCCTTTTCTGGTGGAAAGATGGGGAATGGAATATTTTGGTTGTTTGAAGCTGGGTTTGGTGTTGTGCATTCCTGGGATGCTTTTCTTGGTTGTGGGAACAGACAGAACCATTCATCCTGGCATGGAAAGACTGCAGGAAGAATCTAGCAGAGATCTAGAAAATGCTTGTTGTCTGTCATATCTTGTAAAGGAAATAAAAACAAAATAAGCAGAGCTGGTGGCACTGGGGTATCTAGAGGAGCAGATGGGGTTTTCTTTACAGTCTATCAGGAGAAAGTCACATTTCCATGAAGTTTTGCAGGAAGGCAAAGTGTGCAGCTTGTGCAGGTAATATGGGGTGGAATACAGGAATGATAAATCACATAGAGAGAATAGAAATTTTCTGTTGCCCTGAAAGTTTCTGGATAGAGCTTGAAGCCTATTATGGCTGGTTTCAGCACCAGGGAAGAGGGATGGCTCATGTGTTTCTTACACCACATATCTGCCTGTGTTCAGCCTCTACTGCTGGGAGCAGATTTTTTGGAAGAGCTGGAAATAGGTTATTCAGGAGGGCTCTGCTAATAGAGCCTGTTGGGAAGCTGAGGGTTCTGTATAGGAGCTCAGAGCATGTTGTTACCTCTAATGGAGCAGGGCAGTGCCCTGTGGAGATCCTGGCCTGTGTCCCAGGCCAGGGATATTTCTGCAGCATAAAGGCTGCATCACTCAGCCAGGAACTAATGTGGGACTGGGATGGCTCAGGCAGCACTGCTCTGGGTGGTGGAGATGACCTAATGGTGTCATTTGGAAGAGCTCAGTGTTCAGAGCTTCCTAAAAATCAGCTCATGTATATTTGTGCTGAAGTGGGGGAGAAGCTGGTGACAGAGGAGGAGTATTTGTCCCTAGCAGCACGTACAGACTTCTTTAAAAGCATCCCAGACGTTTATTTTTATCTGTGTAGCACTGACAAACTGCATTTATAGTAAAATTTACTCCACTTCATCCTTATTTCCCTGTGTGATGATGAATGTGCAGGGTGTGCTGAGGCAGCTGTCCCTGGCTGTGGCCAGCCTGCAGCTCGTGACAGTGACCCTTCAGCTGGAGGGGTTTGTCCATCAGACCCTCCCCAGGAGCTGTGGGCACCGCCTGGCAGGGCATCTGCTCTGGCTCCCAGTGGCATTGGAGAAGGTTTTCAATCTGTGACCCCAGTGAGTGTGGCCATGAAGTGTGTGAAAAATGCGTATTTTATGATTGGCTTTTAGAAAATATTGAAATGAATATTATATGTGATATGTTAGAAAGTGATGCTGTATTCATTTTCTTAAATAGTGTGTTAAACATAGTTTTAGGTTATAACATTATGTTAAAATAGAAACTATGCTATGTAAGATACTTTATTTAAAGAGAGGAACGATGTACTCCTACTGAGATAGCAGCCACAGGACACCTCAATCTTTCAGAGAAAGAGAATTTATTGCTGCATTATCAGAAGAAATTAACTTCTTCCCACCTTCCTCAGCCCTGGAGATGCCTCAGGATTCAGAGGAAGAAGCTGACACTGACCAGGCAGAATCCTGTGTCTGAATGGAATTTATGCATCATGGATGAGGTGTATGAATATGCAACAGGCTGTTGCTTTTAAGGGTTAATCCTCTGTTAATCTGTGTCCTTTTTTTGGGTTTATTTTGCCCAGAAAGAGGTACCTGGACTGTCCCTAACTCTTTGTTTTTATTGTCTCATATTGTCCTAAACCTAATTGTCCAAATTATTATTACTCTAATTTTATTACTCTTTTTATAACCATTTTATTACTATTAAACTTTTAAAATTTTAAAACACCAAGTGATTGGTGTTTTTCACAACCTGGCTGTATTTCAGGATAAAAGCATCTGTCTGTTCCAAGGGGAGCATGATTAGCAGCCTGTGGAGTTCATTTGGTTTTAGTATCAGTGTGTTGAAAGCAAATGTGTTTGTGTAAAGATTCCTGGCAGAAATATTTATGTGGTGGGAATACACTTCCTGTTGTTTCTCTCCCCAGTGTAAAAATATCCAGTTGTCCTGAGAAAAAGCAGAAAATCACAATATCCTGTGATGGGAGGGGACAGCTGATCTTTAGGGATAATGAGAATGTGGAGAGAGGATGAACTGAAGTTCCTGTTTCCTCAAAGATGAGCACAAAATAGAGGAACACACTAAATTCACTGTTCCCTAAAGTTTATATGGTTCTAGCTGCAAAGTTAAGGATCCAGAGATGCTCTCTAACAGAAAATTGTAAAACTGTAAAATCCTTTTATTTTTCTGGCACCTTTTCCTACTTAAATTCTTCTTTACTGCTGTTTTTTCCTTCTCTGTGTCTTTTTATCTTCTTATCCACATTCCTGGTTAATTCAGCCAGCTGTGTGGAAGCACCAGCAGCCCCAAGTTTCTTAATCCTGAGTACACCATCCAACCTTGTAACCAAAATTTAGGACCAAAAAATGAATAAATTCAGGAGTAAGGCCATGTTGTGGAGAGGGCAGACTTTCAGGCTGGAGGTGATGGATGCAGATCTGTAGGTAGAGCACATCACCTGCCAGCAGAGGAGTTAGAAATCAAGCTTGTCTGTAAAATCAAAGCCAGCCCTGGGCAAAATGTGTACCATGAGATGGAGTGGGTGGGAGATGCCACATCTGATGGCTTGACAGATTACAGGAACCTGCCTGATCAATGTTTCTCACCTCTAAATTCAGTTCCTTGTCTCCCTGTTTTATGCTAACCAGAGCTGGAAGCTGCAGCCTCCTGTCCAGCTCTGACAGCTGTTCCCACCAGCTCTGCTGCACAAAGGCTGGGTTTTTCTCTTCCTTAAGAAGAGTTTCTTGCTCTTGTCTGTTATTCCTGCTGTGGGTGATGTGATTGGAGCATCCAGCCCTGAATATCTGCAGGTGTCTGAACCCAGCCCAGCTATTGAACACCTTGGTGGGCACATGGGGAAAAGGCTTTAATCCCTCAGTTTTTTGCTCAGGCTCCCTCCCCAGGATGTCTCTGCTGATCCCTCCTTTCTCTGTCTCTTTAAGCTGATGTAGGATGACTGACTCTTACTGCACTTTGGTGTTTTAGATATTTGTGAGCCCTCAGGAATACAGCTTTGGAATTCTCCTTGTGGTTTTCCCTCTTCTGTGTCTGCCTGCAGCTTTTCCTGGAGCCCTGCCAGCCCTCTGCTCGCTCTGCCCCAGCCTCTGTTCAAGTCCTTACTCATGCCTCAATCATTTCCCATCCCATTATTGCAATTCCTCCTTGCAGCATCTGTAAATCTTTGATTCTCAGGGGTGCTGCCTCTTTCCTTTGCCCAGGAAAGAGTGTCCCCAGTTTCTGGCTGCTGCTTGGATTGCTCTCCTTGCTCTTAGGTTGGCATTGTCCCTGCTTTACTCTGCTGCCACCCTTTTTCCTCCACATTCTAGCCTGCTGACTCCCAGCCTCAAGATTCCTTTTGGCTGATAGGCTCATTTTTTTATTATTTTTCTTTATCCATTAGGAATGTTACTGCTTTTTTTTTTTTTTTCTTTTAACAACTTAGTCACTTCCTTTATTTTTCCTTTCTTGTCATAAAATGTGCTTGCTGATGCAACATCCTTGCAAGGAATTTGGAGGTTTTATTCCATTTGCCTACTGGGAAGGGCAGTGACATAAGGAAGGGTTGTGACTTCACTAATGAATAATTGGTAGAGTTAGGCTTAAGTTTCAGGAAATTTGGGGTTTTGTTTTTCTTGTGGTTTTTTTTTTTCCTCAAATTTTCTTGTAAATCTATAGGGCCAAATGCCCTTTTTTCTGTGATAAGATTTTGGATTTGTCTTTAAGGACAGGAGCTGAAAACCCCATCTCAGACACTGGCATCATCCTTCCTTCCCCTGCCAGTTTGGAGAGGCTGCCCTGAACATTCAGCAGAATCAGGAAAGCTTTTTACCTCTCAGACAGTGCTTTTAGTCAAGGGGGATAATATTGGTCAAAATTTGCTTTAGCATGCATGAAACCCTGGGCTGTGCATGAAGGGTGGTGCCTTTTGTCAGGGCTCTGACAGCACCACAGAGGCTTGGCAGGTGCTGAACTGAGGCTTTAGGATTTAAAACTAGTCAAAACCATTTCAGTTACTCAAATCCCAAACTGTTTTAAATTCTTGTTTAATGGCTCTGGGAAGTTTCACCTTTGGACCAGGACTTTGATGAAAAAAAATGTAACACTTAAGGTGGGAGATGAGGGAGGTGATCACCCTGGTTTTATAGGAGAAGAAATGAAAGGTTCTGACTCCCCTAGGGCTGTGAGGACAGAGCTGGGCACTGCTTTTTGGGAGCCTGGTCCATGCTCTCCTGCTCATTCTCAATCTGATTTCTTTGTGCTCTTCTCCCTCAGGTGTGTGACCATGGAAGAAGAGGTGCACCATCCAGAAGCCTGAGCAGTTACAGCAGGACCGCTCTGGAGACACTGGCAGCAGGAGCCTGAGATACAGGAGAGAGGAATCATGCTGAAACCAAGTGGACTTAAAATCCCAGGCAGGGCTGGGAAGCACTCCAGCCCTGTGGGACGGGCATCAGGGACCAGCACAGCTGCTGCCACCACTGGCTCCAAGGAAGGTGAGGGCTCCATGCAGGGCATCAGCTGCTCCAGGGACTGCCTGGCCTGGAGGCACTGGGCTGGTGGAGCCAGTGTTCTGTGGGATGTGAAATTCCCATCTGTATGTGGGTCGAGGGATCAAAACAAATGTACCAGGGTGAATAAATGGGCTCCCTCTCCCAGGTAATGCACAGAACTGGCAAGTTGTGGAGTGGGTGCTGTTTGGGAAGATGAAGCAGGAAAGCCTTATAATTATGATTGTCTGGCAAAAGATTTTGAGAATATGGAAACTATAAGTGAGACTGAAATGAAAGCAAGCTTTGAGATACCTCAGTTTCTGAACAACTGGAAAACAATGGTGTGGCCAGCTGAAGGTGATCCCCTTTTGATGGAACAACACCCTCTGCTTGCAGACAGGCCCAAGGGTCAGAGCAGAGCCTACAGCTTGGCAGAAGGGGCCCAAAGAGGAGTTTTTGGGGTTTAAAATGTAACACAGTATGGGAATGTAATGATTCTTATAGGCTGTATGTAAATGCTATAGGATTTGTATCTTGTACTAGATTGGTTAGTGAGAATGAGAATATTCAACACAGAAGAAGATTTATGGTATTGTAATGGGAACCTCGCTCTCTCATCCTCTTCACCACACTCTTGCCTTCTCTCTCTTTACCACTGTGCAAACCCAGGGCACTGGGAATGTTTCTCTGTCTGCTCTGAGGGTGCCCTGACCCCCAGGGCAGTACTGACTTTGACCCTCATTCATGGAGAAAGTTTCCTAGGCTTCAAAATAAACTAGAATCCACAAAAGTGTGATATAGATTGCAGAGAGCAGTGTAGGTGAATCACTTGGTGAGAAATTGAGGTTCTGGGATTTTTAGTGTGTTGTGGATGGAAGCAAGATGGAGGGCACAGGGTGTCATCCTGGGCTTCTTCATGGGTGTAGGTGGCATTTTGTAATTGGGCAGAAAAGTCCCCATTGTGGGCTCTTTGGGATCAGTTATTGGGTTAAAAAGGGAAAATAATCTAGGTGTCAGTTCTTAATTGGATAGTTTAGTCTTAAAAGACCTTGTAGCAAGAGATTGTTGGCCATTTTTGTGGTGCTTTTCCAGTGCACTGAGCCTGGTGTGGACAGCGTGCAAAACTCTAGATAAGATAATAATAAACAAGAACCTGAAGACTGAAAAGATCCAGTGCATCTCTTTCCTGATACAAAACCACTCCAGGAGGGTCTCCCCAGACAGGGCAGCCCCCTGGGAGGGCCCAGCCTGAGTCCCAGAAGTCAGGGAATTGGCAACAGGTACCCGACAACCTCCCTCTTTACCTCTCTCTCCCTCTCTGGGGCCTGCTCTGAGCTGTGGCTGGCAGCTCCCAGCAGGGCCCTGCACCCAGGCCCTGTGCAATAAACCACAGGTTCCTGACCTGGCTGCAGAGATCTCTGCTCTCCATCCATCCCCACTGTCCTGCCCCTGATGCTCCTGCAGGGTGGGAGCCTGATAGATCCCCTGGTGGATCCCCTGGTGGGTCCCCTGATGGATCTCCTGATGGATCCCAGATTGATCCCCTGATGGATCCCAGATTGATCCCCTGATGGATGTCCTGATGGATCCCCTGGTGTTCAGGGCTGGCAGAGGTACCTGTACAGACACTGACAAGGGAAGGGCTGTTAATTGGGCAGATGGGAACCTCCCCATCACCTCAAACACTGCCCTGCAGCCATTGCTATTGGCCTGAGAGGATGTAGGAGTAATAACTGAGCACTTCAGGTGATTTGGCCTGTGCTGTTTGTGTCAAATTAATGCCTTTGTTTAAACAGAAACACTTGAAGCCCTAGGATTTGAATAATGACTTGCCTTCACACACCTCCACATCTTGCAGTTGTTGATCTATATCCAGTGTATACAAAAGCTATGCAGACTGTCATTAGTATAATTAACACTTCGAAAAGCAGTTGAGGGTGTGTTTTGCTTAGGATTCATTTTTATGGCTTATTGACTGCTGGGTTTTTTTTTAAATTATATATAATTTAGTAAATATTCAAGATGGGAGTTTTGTAGGTAATTTTCTTTCATTTCACTTTGTTAAAAAAGGCTTTCTTCTTGCTTCTGGGGAAACACATCAGGATGATGTATGTCCTATCAAAACTTGTACTTTCACTATATTACACTTTCATTTCAGAAGGTCACTTGTTGCTTCTTGAGATCTGTCAATCTCTTGTCCTTATAATTCAGACCACTTCCTACATGCCTGGTTACTTTGCTATGTGTTTCAGTCTACAAAATTTAGCAGAATCAGGAAAGCCTTTTGATCATATTGGTCAAAATTTGCTTTAGCATGCTTGGACAAATTAGTCTGGGATAATAATGCTGCAAAATGAGAGTCACCAGGCAATGCTGTCTCTTGTCAGAGTAATGCAGAAGTGTTAATTATTTAATCAAAACAAAAGGTTTTGAGGTTCCTGGGCACATTGGGATGGTGATTCAGGCACAGCCTCTGCATGGGATGTTCACACAGGCTCTGCTTGCTGCTGAGGCACTGACTCTGCTCCCTCATTGCACATCAGGGGCTTTGCTCATGGATTCCTCCAGCTGAGCTCTCTCTTCTTCCAGTGACCAATAGTGTAGGTGTAACCTCTGCCACTGTAGATTCTTTCCCCAAACAGTTTTGTACAAGCCACAGCTCCAACTTGGCTTTTTGCACATCTGCAAGGTCCTGTTTGAGGGGCCCATCCCTGCTTGGGGTCACGGGCAGAGTTCCAGATCCTCTGGTGTGATACAGCCCTGTAGGGATTGCCAAGGAGCTGCTCTTCCCTTGCTGAGGACTTGGCCCTGTGTGTGGATATCAGCAAATGTTTGGATTGCAGTTTAGTGTGAATGGGCTTTTAATATTAGAAAGCCTGATTTCTTTATTTTGTGCCCAAATCTAAGATAGTGAGGTATCCTTTTATTTGTTTGCTAGAGGGAAGCATAAATTGACAAAGGAAAAGTTTGGGATAGGTCGGGTTGTGTATTTTGGATAGGTTGCATAGTTTGGATAGGTTAGGTTGTGTATTTTGAAATTATTCTTCTGACCCTGTATTTTTGAATTTCCCCCTTGTTTCTCCATGCCCTCAGCTGTGATTGAGAAATGAACCTGAACTCCAGTGATGTGCCTCTGTTGTTCAAGATGGGAGTTTTGTATGTCATGTTTTTCATTTCACTTTGTTAAAAAAGGCTGTATCTGCCCTGTTGTGACTCCCTCGAGGTGCTTTGGTCTGGATTTATAACTGCAGTATGTTGTGGAGTTGCTTTCAGTTGATTTTAATCACATGAAAAACACCAAAATGAGGCACAAGATCTGAGGCCTCTCTTCCCCCCAGAGGCTTTGTAGTGGCATCTCAGCAGGCACAGCTGGTGTGTGTCTTGTGGTATGAAAGGGTCAGGCAGTGGCAGGGTCAAGGCAACCTCTGGGCTGAATGCAGCTCCTGTTTGCTGGAGTTCCTTTGTGCCTTGCTCAGCTCCAGCCATCTGCCACCAGGGGATGTGCAGCCAAGTGCCCTGGGAGGCTCCAAATGGATTCTGACCTTTTTTTGAGGAGTTCTGAGTTTTATCCCTGGAAAAAAGTGGGCATGGAGAAGGGGAGAGGTCTGGAGACGGTGGGTTGGTGCTGTGTGACAGATGTACTGCTGCTCCTCTGCCTCTGAGGACAGTGCAGGGGGCTTTTGGAAATGGCTGAGCCATTCTTGAGCTCTGAGCCATTCCTGAGCCATTCCCAGCTGGAAGGTGAGAACAGAGCACAGTGGGGTTGTTTAAACAAAGTGGGCTGGGTGTTTAGCAGTGGTTGGGCTGTGGTGTTGTCTGTGGCACCTTCTCTCCCAGGGTCCTGCTCAGGAACTGTGTCCCTGCATGGCCTGCACCTGCTCTTCCTCCTGCAGAATTCTCCAGAAGTCTGGCCAGCTGCCTCTTGCTGCTGTGAGCAAAGTGTGCATCCCAGAATCCTGCTGCCCTGCCTGTGTGCCCTTTTCTGAGAGCAGCAGCATCTCTGCTGCCTGTGGGGCCCAGCCCCAGCACAGTCCCAGGATTCAGCCTTTGGTAGGGGGAAACTACAAGGGAAAATACTCTTTTTTTTTTGTGTTAAAGTGGTTTAAATCTATTCCAGAGCCACGTGTCCACATCACTGAAAGCTTAACCATAGCAGGCACTGATGTGAATTTGGGGATGCCTGCAGCCAAAGAATCTGGTGGTAGATGGCTGTGGAAGCTGGATTTAATTTAATTACATTTCCTGGGATTAGTCAGATCTGGGCCACTAGATTTTATATGAGGTCTTGAAGTTGTAAGAAGGAGTCTCTGTGTGAGGTGTTTGAGAAGCCCTGCAGACACCATGAGCTCCATGACCTGTGTCTGCACTGAAAGTGCTTCCTGGGAGGCTGACAAGGTTTTCCTGACTCCACAAAAATTCATTACATGCCCCTGAACTGCTGCCTTACTCCTTGCCTCTGCACTTACCCTCCTCTTTGCCAGCCAAAGGAGATGTCTGCATTTTCTGGAGCTGGATGGAAGAAAGCCAGAGTGATTTGGGTTACAAAATTCAGAGCTGCAACACTCATCTATATCAATTTTCTACCTGGGTGGAGGATAGAAATCTCAAAAACCTGAAATGTAGTTGCAGAAGAGAACCATAAATCTAACAAAGCACAGAATTAAACTGCAGCAGTGCCCAGTCTGTTGCCTCTGAGATGTTCCTTGGCTCTGGGAGCTTGGGGAAAGACCCCAAAAGGAGATTATATCTTTCAGATTGCATGATAAGAGAAGATGCCTGCTCTCCTGTTGTACCTGAGATATGTCAGAGCCATCAGCTGAAAATGAATTTTTAAAAACTTTGATCCTCTTCCCCTCCCATAAGTTTATCAACCTTGTCTGCACAAGTGCAAGTGGAGCTACTTCCCTTTATTCTTACTCTGGAATACACAAATTGCTTTGATTTCTCCTTTCTCTTTTCCCTGGTGTCCTGTTCATATTCTTTTGTAGAAAGTCAAGTGTCTCTTATCTGTCTTTTATTTCTTTCTTCTTTTCTCAGGCATGGAGATTCCTCTTCAACATTTCCATGTACTCTTGACAGCTCACATCTATGTACCAGAAAAAGGGTGAATGCAGATGGGAGCTGCTGTGAATTCTATAGAATTTCACAGTTCATGGCTGGAGGTTTCTATAGAGGCCAAATGTGCTGTAGTCACACAGAGCCAGCTTGTCACACATGCTGTATCAGAGTTATTTCTCCTGAAAACACATTCAGAGTCTGCTCATGGAATGTCCTGAGTGGAGAGTTGTTGTGTCTCCTTACCTGAGCTGGTGCTTTCACAGAGCCATGAGGAAAAGAGCTTTAGTCTGGGTTAGGTACATTGGCTTGCTTTGGTTGTGTTTTTTTTTTTTAAGAACAGAAATTGCCATTTCCTCTGAAAGTCAGTGGGGAACTGGCAGCTGACATGGACTCCTGGAAGAAATTAGCCTTGAGTAATGTCCATGCTGGCTATCCCCCTCCCTCCTCTCCTGTAAAGCTGAAACAATGGAAAAAATAAGTTCTGCTGCTTTGCAGTAACTATTTTCCTTAACCAGACTGAAAATTCTTGTCTAGCTGCCTTAGGAGAGCATTTCCCACAAATGTGTTGGCTTATTTCCCATGTATCAAGTGAATAAAGTCACTGCTCTTGACCCCACATTTGAGACAGGTTTCTGTGCTAAAGGTGTGGGTCATGTGTAAAGAGCTCAAAATAATATTTGGATTTCTTGTTACAAAGCTCATATGTCTTGGTTCCTTTCCCACCCTCCTCCTGGAAAAGCCTGGAAAAAGATGGAAAGAGAATGGAAGCTGTGATGAATGGGCCCACAGAGCCCTCCCAGCTGGTGGAACAGGTGAAAGCTGCTGGGAAAAGAAGCATTCACATTTCAGAGTGGGTTTTGTCTGCTCAGAGCAGTGTTAGAGTGACGTGTTTGGAGGAGAAATTTGCCTTTCATACTTCATTTGGCTGTCAGCTGGCTCTAGTGTTTGTTTATGGTTCTTAAATCTCTTGTTCAATTAAAAAATCTAGCAAAAGACAGAGGACAACAGAAATACTTGTATTTGCAGATGGGGCTGGGCAACACTGAGACTTCAGTGCTGGAGGCAAAAAAGCCCAAACTTACTGAGTTTTCTGTGAGACTTATGTGCATCCAGTTAGAATCCAGAGTAGACCTTGGGTTTTACAGATGGATCCTGTCTTTCTGAATGGGCAAGTGCAAATATCTGTCACATGAATTTCATATTTAGGCATGGCTAACAATATCAAAACTGTTTTTCAGCAGTTACCTAGTTTTATTGCCAAAAACTATGCTTTGAGAACTAAACTATACAGCATATTGCTGGGAGCCTGGCAATGCCTTCTTGTTTTCATGTAAGTGTACATGCATTATTTTTCATGAAGAATAAATGCACAAGGCTAACCATGTTGGCATAGTGTCTGCTTCTGCAAACACTGTGTGTTGCTTTTGTTCACTGAAAAGAAAAGTGAAGCAGACTGGAACGTTCCCAGGGCCATTAAAGAGAATGGGATGACTGGCTCCATAGGGTAATTAAACTAAAATATGCTGTAATGAGGGTTTGGTAAGGCTGAGCTGGGTATTGGATCCTGGTTGGTTGCACTTGGGGTTTGGGTGCTGATGGGCTCAGCTTGGTCCCTGCTGGGGACAGTCACTGCTGTGCCCCAGGGCTGAGTTTGCATGAGGGGGTTAACTTCTCTTCTAAAGTTTCTTTTCTAGAAATGTGATTATATTCTGAGGGCTGCTTCTTTGAGACTCAGGAGTTCTGTGGCCAAGTCTCTTTTGATCTGTACCTGCCTCAATTCTGCTGGAGGATCCTCAATCTCACCACCACCTTGGCTTTCTTGTGCATTTACTGCCTTGCTCTTGCCTTTCCCAGTGGAAAATCTTCATTCCTTTTTATTTATCTGCCACAGTGTTAGCAGCAACATCTTGGTAAACTAACTTGGAAATCAGTTGTTTGTCCCTCGAGTTTCTCAGGATGGTTTTTAAGTTAAGTTGGTTGGATGCACAGCAGTAAGAAGCAATTTCTGTTGCATCTAGAATTTTCTGTGGTAAAAAAGAGGGAGGGATGGTGTCCTTCCTGGGGAATTTATGCTTTAGTATAAAGAGAGAACTTTGGGAGGTTGTTCTCAGGTAATTATTGATGGTTTGGTGGTATTTTAACACAGATTTTTTTTATAAAGCTGCAAGAAACTGCTGAGGCTCTCTGATTTTGTATCAATCTATTAATTCTAATTCCCAAATAATTATTAAAGACACTGAAACCACTGTTTTGCCTGTGACAAAAGAAATAGGATTGTAATGTCCAGAGCAGCTGATCGACTGGCACAGACATAGGGACCTAATTCTTGTCTGTCCAAATGCTTTGTGCCTCTTGATTAATATTAACTTGGGGTGTTGTGTGCTGGTGAATTGAGAGAGGAGACCCCACATCATGGGGCCAGAGGCTGCTATTATTTCTAGCAAATGTTTGGTTTTGCTGTTTTGCATCAGGCCTCGTGGAGTGATTGGTATTGTCAGCTCCCATCTGAGTGCTGTCCTCAATTAAATGCACACAGCAAGCCTGGATTAGTGATCCTGCTGGAAATGTGTCATTGGTGAAGTCTGGTGAGCTCTGTGTACAATTCCCTGAAAGGTGGCTGTAGGCAGGTGGGGTTGGTTTCTTCCTCCAGACAACAATTGTCAGAACCAGAGGACACAGTCTTAACTGCACCAAGGGAAATATAGGTTGGATATTAGGAAGAAGTTTTTCACAGAAAGAGTGATAAAATACTGGAATGGCGGGGAGGTGGTGGAGTCCCCATCCCTGGGTGTGTTTAACAAAGCCTGGATGTGGCACTGGGTGCCAGGGTTGAGCTGAGCTGTCAGTGCATGGGTTGGACTTGATCTTGAAGGTCTCTGCCAACCCAGTGATTCTGTGATTTGTGTCAATGGCTCTGTGTACACAGTGTCCTCAGTTCCTTGGGGAATTAGGAGGTTGAGGTGGCAGTGAGGTGTTTGAGGATCAAATGCCTCTGGTGCAGTGTCAGCAGATCAGCACTCCAGCAGCAGCCAGAGCTGCAGGATCCAGTCTGCACAGGCAATCACCTGGTCAGGGAGTTAACAGGTATCTAAAAGAAAACAACATTGTTTTCAGGGGCTGAACAGGAAAAACTGCAACTGAGAGTTGCTGTTCTGCTGCTCCAGGGCTGAGGTACAGCTGAGGAATGGGAACTGCAGCAGGCATGGGGGCAGCTCTGCTGAGGGATCATTAGGGCCTGAGTGTGTCCCCTTGTCACTGCTGGCGTTTGGCTGAAGTGCCCTGTGGGGGTTATGTCCCTCCATCCACCAGTCACTCATGGACACAGATGCTGTCCTGAGACCCTGCATGCTTGTTCTCATCCTCATGGCACATCCTGTGCCAAAGTTTTCTGGCTTGGTTGTGGACTAACCACTTGGCTGTTTGCATAGGGCTCGTGTTCAGCTCATGTGCCTTTCCTGAGCTGCTCTGCCTGCCATCCTGCACCCTGAAATACCTTTTGTACTGGGGTTTTTGAAGGTGGAGGTTCCTCCACCCTTTCTTGTTCCCCTCCAGAAGGGAAGAACCCCCTTTGGTGGCATTCCTCTCCCAAGAAGTGATTCAGTACATTCCAAGCAATATAAAGGGGCATTGAATCAATCTTAGTTTTATCAGCTTTACAGGTAACATATAGAGATAACTGTGAGTCTGATTTTAATTGTCTTAATGATTAGATGCTCTTAGAAGGATTTGATGTAGTTAATCCTTGATATTCAGCTCATTCATTGTGGGTGAGGCATGAGCACACAGCAAAGACATATGGAGGTCAGACACCCTCCTGCTCTCTCTGTCTGTAGCTCTTCACAGAACAGCAGAGAGAGAAAATCTGCTTCTCACAGATGTTCAGCTTATGGAGGTTGGAATATAATGAACTGAATCCTATTCAGCTGGGCTGGGGTGTCTGCAGTGGCATCACTGTGGTTGTGCTTATGCCCATCAGAGTGGGGATGCAGCTTCAGGGTGGGATCAGCTCCTGCATGCGCTGCCTCCAAAAATTGCACTAATCCAGCTAGAGCAGATTAATCATTAAAGCCCTGAGCCAATATTCATTGAAATTAAAGGAGAGATTCCCTTTGGCATAGATGGATTTGGGATGAGAGGCTGCAGAATTAAAGTGGCATCAGACTGTTGGTACATAAAATTTCCCAGAGGTTGGAATTAACCAGCACACGCTGACCCTGCATGTGAGCATCTTCCTTGCAAGCAGTCTAGTAGGTGACTTGATCTCCACAAAAGCCTTAAAACATTTAGAATACAAATATTATTCTCTATTTATTTTAAGTTCAGTAGGATATTTACTTTTTAATGAAGATGCTAGTAAGTAAATTAATATCCTGGTCCCATAAGAGAGAAACCTTTTTTATGCAGGAGTGAGAACTGTAGGAAAACACTGTTTTATCACAACACTCACTCTAAAATAATAAGAGTTGTCAAAATTGAGCTGTCTGTGACTTCAGCAGCTCTATTTAAAATACAGTTGTTTTAAAAATACAGTTGTTGGTCTCTCTGCTACAAAATGTGTTTGGCAATGCTGTTTTCCAGCACAGTAAATGTGTGTCCTGTGTGCTGCATCTGCACTGTGGACCAGAGGATGCAGCAGAGCCCTTCACTCCCTGCATGTGTTTGCAGAAGTCTTTGTGAGAAAGGAAATGTTTGTAAATGGGGACTTTAAAATGGTCTCAGAGGAAGGCAGTGATGAACTTAGCCATGAGTGCCTCTTAAAAGCTGAACCTGCACCAAGGTTCAGGAGTTAATTTGTGTGGGGTAGTGCAGTTGTAGGGCAGCAGGAGTTAACTCTGCTGCAGGACTGCTCCCAGCCTGCTTGAGGAATTCCTGCCAAGCAGGAGCTGTAAGTCACTCTCACTTTCTGTAATTATAAGCTCCTATGCACACATGAAACCTCTCTGAATGCCTCAGCACCGCCTGTAAAGCTTGAAGGCTGTGACAAATTATTACAAGTATTACCCATGTTTTACACCAAAGACAACTTAAAGAAGGAGGTCTTGCCCATGCCATCCTGTAAGTCAGAGGTGAAAGTGGAAGTTATCTTGGCCAGCAGATTTTTCTGGCTTTTTGTCCTCCCAGTCCTGGCACAGGAGCAGCAGCTTCCCTCTCTGATGCCACTTCCCCTCATCCTTTCCACTGAGTGAAGTGTTGTGTAAACATCAATTGCCTTTGGGATTTGGCTGAGGGTGTGCAGACACTGAACTCTAGGGTAACTTTCTGTCCTGCACATGCTTGCCTTATTTCACACTTAAATCTGCACAGTTCTTTGGGATTCATGTCCCTGAAGACCTCAGGAGCCCTTTGTATTGCTGTATAACTTATTTCACAGAAATACTTCCTACAGAATATTTTATTTGGAGGTATTTGCTCAGAAAAAAAAAATTGCCAGAAATTAGAAGTGTTTGATGGAGATTTGAAGAGAAGAATTTCAGGTGAAGGTGGTATGATGTTGAGAAAATTCTGAACCCTCAAAAGGGCTTGGGGGTATCATCCTCAGGGACTGACTCTGTCCTGGCTGGGTGTTCAGAAGATGAAAGCCTAAAACTGATCATCTGATAAAGTGATGAAGAAGTGGCATGAGAGAGAGTCATAATCCACATGTGAGTCTTTCCTAATAGTAAGGAGTACTGGGAATGAGAGCAGAGTGTGTGCTCAGGGTGCCCAGTGGGGCCTGTGCTCAGTCTTCAGTGCAGCCCAGCTCCTCAGTTCCCAAGCTGTATCTGTGATCTCTCACTTCACATCATCAATTTCCCCACCACCACTCCTGAAGTGGTGTATGATGTCATTTCTGGTGGTCACTGAGGCTTAGAGCTGTTGGGTTTGAGAACACTTGCTGTGTTTATGTCATAGCTCATGTATTTTAGGATCAGATCTGGGTCATGGTCATGTTTACTTTCAAAAAAAACAAACAAAAGACATCCACTGCAAACAGGTGACTTGGCTTTTCTGCCAATGATGCCTGTTCATGTACAGCTCATTGCCTTTTGAGTTGGATACTTAGCTGTTAAAGCCAGGTATTTGGAATGAAGTCGATAACTCAGTGTTAATCTGCTGTCAAATATCCTTTTTATTAGATTAGGCAAAGCCCAGGCAGCCCAGCACACCCTGCACTCTGTGGAGCTGTGTACAATCAGCCCTTTGTGTGCTGGGCAGCCTGCTCAGTGCATGGGTGTATGGCTGCAGGAATAAAGGCTGAAGGAGTGATGAATCAAAGCTGTGTTTAGCACACTGCAGCCCCACAGTGTTTGGTGCCCATGTTTGCTTGGCAGTGGTCATTTTTACCTCTGCTGTGTTTCCTCTGGGATCTGGGGTGCTGCAGGAATCTCCCTCTTTCAGGGGGATGACTCAAAGAGATGGTGCAATTGTACTGGTGTCATGTTTCTACTGAGGAGGGGAAAAAACTACATCCAGGGGAGGAGGAATGTGCTTGTCTGTCTGCTGGTGCCATCCCAGTGGCTCAAACTCTGCTGTTTCTCAGCATAGCTGGTCACACTGAAAATCAGCCTCTCAGCATAGAGATAAGGAGCTAAAAAAGCATCCTCCTTCATTCTTGTATGTCACGTGTTAAGTTTTTCTACTTATCCCCTCAAGAGCAGCTGCAGACAGGGCATGAGGAAATGTGGCTGCAGGCTGGCAGCTCTTGTAAAGAGCTGTGAAGATTCCAACTCCTGCCAGAGGGAAGCAGAGCAAAGTAAAATTCGAAAGTCAGAGAAAAGCTTGTGGCTGTACCAAAGAAATATTTCTGAGATTCAGCAGGTAGAAATGAGAAGTGGTTTTCTGTCAAGAGAAGGGGAGTGAGGAAGATCTTACTGCTGTGCTGAATTGCTACAAGTCTGGCCCTTATCAGGGGAGATTCCATGGTGCCAGCAGAACACTCCCTGCCTGAGCTTCCATTTGCACAAATGCACCAAATAAAGGATGCTTTGAGCCTGAGCTGGGGGACTGTGGGCCTGTGCAGTGCTCAGAGTGCAGTGGGAGCACAGGTGTGAGTGGCACAGCTCCTCACCTGTCACACCAGGGAAAATCTTGCTCTGCTCTGGAGCTAATCTGACCTGCCTGGGGTAGCCAGGTCACTGAGCACTCTGAGCATACACCAGAGGTTAAAATGCTTGTTCCACAGCTGGAGTGAATCCCTGAGCACTCTGAACATATACCAGAGGTTACAGTGCTTGTTCCATGGCTGGAGTGAGTGCTGTGCCCACAGGCAGTGTGTGCCAAAGCTGGAGTCAAACTAGACTCTCTCCTGGCATTTAGCTTCTCTTTCCCATGGGTTGTTAGAGGTACAGTGAATCTGCTTGTGCTTGGCTGCTCAGGTTATGCCCTGTGAGTAAATACCCTGAGTTAGGCACACACAGCAACTTCTCCTGCATCTTGTTCCCAGTACAGGGACACCCTAAACTGGCTCCAGTCTAATCAGAAAGTAATAATTGGCTTCCAGCCAAAGCCAGGCTCTTTTTTGGTGCCTTCTCGTCTCCCTTTGACTGAGACTGAGCTAATGCTGTCATTTCTGAATGACTAAGGCAGTGTCACTCTGTGTGCACCTGCTTGAGCAGTGCACTGCTTGGCTGCTCCTCTCAGTTGGTGCTGCAGGAATGGTCCCAGAGTCCATCCAAGTGGGTTTTGTGTGGGAATGATGCCTGAGAAAAATTCCAATACGTAAAAAGGCTGTGAAATTTCAAACCCCTGCTGCTCAATTAGTTCTTCTGGTGGGGGGGAAAGCACTGTGCTTTACTTGGCTGCTCTTTACAGTGTTTGGTGCTCAAGAAAAAATTCTCCAGTTCAGAACAGTCCCAAGACTGCTGTTCTCTCTCTGTGCTAGTGCCAGTGTTCTGCCTGGGAAATCGTTTATAAATGTCTTATTAAAGACCTGGGTCTGCCTCCTTTTCTTTCTTTCTGTCATCGGATCAGCTCAGTGAGAGCAGCTGTCCTCACTTCCATCACAGCAGCCCCAAACCACACTTGTGCCTTGCAGATTCCCACAGCCAAAGAACAGCAGACAGCTGTGCACGTGTGTGTGCTGGGCTTTGTGGGCATGGGGGTTCAGGCTGAGCTCCTCCTCGAGCTTCTCCATGCTTCTTTGAAAAGAAAAGACTCCAAGAAATCAGCTTTGTGCTAGTTTTGTGGAGAAGTGAACACAGGGTGAGACTGCAGCTGAGGTGAGTGTGAGCTGGGCATTCCCTGGGCTGCTGGAAGGAAGCTCCCTGTGCAGGGCAGGAGCCTTTCCTGTGAGTATCCCCTCCCCAGCTGCTGTTTTTATTCTCAAGGTCATCTCATAGGTTACCCTGGGCTGCTTTCTAATGCTCCTTTCTGCCCCTAAGTCTTTCATTACTTGCAGCGGTCAGTGGGAGGTAACCCAGTTTGGCTGTGGGGCTGCTGGGACAAAACTTAGTGAGGCTTTAGAGCTAAGGGCTTGCTTGAATAGAAAACTGTATTTTCTTGTCAGAATAAGTTATGGTGAATAACTTATGGTGAATAATTTCTTCTAGGTGGAATATTCTATAGTTGAAGTGATTTTATTGTTTGTTTAAGGAAGAATGGAAACTGTTGTTTTGTAATATACCCTTTAACATACTAACCTGGTGTTTATTCAATTCTAGTTTTGCCAATGTGTCTGTATGTTATTTCTAGAGATGAGGGGTGGCACATGCTGAGGAGGAAGATATGGGTGCTCCAGTCTTTGTTAAACTTGCAAAGCTGTTAAAGTTGTGGGATTTTTGTTTTCATTATTTCTGGTGAAAACAGGGTGCTTCTCCAGACGTGTGATATATAGACCCTGTTTTAAGGCTGAAAAATGTTAACTAGAGTATTGAAAAGTGACTGTTGAAAGAATATGGTTTTAAAAATAATAATTATGTAAAAATTAAGGCTGCAATTTTGAGATGAATAGATCCATCCATATGTTGCAATGTAATTATCCCTCAGTGAAAGAAACCCTGTGCATTTTCTACCAGTCACTTGCCTCCGTTGTACTGCCAAAACCAATCTGCTTTGCATATTTTGTTGAATACCATTGTTTATTTGAAAAAAAACACCACAAACCTTTAAATCCTCACACATAAATATATAGCTTTGCTGTTGTTTCTTTTCAGAATTATAGTGGATTTGATCTAGCATAGCTGGTAACTCCCCCAGCTCCTCCATCTCTAGCAGGCACCAGGAATGTGCCTCCTGCCAGTGGCAGAGCAGATTTTGTGCCAGTCAGCATCTTGAATGAGACCTTTATAGGAAAGCCTTTGTTTGGGGTGTCTGAGTGAGGCTCACTGCCCTCCCCAGCTGCCTCTTGGGAGGCAAATATTTGTCTCAATGGGCAACCCTTCCATTCAGTGCAAGACATCTCTGCAGTGGTCCTTACTGGGTTTTGCTGCTCATTCATAATTCTCATTCTTACTGTCTTCCTCCTCATTGCAGTTTTATTTCTGGATGTGGCTCCTCCCTTCAGAGGAGCTAAACACAGGGATGCTGAAGGTGTATCAGGTATTAATATCCACACCATGGGGTTATTCCTGGGAGCAGCAGTAGATTTCCAGGGTGCCAGATGCAGAGCTTGCCTCTGTGCCAGATCTTGGCCCCAACTTTTCAGCTTTGAACTTGCAGAGCTTTCAGCTCCTGTTCCAGTCAGCCATAAATCTCTGGGGCTCCTTCCTCCCACAGTGTGCTGCCAGGCAGTTGGCTCTTGTCTGCACAGTGTTGCTTTTTCTCACAGGTACCTCTCTCTTCCCTCTCTGTTTCTGCCTCATCCTGCAGTGTGAAAGGGCTGTGATAAATCCTGCAGAAAACAGCTGCTGTGCTTTATAACTGGAATTTCCGTGTGGCAATGGGCTGGCTTTCACCTGACTGCCAACAGCATCATGTTTATGTAATCCAGGTTGCTTTGAGAAGCTCAAATCCCCATGTGGTAACCTAGAAATTCCATGTGGCAAGGGCTCAGCAGTGAGAGCTGTGGAGGCAGCAGGCACCAGCCCTTCTCCCACAGGAGTCTGTGCCTGTGTGGCTGCTGCTGCTGCTGCTGCTGCCAAGGGAAGAATCCCTGAGCCCTGCACAGGTGGCAGCTCCTGGAGGTGCAGCAGGTTGTGCATCCTCCTCTCTTGCCCAGTAGACAAGCTGCTGTAGGTGGTGGGGAGCAGGTGCTCTGCACTGCCCTCCTCTGAGGGGAAGCTCTGATGAGCTCTGTTCTCCCTCAGTGAAGTTCTGCAGGGCTGTGCTTGGAGATGAAATGGAACTGCAGAGCCAGAGAAGCTCACAGTAACAGCAGTGTAAAGGATGAGTAAAACCCACTGCACCAGGAGCTGACAGCTTTGTGGCTGCAGGGACAAGACCAGGCTGTCCTCCAGCCCACAGTGGAGGGTGGTTGTGGTGGTTCCAGTTGTGGGTTTTTCTGGGCCTCGATTGAAGGCACTTGAGACAGTAGTTCATGTTCAGACTCAGGTGTTTATTATTTCTTATCTGTCTCACTACTGTGAGTGTGGCAGCTTTTCATTAGAAGGCACAAAATGGCCAACAATCTCGTGCTACAAGGTCTTTTAAGACTAAACTATCCAATTAAGAACTGACACCTAGATTATTTTCCCTTTTAACCCAATAACTGATCCCAAAGAGCTGAAATGCAGACTTTTCTGCCCAATCACAAAATGCCACCCAAACCCATGAAGAAGAAGGAAGAAGAAGCCCAGGCTGACACCCTGTGCCCTCCATCTTGCTTCCATCCACAACACACTAAAAATCCCAAAACCTCAATTTCTCACCAAGTGATACACCTACACCACTCTCTACAATCTATTTCACACTTTTGTGGATTCTCGTTTATTTTGAAGTCTGGGAAACTTTCTCCATGAAGGAGGGTCAAAGTCAGTGCTGCCCTGTGGGTCAGGACACCCCAGAGCAGACAGAGAAACATTCCCAGTGCCCTGGGTTTCCAGGGGTGGTGGGCTGTTGGATGGAGTATTATCATCCACCACAGCTCTTTGGTGCTCTGAGCAGGGACAGTGTCTGAGTGTCATCCCCAGCTGAGCAGGGAGCCAGGCTGCCCCAGTGCTCCAAGCTCTGCATGATCCCTGTGGCAGTAAAACCAGACCTTATTCCTTTGAGCTGGCACCCCTGTGGCCAGCAGTAGGGTTTTCCAAGTGACAAAATCTTGGCTTCAAATGGGCATTACAGTCCCCTGGTCTCAGGACTGTCCTGAAGCCCTGCCCGGGCTGGGAGGAGCAGAGCTGGTACCAAAAGGGTTTGTTTTTTTTGACCAGTCTGGTTGCAAGGCTGCACTTTGAGATGCTCACAGACTGCACAACTTGCTACCCCATCACAGGTCAGTGGCATCTACAGCAGGGGCCACTGACAGGAGGGTGAAGTGTCTTCAGTCTCGTGCCAGTGGCAGCTCTGCCAGGCTGGGGCACTTTTGGTGCTGGATGAGAAGTTTATTGATTTACCATGGAGAGGGAACACAGCTGGGATTGGGTGGGTAGCTCTGTGCTGCATGTCTTGTGATGTGGTGATGTTTGAGGGTAAAAACCCCTGAAAATTAAAATAGAAAAGGAAAAAGACCTCTTTTAGGGGCACTGTAAAGCTCTTCTGTAAATGTAGTGTTTGTGCTTATTTCTCCCTCCTTCCTGACATGAGACACTACTCTGGAATCTCTCTTCTTTATTTTCTTTGGTTGTGGTTTTAGTTTTTTGTTTTTGCTGTTTTGTTGCTTTTTTGTTTGGTTGGTTGGGGTTTTTTGTGTGTGTGGTTTTGTGTTGGTTTTTTTGTTGTTGTTGTTGAGTTTTTGGGTTTTTTTGTTGTAATTTTTTCTTTCCTCTTTCTTTTAAATCTAGTGTGCCTCCATTTCATCAATTAACTGCTTGTCTCCTGATTCCCATGGCAACACAACAGGCTGTTGCATTTCTGAGTCCTTTGGCAGTGGTGGTGCCTGGCATGTGGTGCTGGGGAGCAGCCAGGCCACAAAAGGGTTCTGCAGGGAGTAGGAAATCCATGGGCAGCACTCACTGAGCACTGCCTCTCACACTGAACTGCTCTTCCCTTCCTCTCCCTCCTCCCCTTTACATACAAGTTTCCTTTCCCCTTTGTTTCAGTTGCCTGGTGTTAAGAAATGAGCAACTGGAGTGCTGTGGGAGGTCGAAGGATGTGCAGGGAGTGAGGGGATGGATGGGTTCAGTGGATGTGACTGGAACACAGCACCAGGCATCCCTGAGCATGTCAGGGATCCTGCAGGGAAAGGATTCCTGCTGCTGCAGCAGAGCAAGTGCTCTCTTCCTCCCACTTCAGTTTCCAGGGCTTTCTTGAGGGAGGGGGGGGATTTCTTGCTTCTATACTATACAAAGCTTCTGTTCACTCCTTCCTGCAGCAGTTTCCAAGAGCTGGAAGAATCCATGCCCTTTTTGCAGAAGTCCTTGTGCTTCAAGGGATTTTGGACACATGGCTTTCATTGACACGGTAACAAAAGCCCTGTGAACAGGCTGAGACTTCAGTTAAACTTTTAACCTCTCCAGCTCTTGGCTGGTGGGAATTTGACTCCTGAAGTAGTGGTGCCCTGTCAGTGTGGGTCCCTAAAACTGGTGGGATGCAGGAAGAGCTCTAAGCACCAGGTTTGCCACAGTGGTGGCTGATGTGCAGGCTTTGTGAAAGGGAAAGCAGAGATTTGGAGCTGGGTAAGATGTGCATGCAGTGGATGCTCTGTGTGACTTTGATTTACAAGTTGTTGCTCAGCCCTGGAAGCTGTGACCTACAGGAAGCCCATTTAATCCAGAAAGAATGAGGCAGCTAATGAACACAATGGGGCTGTAAAGTTGGGAAGCCTGAGTGCAGGAGATCCTGCTCACTGCTTGTTGTGTCCTGGAGCCTGGTCCCAGTGAGAGGAGGAGGGCAGCTGCTGCTGTGGAAGTCCTGCTAGCAGGTGAGGTCTGTTCTGGACAGAGCAGCACAGGGAGATCCTCTTGGATGGAGCAGGAAGAGCATTCCTCACCACAGGCTTCCAGGTGAGCTGCTGAGCTGGAGCCCCAGTAGTGACCTTCAGAGTTCCTGTGGGTTCTTGGTTGGCATCAGCAGGAACTGCCAGGGCTGGAGTAGAAAGAACCCAGTTTGTTCTGTTGGATGTGTTTCTCTTGTGTAACTCTTCTCAATTTCATACCTGAGATCTGTACCCTTGGTTTGCTGTTTCTTGGAACTTTTTTCCTAGTGAGTTTTTTGGAACTTGTTTGCATTTATGTGGGAGTCTGCCTAGAACAAGAAGGCTTTTCTTCTTCAAAACAGCAAATCCAAGTGACATAGACCAACAGACCTCTCTTTAGGTGCCTGTAGGCTGGAAATCTCAGGACCCTTTCATGGCAATCCTCTTGGGTGGCTTTCCCTTCAGCTCTAAGAGGTACCTGGAGAGTGGCAGTGCCAATGTCAGCTCTCTGAGAGCAGTGCCACCACCTGCTCTCACTTTTGGGCTGTCCTAAGGTACTCATGGGATTGAAGTCAAGTTACTCATTGCTCCATTTGCCTTCTGAAAGGTCGGTGACAAGATACCTACCTGGGAGGATCAGAGCTTAGACTGCTTGGGATGCTGTCTGGCCATCTAGCTAGTGGGTTAGTAAAAGCCAAGAGAAATGAGTTCAGCTTGATCATGGTTACTCTGAAAACCTGCTGCACCAAAGCCCATTAGCTGCTCTGTGGTTATTATTTCATATGTGGGTAATGAAAGCCATGTAAAACACAAGTTTCTACACTGTGGCCATAATAAACAAGGTGAACCTTCAGGCACTTCCTTATTTACATCCTGTGCTTTTGAATAATTCACCTCATGCTCAAGAATAATGATGTTTCTGCCTGCACTGCTCAGGAGCCTGGGACAAGATTGTTTCCCCGAGATGTAATTACTGTAGTTCAGCATACCTGCCTATCAGACAGGCTCCTAAAATTAACAAGAATGTGTAAAGTTCCACTAAAATTTTGGCTTTTGGGGGAGGACAGTGCTGTACCAGGAATCCAATGAACTGTTCTTTATTTTTTTGCTGGTCCAAGTCAGTTTTGAAGGTGTTTGCTCTTGCAGTGAAATACGGTGAGTCTAAATGCAATTTTAAATCCTGCTGCATTGTTTGTTCAGCCTTGGGCAGCCTTCCTGCCTTTCTTTGCTTGAGCTTTGCTGCTGATGGGTTTGCTTATCCCAGCCACATTGCAGAGGTGCTTGTGAGAGTCAGTGTGACCTGTACCTTGACCACTAACTGACACCTGAAATCAAGAGCTGTGCTGAAACTCAGGCTCAGTAAGTCTAGAAAAACAGTTTTGGTCTCTTCTCAGTATAGTAGCAGAGCCCCCCAGATTTTATGTGCTTATAGTTCCCTGTACAGGAGGTTGAGTTTGGCTGTCCTTGACGTGGTGGGTATGTGTGCACAGACATGTCAGTGGCACAATCTTTGTGTGTTAGGGTGCTCTGCCAAGCACAAAACCAAGGTGTAAGTTGTGTTTCTAATTTAATTTATTCTCCTACCCATCACAGACCTTCTTGGTGATAAACCCCTGTAGCAGGAGTTGGTTATTTAACTTAGAGCCTTCTTAAAATGTTACTTGCTAATCTGACTGCTTTACTATCTTGTGCTATTAAGCACTGAAATCACAAAGTGGCCTTATTTTCTGCCTGTGATTGTTTTTATAGTTCAGATGGATGGAGCCCTGTTTCCTCCACACTTCTTTTTATTTAAAGTCTTCTGTAAAGATCAAAAGCTCTAAGCATCCTTAGAGCTTTGGGTTTAAGATTTTTAAGGTGAAACTGGTTCTTGGATGTAATGCTGCCCATCTGATGGAACTCATCTTGGTGTACTGTCCTACAAAATTGAGAGTGACACAAGCTTAAATGCCAGAAATTTGCCCAAAAGCCCCCAAAACTTCTTGATGAACACATGAGGCTGAGGAAACTTTCCAAGGCAAGGGTCCAGAAGCCAGGAGAAGGCTCTCCCTGGGGGCTGGCTGAGCTCTGCTGGGAGCTCCATGGTCTCTGTTGCCACCAACATTTTCAGCTGGGAACAGTATTCACACAGCCAGGGACAATGTTTACTGTCCTTCCTGTGCCCATCATGGGATTTTTCTGAACATTCCCCATGTGTTATGTTCCTTTTGGCTGATCATCTCAAAAGCTGTTCCAGCCCAGTGAGATGGTTGGAGATACTTCTGTTTGTGAGAGGAGTTTGTACAATCACCCCTTAATTGCTGGTCTCCTCTTGTTCAGACAAGGCTCAGACCAGGCAGAGGTACTGCTTCCAGGGGCCCCAAACTGGTGGCCATAGAAATTTGTCAAGTGTTGACTCTGGAGTCTAATAACCCAAATGTCAAAATTGATCCCTCATAACACACATGATTTAGCAGTGTCTCAGTTTGGAAAGACAGGAGTCTGCTAAGGAAGGCAGGAGCCTCCCCTGAAATGGAGAATGTAAACCCTCCCCACCCCTCCCAGTTGCTATAAATTTTGAATTAAGGGACTCTCAGGCAAAAAAATATGGGAGCAGGAAATAACATTTCTTTAATAGGGAAGAAAATAAAAGGATAAAATAAACAATGCAGTGCACTAGAACAACACTGCCAGAGTCAGAACCCAACCTGACACCCTGTGGGTCAGGCTGTTGGCAGCAGTGCCATTGGAATTGTGGCTCAGCCCTCCTGCAGTGTCAGGGCTGGTTCTGCTGGAGCAGGGATCCTGGAGAAAGGTGCAGTCTCTTCCTCTGAAGATCCAGTGGAAGAAGAGGCAGCTGCTGTTCCTCTGGGGAATCCAGTGCAGAAGCTGTGCTGGTGTTCCAGAATCTCCAGATTATATCCAGGCAGGAATGCTTGGCTCCTCCCTCTGGGCTCACATCTCCCAGTGGGATGCTGTAGTTCTTATCAGCCATGCAGTGACATTCAATGGCCTCTTATCAGCAGGTGTCCCCCCAGAGGGAGGAGTGGGTGTAGAAGAGATAAGGCAAAATGCCCACTTAACAGAAGACAGCTGCCATAGAGATGGTAATAGAATACATCTTGCCTTGCAATCTGGAACAAGCAGAAACTAAGTTCTTCATGCTATTTCCCTGGTGCTCTTTTCTTTCCTCTTTCCTAGACCTCTAGCAAAGCTTTGAAGTATCTTGCTTTGAGAGCTTTTATGTTTTTCATTCTTTCTAGGAGCTGAGCCTGATCTGTCAGGCCCATTACTTGTGGAAGAGCTGTAGAAGTGTTGTGGACTGAGCCACAGTGATGGCTGAGGCTGAACAAGTTTCACAGTTCATTACACATAAGCAATCAAGTTTGGCTTGTCTCTGCAGCTGCTCAGGGTGTCCTCTGCCAGCCTTCTCTGGTAGCAAATAAAAATTTTCTCCTGGCTGTGATTGAGAGTTTTCTGATTGGTGGCACCCAGAAACTTCAGCTGAAAGTTGGGCTGAAGAGTCTGGGGAGCTTTCATTGAGCACAGGATATGTTGCACCAAGCCTCCTGCAAACACCCCCTATACCAGCTGTGTGGGAGAGCCACACTTGGCACCTCAGGGCTGTTGAGAGCTGAGGATGGCTGAAGGTCCATGGTATGTGACTTGCTGAATCTTATTTTAAAAGCTTATTTCCTCAGTTTCTGATGTGGTTTCTTCTAGGGCTTTACTCAGCCTCCCTCTTTAACCCTCAGAGGGTTTTAATGAAGTTTTAATGAAGTTCTCATATCCTTGTCGTTTGTTGCCTGGGGCCCAGGCTGAAAGCCCAAAGTTTGTGATAGGAGGGTTTGACAATGGGGTCAGCAAGAGTTGGGTCACTGCTGTCTCATTTGCTTGGGTTGACTCTGTTCCCATTCAGGCACCTGTCACATGTGTAAGAGTCTTCTTTTGTATTATGGAGAGTTTGGCCAATCAAAATTCTGCTGGGGAGTGTGAGCAGAGCACTGAATACCAGCATCACCTGCACTTCTCCTTCCCCAGGCAGCAGAGAATTGCTGGAAGGCTGGTGCTGGAAAAAAGGCACTCTTTATTGCCAGTTGTTAGAGTTCCAAGCATATTGTGTGACCCTGCAGGGCTGTGCATGAAGGTTTGTAGATGATTCCTGTTTAGAAAGATGGTGTTAATATTGAACATAGCCCAGGTGTCTGCTTGCTGTTGCATTTGCTCCAGCAAAGGTTACAGCAGCAGCGGGGAAAAATGGGGAATTTGTGGAGGCCACTGTGTGGTCCCACAGGAGCTGTTAATGGGACACACAATGGAGTTCCCATAGTGCCAAGTACTGAAACATCAGTATCTCACACTTTTTTTTAATTTTAATATATATATTTTGATTTCTTTTTTGGAGTAAAAGGATGACTTTGGCTTCTTACTGCAAAGCAGCAGTTCATTGGGCTCCCTTTGGTCCTTAAGCACTTAGCACCACTCCTGTGCTTTTGAGCTTATCCACACTCTGGGGCTGTGAGGGGGCTGAGGTACTGTAAAGGGGATGAAAACATGGGGTCATTTCTTTATGTTCTGTGTGAGACCTGCAGAAACTGGGCAGCAGATGGAGGATCTGTGCAGATTTACACTGAAGAAGGTGTGTAAGTAATGGCATCACTCAGGTTTAATCCTCTCAGGGTGTACACCTACAATCTAAGTTGTTGTCCCAGATGTTTTCTTTCCGTTAATGCTTTTTTCTGTGTTTTGACTTTCTTCTAGGACTTGTAGGACTTCTCCTTATACCAAAACATCTTTTCCCTTGATCCACAGGCTCACCTTTACACAAGCAGGGCACCACATCCACTGCCAGCACCGAGAAGTCAGCTTCGAAGGTTGCCGAGGTGGGCGATGATTTCCTGGGAGACTTCGTGGTGGGCGAACGCGTCTGGGTGAACGGAGTGAAGCCAGGAGTGATCCAGTACCTCGGGGAAACGCAGTTTGCTCCGGGCCAGTGGGCAGGGGTTGTTCTGGATGACCCGGTGGGTAAGAATGACGGCTCCGTGGGAGGAGTGCGCTACTTCGAGTGCCAGCCGCTGCAGGGCATCTTCACGCGACCGTCCAAGCTGACGCGGCAGCCGGTGGCCGAGGGCTCAGGGAGTGACGCGCCCTCCGTGGACTCCCTGACGGCTCAGAACTTGTCCCTGCACTCAGGGACGGCCACGCCGCCTCTGTCCACGCGCGTGATCCCGCTGCGGGAGAGCGTCCTCAACAGCGCCATGAAGACGGGCAACGAGTCCGGGTCCAACCTGTCGGACAGCGGCTCGGTGAAAAAGGGGGAGAAGGATCTGCGCCTCGGGGATCGTGTGCTGGTGAGTTGGCTGTGGGCTATCGGTGTGGAAACAGAGGGAACCAGCTCACATCCCAGGCAGCACACCAAGAACTCAGTTTTACAACTCACTTTAAAAGTTTTTTTCACCAATTGTGGAAACTCAGAGCACCGGGGGTGTTTCTCTGTCTGCTCTGGGGTGCTCTGACCCCCAGGGGAGCACTGACTTTTGTGGTGGTGTTCACAGGGGTCCCAGGAAGAGATGAGGATCTGACTCCATGTTTCAGAAGGCTAATTTATTATTTTATGATATAGATATTATACTAAAACTATACTAAAAGAATAGAAGAAAGGATTTCATCACAAGGCTTGAACAGAATAGAAAGGAATGATAACAAAATCCTGTGACTGACCAGAGAGAGAGACAGCTGGACTGTGATTGGCCATTAATTAGAAACAACCACATGAGACCAATCACAGATCCACCTGTTGTATTCCACAGCAGCAGATAATCATTGTTTACATTTTGTTCCTGAGGCTTCTCAGGATGAAAAATCCTAAGGAAAGGATTTTTCATAAAATGTGTCTGTGACAGACTTTGACCCTCATTCATGAAGAAAGTTCCCTAAATTCCAGAATAGACTAGAATCCACTAGGGTGTGAATTAGATTGTAGAGAGTAGTGTAGGTGCATGACTCAGGTGGAAATTTAGGTTGAGTGTGGTACAGCAGCCACACATGGGGCAAAGTGAACCTGAGAATCTGCTCTCTTTTGATGAGTTTGTTTGCTCCCATTTTCTCCTTTACCTTGTGGGGGGAGTGTACAGGTGAGAACTTATGATTGTACAAGCAGCAGCCATAGAAGGCACACTATGGTAAACCTGGCTCTGTTCTTTCTGAAGCAGGCAAGCAATGGAATGATGTTCTCCAGACTTGTTTTACCCCTTTCTTCTCCTGACCATAAGTTCTCTGAGACAGGGCCTGTTCCCTGAACACTCAGCTCACCTCAGTGGGGCCCACCCAGAGCGAATTTTGGCATAGCCACAGAATAAAAAATGGGAGCATCTCTCCCCTGGGCTTCTGTTGAGTTGTGTTTTGGGAATGGTTTGGGTTTTTAATTTTTTTTTAATGAGGGTGCATCCTTAAAAGCCTGCCCTCCCTGCCTGCTAATTTATCCCCCTCAGATGTTACTAGATGAAGTTTGTGCTGTGACTTGTTAGTGTAATAAATAGCTCCAAAAGAGTGAGCCTGGAATAAGCCTAGTGTCTCCCTGGTTCTAGCAGGAATGCTCAGCATACAGAAACATGAGGAATTGTTTGCACACAGTCATAGAGATCCAGGAAAAGAACAGATAATAACAAGAAGAGATAATTTGCTGTTATGGTTCATTCACATCTGCTTGGCTTGGCAGCTTTTATTTTCCTTATGGGAGGAGTCAGTTAATCATGTTGGGTATTGGAATACATAAACAGTAATTCTGAATTAACCTGAGATGTCTCAAATTCCTTGAGCCAATCTTCGCTCATCTCTATGGATTGGTACAGTTTTAGTTGTCTTTATTACTCCTAGTGTTTCCTTTTCTGAAAGAGTATCTTTTTATCTGAGAGTGGCTTTTAGATGCATGGGATCCACCAAAGGCTTTTCAAATGAGGGAGGACATGCTTTCAGTGAGTGCTTGTGATGGAGCACGAGGTTGCAAGAGACCCTTCCAGGTCAGCCAGATGGACACCTGGCTCTCTGCAGTCAGGCTATTTCCTGATGCTGCCTTTCTTTAACTTCATTAAAGTCCATTATAGCTTGAAGACATTTTTGCTTTTCAGTTACTTTGTTCCAAGACCCTCTGTGACTCTCCAGCAGTTGCAGAAAGTGACTTTCAGCTTTCCATTAGAAGCTTTCCATTAGAAGAGTTAGATATTATTTGCCTTTGGCACTAGGACTTTTTCCCAGAGATGTAAAAATTGCATTAAAGAGAGGAAAAATCCACCCTAATGTTGTAGAACTCATCTCTTGAGGTCTGGCAAATAAATGTGGGACAATTAACCTTTGCTTTGGTGACAGCTGAGCTTCCTGAAATGGGATAATTGCTGAAGTTCTGTTAATGTGAGGCTGGTTTATTGCCTTTCTGTAGGGAAAGAAGGGCTGGAAACAGCAGTGGAGCATTTTCTGCCTGGGAGGAATTTCTGCTTGGTTTTTTGCCTAAGAAAATGTATTTTGCATTCTTTGTGGAGAGGCCTTCTTAGCAACTGAAATCATTCCCCTTTAGATGCCATTGCTTTCTGAAGAAGTGGGACAAGTAGGTGGTTTTATTATATGTCAGCCTAAATAAAAAAAAAAATAAACTAAAAAGATTCCTCTTAGAGTAGGTACTCTGCCCTTCAGCCATGCTTGTATTTCCTAACTGGAATTGTGCAGTTCAGCATTGAAATAGAGTGATAAATGAAGCTGTTTAAGGGCCAGGGTATATCCATCCCAGTGGCTGGTTCAGTTGCTGAGGGGTATTGCCCCAGATACCTTCTGGATGGATGCTAGATTTGTGATTTTGCTGGAACTTGCAGGTCTCCAAAGCCTCTGCAAATGCTGGAACAGCAACATTTACAGGGAGAGTCAGTGAAGCAGCACTGAAGCTGAGCCTGGGCAGGGCTGTGTGGAGCCTGCCTGGGCTGCTGGAAATGGATCCAGGCCTTCCCCCTGAGCCTGTGTTTTTAATCATCTTGTCTGTCTGCTGCAAACTGCTTTTGCCTGCAGTGTGCTGAAGCTCCTGGCAAATGATGGGAAGCACTCATGAATGAACAAATCAAGTTCTTTCTTCAGTATTCACCCCCCACCTGTCCCTGCCACAGCCCTGCTCAGCCAGCCTGGGGCTGCAGAAAGCATTGAACGTCCTGAGTGAGAAATAATTTCCTGAGAAGCTCCCTGGGCAGGAGAATTGCAGCCTAAGCCCTTCTCCTTGGGCAGAGACAACTCACTGCTCTGCTGCCAAAATCCCTGAGCTGTTTCAGTGCCTGAGACTGAAGCCTCGCTGCTGGAAAGGTGTGCAAGGTGGCATGAAGTGTGAAAAACACCAATCACCTGGTTTTAAAATTTTAAAAGTTTAATAGTAATAAAATGGTTATAAAAAGAGTAATAAAATTACAGTAATAATAATTTGGACAATTAGGATTAGGACAATATGAGACAATAAAAACAAAGAGTTAGGGACAGTCCTGGTACCTCTTTCTGGGCAAAATAAGCCCGGAAAAGGACCCACATTTAACCCTTAAAAACAACAGCCTGTTGCATATTCATACATCTCATACATGGGGCATAAATTCCATTCAGACAAAGGATTCAGTCTGGTCAGTGTCAACTTCTTCCTCTGAATCCTGACATTGTCTTCAGTGCTGAGCAAGGTGGGAAGAACTTGATAAGTGAGCAATAAATTCTCTTTCTCTGAAAGATTTAGGTGTCCTTTGGCTGCTATCTCAGTGAGAATACCTCATTCCTCTCTTTAAAAAAAAGTATCTTACATAGCATAGTTTGTATTCTAACATTATGTTATAACCTAAAACTATATTTAACACACTACTTAAGAAAATTAATACAGCATAACTTTCTAACATAACACATATAATATTAATTTCAATATTTTCTAAAAGCCAATCATAAAATACACCTTTTTCACATGAAGGAAGGATTCCTGCTCTTTATTCTCCTGGTTAAGCTCTCCCAGCTTGTGAAGTCCTAGAGGTGCAGCAATGCTCCTTTCTCAGACAGTCACCAGGCATATTCCCTTATTGCTAACCAGGCAGAGAAGAAGGAAGGATCTCATTCTGTATTTCTATCAAGGCAGGATTCTCAGTGTTCCACTGCCTGCTTAGAGCTCCAGCAATTGCTGTGTCATGGCTAAAGAGTGCAGCAGAATGGCAGTGTGGGATGATGGATCTCTGTCCCTGTGGAAGCTCGTGACAGGCAATGGGAAGTGCAGTGTTCCAGCTGTTTGCAGGATTCTGGAGATAAGAAAACATCTGGGACTCCTGGTCAGAGCTCTTTGCTCGCTGTATGGGATTGTTGCTGGAAATGGGCTTTTTACAGGAGTGTGTAGTGTCAGGATGAGGGGGAATGGCTTCAGACAGAGTAGGGTTAACTTTGATAGTAGGAAATATTCTTCCTGGTGAGGGTGGTGAGACCCTGGCACAGGCTTTCCAGGAAAGCTGCAGCTGCCCCATCCCTGGAAGTGTTCAGGACAAGGTTGGACAGGGCTTGGAGCAACCTGAGATAGTGGAAGGTGTCCCTGCCATGGCAGGGGTGGAACAAGATGAACTTTAAGGTCCCTTCTAACCTAAACCATCCTGTTTCTATGCAGTGAAACAAAGAGGGAAATAAATAGCCCAAAACAACTGCCCTGCCCTGCTGCCACATTAACCCTTAGAGGCTCTTTGTGCACACCCTCCTAACCATTCATTTGGGCTGAGCCACTGCCTGGCCCTTGTCTGCTTGTGCAGTATCTGTAGTTAAATGGGAGCTGTAAGTGGAGTGTGGTGGAGCAAACTGTGTTAATAACAGGGGCAGACCTGGCACTGGAGCCAGCCCCAGGAGGAGATGCTGTAATTCCAGGCTTTCCTCTTACACCACCTCCCTAGGATATTATTTTCTCCCTGGTGCCTGACAGATAAATGCACAGAAATGTCTTGCATCAGCAGTGCTGTCAGACTCATTGCTGTGCAGTGCTGACTTGTGCTGTGGGGATGGGTAGGCACAAAGATCAGTGGTTGGATGAAAAGAAACTACAAAAATTCCTGTCGCATCACATAGGGAGGGCTGGCCTGTAATTCCTGACTGTCTGTTTCTCCCCTTACCTTAAAAGCCAGTTCTGGCATTCTCAGATGACATGGTATTTATTCAATCAGATAAAGCTGCTGATGGCTAGATTGCACACGGAGGTAAAGCTGTATTTACAGATAAACCTGACCACAAGCCAGCTCTCCACCTTTCACCAGCTGCTGAATGCTGGCCCTGGCTGTAGCTGGGACACAGCCCCAGTATGTGATGGCCACTTTTACCCCCTTGCATTATTTCAGGGGGTCTGTAGTAGCTGGATCCTCATCCTGTGCCTTTGCCAAAAGCACCCTCTGTAAATCAAGCATTATTGTAGAGTGATTTTCAATGCTTGGGAGAGCTAAACTGTGTATAATGGGAAATCACAGCTCCTGCCTTTCTCAGCTTGGGTGGAAATAGGATTCTTTAGTGGGTGGATGAGTATGGGGAGGGGGAAATAAACCCAGCCATTCATCCCCAAGGAAAGGATGGTTGCTCCAGTTTATAGGCTGGGTCGAGCCTGCAGGCACAGCTCTAATCAGAACAAGCCTCATTTGTCCAGTAAAGGTGATTACCAAGTTCTTGTTGGCATCACCCAGTAGCAGAGTGGAATAAGCTGATGTGCTGCACATAGAAAGTACTCGAAGGTCCTCAGAGTGTGAAGCCAGTGTCCTGTGTGTGCTCTTTTCCCCCACCCCCTTCCTTCCTCTTCCCAGAGGAGAGCAGCAGGAGTCTCAGGGCTCTGCTGAGCCTGTCCCCAGCACAGGACATGGGAACTCTACAGAGGAGGTTTGTCCCTGTGCTGGGCACTTTGTGTTCCCACCTCACCCTCTGCTCAGCAGCTCTGTCTTGTGGAAACACTTTGAAAATCAATTTAAATGGGTAAATTAGAATGTTAAACAGAAAGGACAGTGTTATCTCTGGATTTCTGCACGGGAATATGATCAAGCAGGTGTCTCAGCCATTGCTGACCCCCGAGTGTGTGTGACATGGTTGGGGACAGTCCTGATGGCCTGAAAGGCACAGAGGATTTTATTTTTCTCTTCTTCCTGAGCAGGATTGCAAGCAGAGCAATGCCCAGAGGCCATAGGGTGAGGGCAGCTCCCAAGAGGTTCTTGCTTAGAGCAGGAAACTGCTGTGGGATGAGCAGGGCCATGAGGAGCAGGGAGCAGACACAGGCTGGAGGGGGTGTCACTCTCAGCAGCCACACTGAGTGAGATCTGTCCTGCTGCTCATCTGGTAAATAGTTTAAATGATAATTTAGCTCTGTTGAAGCCAGTGTCAGGAAGGATTAGCATCATTGTCTTTCCAGCCCTGGGATACTGATCTGCATCCCATTTTGTCCATTTGATGGGATAAGCACAGTAAAATGTGATGTCAATGATACTACAATCAGCAGGGAAGGTGTGTGGACATCCTTCCATGACTGCATGGTGCTGCTCTGACTCACCAGTAGATACAGACCTGCTGAATATTCTCTAAATATCCTTGCCTTCATTTTGTTGTGAAGGTCAAGCCCTAGACTGTCTCTTGGAACTACTGGGGATGTTTCATTGGGGAAGGGATGAACTAACTCAAGCTGTGTGCTGCAGCCTCCCAGGACCTGAGGTTGGACCCAGACTTCAGAACTGTGCTGTTTAGTCCATAAAGGTGCAGTTATTTTTAGTCTAGGAAAACTCCTTTTTCCTTTACATAAGCAATTTTTTAGGGATTTAGAGTTGGTAAATCTAACATTGCTACTCTAAAATACACAAACCCAGAGTTTTCTGCATTCAGCTCTCACTGTTTTCTGTAGGAAAATAACACTGTGTTGATACCTTTTAATGTTAAATTTAATATTAAGAAAATGAATAACTGCAAGTCATTTGGGATGAAGCTGCAAATTTGATTTTAAACTTATTTTTAAGCTTTCTTCCTTGAATTTAGGCTAGAAAGGTTTAGATCATATGCTGATTTACTCTAAGTATGAACCTTTAGAACCACCCTCCTCCTCTTCTATCTTCCTTTTCTCAGCCCAAGTGTCTAAGTGGGAGTGTTTAGAGCAGAGGCAGCTCTTGCTCAGTGCCACAGACTCTCAAGCATGATCAAAACACAGCTCCCTGACTTGCCCTCCTTGAGTCTCCTCAGCAAGCTGCAAACTTTAAGAACCTAAAGTGTAAATTCAGGAGAAAAAGGTGTGATTTATTCTTATTTCTGCATGGTGGGGGAAGAAACCTGTGCTGGAGGATGCCTGGCAGTGAGCTGAGCCCCACTCCCATGCAGTTTGTCAGCACTGTTGCTGTAGGAAGTGAAGATAAAAGTGGAACACCTCTATTTTGAGCAGTTTCTACATCCTGGGAGCAAGCTGAGGAGCAGGGAATGCTTTCCTGGATCTGCTGTGCTCTTGCTGTCATGTCCCAGTATTGCCCAGAACTGTTGGAAAACCTGGCAGTGCAGGTCATGGCTCTTCAGGCAAGGCAGGTATGAGCCGTGCCTGCAGGGCTTCAACTCCTTTGTGGCCTCACAAGTAACTTGGTGTAATTAGTTGACACCTTGAAATAAGTTTTAATTATATTTACTCTGATATCTTCTAGGCAGGCAGTCCCAAAATCACTTTGCAGTTATTGGAAAGACAACTTAAGTGCTGGGAGAACTTGGTGTGAGAGCTATTCAATATTGTTCCCATTTTTTGGAACTTCCAGAAAGAGCTGTTTTTAGCTGCATTATGCTTGGTTGTTGTTGTTGTTTTTCCCAAAACAACTATAAAAGCAATGACATTTTATATTTGGTAAAATATAAGATGTTATTGCTTTTATAACAATTAGATAGAACTCAGTGTGAGACCTATCTGCTGATTTCATCAGATCTGAAAAAGAAAATACAGATGTCTTGTCCCTCTGTCTAAATACCTGTGCCAGCTTCAGTCCCCTTGTGTCAGTGGAAGTGTGGCAGCAGCTCTCTGACCAACACACAACTGTCCCAGGCATTGTGCTGGAAAAAGGCTGTGAAAAGATCAGAGAAAAGAATTAGAAACAATTCTTAGCTTGGTGCACCTGTTGATGTGAACACATGGAATGTGTTATTATTTACCAAAATTTGTTTACCAAAAGGTGGTTTCTTAATTAGTGATAGTGTTTTGATTAAAGGACCAATCAAGCCCAGTTGTATCATAACTGTCTATAAAAACAATGGGTTTCTTAATAAAAACAGAGATTGATCAGCCTTCTGTGAATCATAAATGTTACAGTAGCCTCTTTGAGCTAGGTCTCATAAGCTTTGGAGGTCTATAACACACCCAAGATAGCTCAGCTACTCTTGGAGGCATAAAAATCAGCAGGATGGCTTCTGTTGCAGTGTTGGAAACAAAAAGGTTTAATAAAAGGCAAAATAACAAACAGAGAAAAACCGAGCCAGGTGCAAGAGGTTCTTACTCCTGGTAAAACACCTCACAAAAGCAATTTATTTCTTTGTTCACTTTTTTCTACTAAATTGCTCAGGTGGGGCTTTTTGGCTTCTGTCCAATTAGCTATCCTTAAGTTTGAGGTGAAGTCCCCTGGGCCTATGCGGTTGCTTTTTCACCTAATTGAGGAGAGAAACTTCTGGGCTTCTTTCCTTTTTAAGAGGATAAAGAATAGTTTTGTCACTCTGCCAACAGAAAGCACACTCCTATACAGAAAGTCTATAATAATTATTACCCAACTGGGGGGCCTGTTACTATGACAGTGCTGCCATCTCTAATCCTCTTATCTCTGAACATCTTATCTAAACTCTTCTCTCTGAACATCCTCTCTCTGGCTGGTCGGTGGCACAAAGACAGGAGTGGTGCTCCTCACGTTGGGCGCCAGTTAAAAATGCGGTGTTACAGGGGCTGGTGCTGCTGCCTGTCCCCAGCAAGCCCCTCCTGTCCAAAGGCAGGGCTGAGTTGACATTCAGGTAATGCAGTCAAACCTCCACTCAACACTCGCTGCAGCTGGCTCAGCAATAGAGGCAGGAAAGGCTCTTTTGCAAGGTTTTATTCCAGCAGAGTAACACAGTCACCAAAGGACAAACCTGGGAAAAGAGAAAACCCACGTGGAGCAGGCAGCTTATAAAGGGGAAGGGATGGGGGGCAGAGCTAAGGGCTGGGCAGAGGGGCCTGGCCACCAGGGGTAGGGGGGTGGCCACCAGGGGTACCAAGTCAGTGACAGGGGAAGGAGAAACCCAAGGAAGTTGTGACACCAAGTCCATGGGGAGACTGTTTTTCCCTTTGGGAGGGATGTCTCTGTGGTAAGTAGTTAATGTTTCCAGGGCTGAGGGCTTGGGGATTGACCAAGGGAGGAGAGTTCATGGGATGCTACAAGTGCTGCCATCTCTAAACCTCTTCTCTCTAAACATCTTCTCTAAACCCCTTCTCTCTGAACATCTTCTCTCTGCAGGTCGGCGGCACGAAGACAGGAGTGGTGCGCTACGTGGGAGAGACAGACTTTGCCAAAGGAGAGTGGTGTGGAGTGGAGCTGGATGAGCCCCTGGGCAAGAACGATGGGGCAGTTGCTGGCACAAGGTACTGGGTGCTCTGAACCCCTGCACAGCTCCCGGGGTGTCTGGGGGGCAAATGCCATCAGCCCCAGGAGGAGAGTTGGGATTTTTCTTTGAGTTAAGTCTTACGAGCTCTTAGAGGAACCTGTCAGACTTGAGATGGCTCAGCTACTTGGAATGGCATAAAATTACTAGGATGGCTTCTGAGATAGTGCTGGAAACAGAAAACTTTTAATAAAAGGTAAAATAACAAAGATCTTACAGAGAAAAACTGAGCTAGGGGCAAGAGGTTCTTGCTCTTGCTAAAAACACTCTACAAAAGCAATTATTTCTTTTGTTCTCTTCTTCTTCTACTTAGGGGGGACTTTGTGTCTTCTGTCTAATTAGGTAGCCTTAGGTTTGAGGTGAAGTCTCAAAGGTCTTATGAGGTGTCCTTTTTACCAAATTGAGGAGAGAAACTTCTGGGCTTTTTATCTTTTTTTTTTTTAAGGAGACAAAGGATAATTTGATCACTCTGTCAACATTCATACAGAGAGTTAGGGCTGTGCTTGGTTGGATGTTGTGGGCTGGGAGGAAGAGTCTAATTTTGAGTCTTTTAGGTTTTTTGATAGCCTTGCAGGGAGATCAATACAAACCTCATCACTGGGCCATTTTAAAGCAGGATCAGATAACTTCTGTAAGGAGGAACCTGAATGGCTTCAGGAAACAGGAGAAAGTAGGGAGAGAAGATAACTTACAGTGGGATTTAATTTTTGCAAGAAACTGATTCTGTTGATTGTATTAGCTCTGCTTTCTACCACACATTCCTGTCATAAACTTTCTTCTTGTGCTATGTCACCCTGTCAGTACTGCAAAAGACAAAGATTTTACTTTCTTTTCTTCTCACTTAATGTTTTATTCTGTTTTTTCTGGGAACAAATTTCCAGAGAACTGAAAGAACAGTTGGTGGTTGTTTTCTGTCCCTGTACTAATTCTGTAGTGGGATAGGTGTCTGCTGATTGATCTTACCACCTCTGGCTCCCTAGGCACCTCCACTCTTTTATTTTCCAAAAAAGCCCTTGTTAGTATCTATAAAACGAGGCAGAGACATCTCACAGGCTTGCTGGGAAGCTCTTTCTGTTCTTGTGGAATTTAGTTGTGGAATGACCCAGGCCTTGGATCTTGAGCTTGGTGGTGTTCAAATCTGAATTATACAGCAGCTCTGACCATGCTTCAAATACAGGTGCAACTGATTCCTTGTCCTACACAAGTTCCTTAAGTGGGAAATACTGTTGGTTTCTTGGAGCTTCTGAAGGCAGTCTGCCTTTAGAGGCGAGATTTATCTTTCACAGAATTAACTAGGTTGGGAAAGACCTTTGATATCATCAAGTCTAACCCAAAACTTTGAAACTGAGGAGCTAAGAGTTCCTGCCTTGTTAGATCTCAGGTTCTGGAATAAAGGTTTCTTATGTTGGGTCAGCTTTTTGTCCAGCAGCCATGTGCTTTCATTTAAATTAGGAGAAAAGCTGTCTTGTTCAATGTCAGGGCAAGAAAGCAGTAAGTGGTTGGCAGCAGATGGCTGAGTTTCAGCCTGTTCTCAAATAAAAGAACCAGGATGGCAGAGATTAATCATGGAGTGAATGCAAGGCTCTGCTTTCTTTATCACACAATTCAAACTATCTGGAAGATTAATCTTCATGATGCTCAGGAAATATTTATTGTCTCTGTGCATGTGGAAGGTGTGAAAGGCAGATGTGGGTGCAGTGCTGTCTGCCTCTCATCCTCATACCTCTGTTGCTGTGGTTTGGAAATCCAGCTTTTGGAAGTCATCTGTCTTCTGAAACGGCTGCATCTTGGCAGAGGCTGTTCTGGTGTGTGCCCTGTCTGCAGAGGCTCCTCCTTTGGTTCACACTGTTCAGAGCAAGGCTGCAGCACTGTCCATGTCCAGCCTTCATCCCGCCTTTGATTTTCTTGTAGCAGGTGCCCATTCAGCAGCAGTGTTTGGAGAAGCTTGCAGAGTCAAACCAACTCCCTTGGTGCATGTTGGCACCCCGAGTGCCTTCCCTGTGTGCTCTGGCAGCCTGGAATTCTTGAGGCTGTGCTGATCTTGTCCTGCCAGGATCAGCCTGGGCAGAGGCTGTGCTCCGGTGATGGTTGCCATCTAGTGAGCACTGGCCAGCAAGCCCAGCACTGCCTGCTGCAGCAGGAGAATAAACCCAAAGCTGGAGCTCAAGGCACTGAGGCTGGTGGAAGCAGCAGAGCTAGCCTGGATCCTTTGGTGACATTGGTGACATGAGTTGGTGGTGAACTGGCTGAAATTTGGGGTGGCTTGTTGGATTATGTCTTTTTCTGACCCAGAGATGGGGTAACTGAGAGGTGTTTTAAAAACTTTTATTCCATTTTCAGTCTCCTGAGAAGGGTGGGACAATACAGATAATTCACACCATCACAATCAGAAGCCAACTGTATCTTAATTACAATACACTGTAAGTGTTTCTTGGCCTATCAGCTTTTGCCACACCATGCTGTAAATGTCTTAAAGCCAATAATCTAAAATTACACCTCATGGGTCTTACTACAATGCATCTTTCATAGTAATATTTCTCCAAAGTATCCAGTCTTATTTGTAAAACCATCCTTTGAAACTTTTTTCTTCCTTCATTTCTCTCAGCAATGTCTGTCCTGTTCCATGGCATTTCTAAGTCAGCATTTCTCACCTCAAGGTTTGCACCCAGATGTACACTGTGTGGGACTTCTTGGAGAGTTCTCTATAAATTCAATTCCCACAGTGGGCCACTGATTTTCCTGCAGGTCCAGGTGTGGATATGCCCCAAGGGCAGGCTGTGCATCAGTGGCAGTGGCCCAGGGGACAGGGTGTCACTGTGGGGAGCCCCTCTGGACATCAGATGGTGAGATTTGCATCAGATGGTGCTGATTTGCACTGAGCTTTGCTGCATCTGCTCTCTTGTCTGCACAGGAGACTGCAGAGGTGCTGGTGTGGTTTGGTTTGGTGTCAGTTCCACAAAGCCAAGCCAGTTCCATGCACTCATCTCTAGTAATTTAAATTTACCTGCTTATTTTACTGTTCTTCCTCCTCTCTCTGCTCCAGTCAGAGTCCTTGCTCACTAAACTCCCCAGAACTTTTACTTTTGCACTGTTTGTCAGCCTTGGACACTGAAGATTTTTTCCATCTATTTCAACATTTCCTGTGCTGTTTTCCACCTGCAGTTTGCATTGCAATGACTTTTCTGCCCTATTTCCTCTCTGTAATGTGAGTTCAGAGCTCCTCCACACTCACTGAGAGCAGCTCTTGGTTTTCATGTAGATTTTTTTTTTTTTCTGCCGAGTGGTTTGGACCCAATTCCTGCTTCTGAATGATAAAAGTTAATTGCAACCACTTTCAATCTGGACTGAAAGAAAATGGGCAGACATAGTTATGCAAGTTTGAACTTGCTCAGAGCTGTCAGAGGCTTTTAAGGGAATTAACATTTGGGATTGTCGTGCAGCCACAGTACCAGGCTGTGCTTACAGCAGGCAGAGCTGTGGAAGGGGCTGTTGGCCTGCCTGTGCCTACTGGAATTTGGGAAAATGATGCTGAGCAGGGCTTTGGCAGGTTTGCAAGAGGTCAGCCTGTGGTGTGGCTGGTTTTTAAAACCCAAGGGCCTGTGTTGGCAGGAAGTCAAGGAGGCTGAGAGATTTGGGGTTATAGAGGGGTTGTTTAAAGTTTGTTATAGAAAAAACATGGATCTGAGCTCATGTTTAAAATTTAATTTTATTCTCATCTGGCTGGAGATCAGGCTGTTCCCTGGCCTCCCAAGCACACAGGGGTCTGCCTGTAACACAGCTGTATGGCTGCCAGCTCTTAAAAATAAAAGGGAGTTGGGAAAACAGCTGCTCACATCTGGAGAGAGAGAAAACTTGTGCTAGTAAAACTGGATTTGTGTAATTTAGTCATTAGAACCTGCTTTTTTATATTAACATAGGACAGATTGTTTTATGAGCCTGTATTTAGCCCTATTCTTGCTGGGAGGCCTGTGAGGAAGCTCTTAGAGGAGCTTTTTGTGTTGGCTGCTCCCCTGGAACTCAGGGACACCATGCTGGAGGTGATCTGGTTCTTCTTGCTGCAGTGCAGCTGGCCAGCAGCAAATGAACCTTGGCTTTGCTGCTCAGCCAAGGCCCTGAAGGAGTTTCCAGGGTTTGACACTGAATTGTGGCTCATTTTTATTCTGGAAGAGGGCTCTGGAGAGACAGAATCTTTGGGCTCAGTTGTGGAAGAGATCATGCACTGTAATTATCTGGTCCTCCCTTTTCCATGCTTTCATCTTTCCAAGTTTGATGGCATAGGAAACAGATTCTCTGCCACCCAAAGGAGGTGGCACACGCTGGAGTTTGCTGTAATTGTATTTTTAGCTTCAAAGGATTGAACAGCTGTTTTCTCCTGGTTTGGGAGGAAAGATTTTTACCCTGTGAACATTTATACAGAGCTGTGTGATTCAGATCTTTTTATTTGACAGAGTCACGGGGTGGGTCAGGTTGGAAGGGACCACAGTTGGTCATCTAGTCCAACCTTCCTGCTCAGGAAGGGTTATTGCAGAGCACATGGCATGGCGTTGTGTCCGGAAGGTTCTGGAATATCTCCACACTTTCTCTAGGCAGCCTGTTCAGCCCTTGGTCACTATACAGGGAAGAAGTTCTTCCTCATTTTTAGCTGGAACTTCCTGCCCATGGCCTCTTGTCTCATTGCTGAGCTCACAGAATAGAGCTTTGTCCACCTTCTGACACCTCCTGCAGACACACGTTACTACATCACTATCCTCAAAGCAGGGTAAAGAGCACACCCAAGTTTTGGGAAGGTTGATTGTGAGGAAGGAGTGCTTGTGCTGTGGCTGTGTTTATGTTCTGGGATTTGTGCTCTCCAGGCTACCAGCTGTGTCTTTCCTGGCATCTTACCAAAGTGCACAGCAGCTGGTGCTTGGCAATTACCTCAGGCCCCCCTGCTAAAGCACCACAAATGCAAACATGGAAATTGCCAGTGCTACAAGCAGGAAAGGAGAATAATCCAACTGCTTGTACACAGGAAAGCAATTGCTTAACCTGAAGAGAAGGAGACTCAGAGGTGACCTTATCACTCTACAGCTCCCTGAAAGGTGCCTGTGCTCAGGTGGGGTTGGGCTCTTTCTCCAGGCAGCACTGACAGACCCAGAGCACACAGCCTCAGGCGGTGCCAAAGGAAATACAGGTTGGATATTAGGAAAAAGTTTTTTACAGAAAGAGTGATAAAGTTCTGGAATGGCTGCCCAGGGAGGTGGTGGAGTCACCATCCCTGGGTGTGTCTAACAAAGCCTGGATGTGGCACTGGGTGCCAGGGTTTAGCTGAGGTGTTGGGGCTGGGTGGGACTCAGTGATCTTGAAGGTCTCTCCCAACCCAGTGATTCTGTGATTCTATGAAACAGTGCCACAGCAAAGCACCCAGAGATGAGCTGTGGGTTTTGTACTGCTTGGCAGTGCCATTCTGCAAGGCTTGGGTGACATGGCTGCTCTGCCACTCCTCACTTGGTGCATCTCCTGTATTCCAGGTATTTCCAGTGCCCACCCAAGTTTGGCCTCTTTGCTCCCATCCACAAGGTGATCCGGATTGGGTTCCCATCAACCAGCCCTGCCAAGGCAAAGAAGAGCAAGAGGATGGCCATGGGGGTGTCAGCCCTGACCCACAGCCCCAGCAGCTCCTCCATCAGCTCCGTCAGCTCTGTGGCCTCCTCGGTCGGGGGCAGGCCCAGCCGCAGTGGCCTGGTGAGTACCTGCTGGGGCTCTCTGCTCCTCACTCCACCTCTGTGACCCAACCTCACAAAACAGGAGGGTTGGGGTTTTCTTCCAGTGCAGCTGCTCCTTCACCATTCATGGGGTGAGGGGAATGGAGTGTGGGACTGTCACCCACCTCACAGTTGTCAGAACCCAGGACATTGCTCTGGCTGCCCTGGAGGACTCAAGACCCTGGCAGGGGCTCAAGAGGCCTTGGCACAGAGTCAAAAACACCTGTGCCTTTGGTTTTAGCCCTTGCATAAAACAATTACCAACTTTGTGTGAGGGGTTACAAGCCAGAAGGGTTTGAGTAGAATGATAGTGAATTTGACACAGGGTGAAAATGTAGAATTTGGGGGGGTTTAGAATGGGGGTTCAGGAGGCAAGATGGAGGAATTTGGGTGTACCCTGTCCTTCTTCTCCTCCTTCTTCTTAGCCTCCATCTTCTGCTGTGATGGTGACACTTTTGGATTGGTTGAGAGTAGAGACAGACTGTCTAACATAGGTGATGGGTATTGGAAAATTATTGTAAATAAAGTACATGTAGTTTTTAGTATTAAAAGGTAACACTGCCCTGAGGGTGTCGGTGTGCCACAACCCGACCTGCTGGACAGACCTCAGCGGGTCAGAAAAAGAATGTTATACATAAGAGAAAATAAACAACCTTGAGAACCAGAACAGAAGAATCCTGACTCCTCCTTTGGCTGCCAGGCTGGAAAATGAGACTCTGTAACACATCTCAGGGCTGTCCTGACCACAGAGACTCTGAAACAGTCTCCCTCCAAGTAAGGGACACCAAGCAGCTGTGACCACTGAAGACCCTAGAGTGCAGTTTGCAGTGGGATGAATCCCAGTTCTGCTGTCAAGAGCAGGTTTGTGAGGGATCCCTGCAGAAAAAGGACATTCCTTCCAGTCTCACATGGTCATGCTGCTCCACTGAGCAGCTGTGCAAAGCTCCTGCTCTGGAGGGTGACAGTGTCCTCGGTCACATGCCTGGGGTTTTGGCAGGTGCTCAAGCAGGCAGAAAGCAGAGCAGGCAGTGATCCTATTAAAAGTTCTGGCTCTGCTGTGGTGCTGCTGCAGAACACCCACAGCCCTCTTGGCTGGGGAAAGGGTGCAGTGTTATTCCTGGGAGTGGATCCAATAACCCCATACTGGTCTCCACTTGAGATCAGTCTACCCAGCTGAGCTCATCTTTGGGATTTCATCAGTGCAGGCCATCAATAAAATGTACCTAAGAAGGCAGATGATAGAGTGCATGATAATTTTCCCTGACCCAGTTCCCACCCCATGTTGTGTCCTTTGGGAAATGCTGTGTTCACTGCAGTGCAGAAGAGCAGTTGAGCTTGTGAGCATTGTCCAGATGTTTCTCAGACTTCACCTCCCCTGTAGGGCCCAGAGCTGGAGCTGCAGCTCTCCTCAGATGAATAAATGATCATTAGGTGAGCAGCATTTCAGGTTGAACAGGGGACTTCAGCTGTTCTGGGCTGGAAAGGACACAGCTTTAGCCTGTCACTGACATATTTTATGAAAATCCTTTTGCCAGGATTTTTCTCCTGAGAAGCTGAGAAGCCTCAGAAAAGAAATGTAAACTATAACTATCTGATGGCTGTGGAATGTGGTCTGGAGATGGTTTATCAATAGGTGCATCTTTGATTGCTCTCATGTGAATTGTTTTTAATTAATGGCCAATGACAGCCAGCTGTGTCGGACTCTGAGTCTGTCATGAGATTTTATTATTCATTCTTTTCTAGCTTTCTGATGTCTCCTTTCTCTTTCTTTAGTATAGTTTTAATGTATCATTTTCTTATAATACATATCATAAAATAATAAATCAGCCTTCTGAAACATGGAGTCAAGATTCTCATCTCCTCCCTCATCCTGGGGACCCTCAAACACCACCACATTACCCCATCTCTTTTTAACTCTTTCCCAGCTGACAGAGACCTCATCTCGCTATGCCAGGAAGATCTCTGGCACCACAGCCCTGCAGGAGGCCCTGAAGGAGAAGCAGCAGCACATTGAGCAGCTGCTGGCAGAGCGGGACCTGGAGAGGGCAGAGGTGGCCAAGGCCACCAGCCACATCTGTGAGGTGGAGAAGGAGATTGCCATCATGAAGGCCCAGCACGAGCAGGTAGGAGGTGATGGCTCTCAATGTCTGAATATTTGATATGCCCTGGAAGTGTCAGATCATAATGTTACTGATTCATTAAAAAAATATGGATATTGATCTAGTCTGATATCTAACTGTGACAGACAAAAACTCTCTAACAGCTTAGAGCTAGAAAGTGTATGTTTATTGTGTATGTTTATTGTGGGATAACTCCCAAATACACACCACAATTTACAGGTGATTACAGAGTCCTTTTATCTATACAAGCATTGAATACCCAAAATACAAATACATATTCATAACTTTGGTACATCCCATTCCTGCTCCCTATGGTAATTAGTTCAAAAGCCGTTAAGTATGTGTAGTTTGTCCTTGAAATGGGTCTGTGGTCCCTTCCATGGGGAGGGGTCCCAAAATGAGGAAGTAAAGGAAGTCTTCCTTAGTTCTGACCTTTCTACCTTCTCAATGCAAATATGACAAATGAACCCTTGGTAGAACTCCCATTCCTGTCTTCTATTGGTTTCAGAACAGAGGAGGCCACAATTGTCTTATGTTCCCAAAAGCCATTTATCAGTTTCCATATTCTTCATTATAAACCCAGCTAACCAAACACTGTGTTGACAAGCAATCAATTATTAATTAACTACTAACTCTTAACTTCATCAAGGCCTACCCATTTACTTTAATTAACTCCAGTAAAGCTTATCTCTAACTAAAATTTCAGCTACTCTAAAATCTCTAAATTCCTTAAAGTTTATGTCTCATTACCACTGTGTGTGAAACTGGGGCTCTGAATTTCTGCCTCTAATGTGCTGAGTTAAGCTGAGGTGTGTTATAGTTGCCTCTTTCAGCCAGCTTTTAGAAGCTCTCAGAGGTCTATAACACACCCAAGATAGCTTAGCTACCCTTAGAAGCATAAAAATCAGCAAGATGGCTTTTGTTGCAGTGTTAGAAACAAAAAAGTTTAATAAAAGGCAAAATAACAAACAAACAAACAAAAAAACCCAAAACAAAAACCTTGCCAAGTGCCAAAGATTCTTGCTCCTGATAAAACGCTTCACAAAAGCAATTAGTTTCTTTGTTCACTTCTTTTTCTAGTAAATTGTCCAAGCAGGACGTTTTACCTTCTGTCCAATTAGCTATCCTTAAGTTTGAAGTGAAGTCCCCTAGGCCTATAAAGTGACTTTTTCACTTAATCAAAAAGAGAAACTTCTGAGCTTCTTTCCTTTTTGAAAGGACAAAAATAGTTTTGTCAATCCATCAACAAAAAACCCATTCCTATAGAGGCTCTTTCTCCACCCTCCCAGTGTCACATGTGCTGTCTCTGCCCTGAGCCAGGAGCAGGGAAAGGGCTGTGCCAGATCAGAGGCAGTTTGTGTCTGGTGGATCAATACATTTCAATGCTGAAATGCAAATTTGTTCCCCTCAGCCCCTGAATCTGGCTGTGGCTGGGACTGCATTGCAGTGATTTTATGGTGCTGAGGGCATCAGCCCAGTTCATATGCCACTGCTTTCCCACCAGAGAGGATGCTTTAATAACATTAATAAAGGCAGGAAATCTGGAAGGAAAAAAGGCTGATCATATTAGGTTGGTGTTTGTTTGGTTTTTTTTGCTCAAGCATTTGTACAGAGGATATTTTATGTATTAAAATGCTTAAAGAGAGTTGTGTCTGTGCTGTTTGTCAGTATATGGTTCTTCATCATCTGCTGTTGTCCTAAATTCTTTACTCATGCTTTTAAAGCCAAGTGAGCTACCTAGGAGCAGGGAAGACACTGTATGTTTGAGTGGTGGGTCCCACCTGCCTGTCAGAAATGCAGGAGAAATTGGGAAATCAGCTGCAAGCTGACGTTCCTCTTGTGTATTGTGTTTTCCAGTAATTATCAGTAACAATTTAATTAACAGAAGTCTGAAATATCTCTTTTGCTTCATGACAGGGGTAGAGTTGCACTGGTAACCTCTGACCAGATTTTCAGAACTTTTCAGGCTTCAAGTTCTGAACTCTAATCAGAGCTGGAGTCTCCAAAAGGGTCAGGTCAGAGAGGGACTGAAACACAGATCCCTTCCAGCTGTTGGAGATGGAGCAGTTTTTGTTGTCTTGATCCCTACATCCTGAGCTCTTTGGAAAATGTGCTCTTACCAGAGCATCCTCTGAAACAGATCATCAAAACTTTCTGTTCCCTGGTTCTGACCCTTTCTTAAACAGCTTTGTGCTACTTCAGACAAGGCTAACTTTGTGTCTTGGGCTCATTTTTTGCTCCAGTATGTCACGGAGGCAGAAGGAAACCTGCAGCGAGCACGAGCCTTGGTGGATGGGATGCAGAAGGAGAAGATTGAGCTGCTGAACCAGCTGGAAGAGGAGAAGAGGTAAAGCAGGAGTGGATGGCTGTGAGGGGGTGAAGTCAAGTGTGGACAGTGCTGAAGCCTTTGGGTGGTTTTGCCTTAAGGATACAGTGTGAAACAAAAATTGGGCCATAAACAGGCCTGTGCACCTTGGGCCATCACAGACCCTCCTGTACAGCCTGGATTTGCTGAGGTCCCCTTCCTCTCTTCCATTTATGATGGGCTGATCTTGAGGATGTTCTTTGTGAGGAAGAGAAGCCACACTGGAGTGCAGCCTTACTGCAGTGCCATGATTCACAGGCCCCCATCCATGCAAATCTCCTGGTGCACATTTCCCCTCTGGATCAGAGTGATCTGCACGTCATTCTTGGAGTCCAGGTACTCCATGTGTATAATTAAACTCTTCAGTGGGAATAGGAAAACATTTCTGTGTATTAAATAACTGAAAACAGTGTTGATTATTAAATAACTGAAAACAGTGTTGATTTCAATTATTGATGCCCCTCCTGAGGATGAAATGTTCTTTTATGCATAAGTTTCCCCATAGTCCTGGTAGCCAGCTGATTTTCCCAGCTCCAGGAGGCCCTTTAACCCCAGACAGCTGAGTTTTCCTCTAAATATAAACAGATGCCTCCCTCCTCTAATTAGAGGAGGTTTAGACAAGGAAGCTTGTTTATGAAGTTAGTTATGTACACTCACAGCTATTTTTATCTGTTACAGAATCATAGTCCTTACATCTGGCTACTAACTAAACATTCTCAGTCTTTTTCTTTATAATCAGTAAAGAGAAAAAGAGGGATGAGTCTAGCAGAAAATGGAATTATTTTCTACTCTTACTGGCTTCTGTCTTCCAAAAGAGAAGAGTTTCCTTGGCATGTCTGTGTTAGTGTGTGTGGTTTTATTGCATTTATGCATGACTGGCCTGTGAACTCTGTGGGGAAGGCTCTTCTGTCTGCCAGGGTAGCTCAGAGTTCCCCACCCTCTGCCAAGGAGGCAGAGGATCCCATTCCCTTGGAGCATTCTGTATGGACCCTGTGCATTTGGCACAGGAATTGCCCAGTGCTTGGATAACAAGGTTTAAATAATCCAGTGAAACCTGGTTGTGCTTTGCTTGTTTTCAGGATCCTGTGTCCGAGAACAGTAATTGTGTGTCTGAGGGGATGCACTTTACAAAAGGCCACCTTTGTGTGTGGAAAGCTGCTTGTAACTGTCCTGCTCCATGGAGCTTGCTGCTCAGTTTCTACTGAGCTTTTCTATCCAAAGGTGATCTGCATCCCTCTCAGACTTTGATTCTGCAGGTTATGATGTGATTTTTTAATATTGGGTTGTTACTGTCGTATTTTCTGAAAAATCTTTTCACCAAAATTTTTTCACCTAAGAAGCTGAGAAGCTTCAGAGAATTATCTAATTACTTCTCCTGTGTTTTGCTGCTTTAAAATGTAGTATAGAAATTGTTTATCCAACATACAAATTGTTTTTAATGAATAACCAATCACAGTCCAGCTGTGTCAAATTCTGGAGAATCAGTCACAAGTTTTCATTCTCATTCTTGTTAAACCTTCTGTCGATATCCTTCTCTTTCTTTAATATAGTTTTAGTATAGTATTATAATGTAATATATTATAATAAAACCATAAAATAATAAATCAACCTTCTAAAAATATAAAATCAAATTCCTCATCTCTCCTAAAAACTCACAAACTCAACACTGCTCCATGGGGCTTGCAGCTCAGTTTCTGCTGAGCTTTTGTACCCAAAGGTGATCTATATTCCTCTCAGACTTTGATTCTGCAGGCCATTATGTGATTTTTTCATACTGAGTGGCTGGTTTTAATTTAATTTTATTTATTTATTTTATATGTATATATAATATATTTATAAATTCAATTGGGTGGATAAAAGCTTATCAGTAATTTTTTGGGCAGCTTTTCCATTTGTTGGCAATGACCTCTCCATTGATGGTTGCAGTGATCCATAGAACTTGGTTAACAGTGGAAAGGCTGAAGTGCAGTGGCTGCTGAGACAGAGGTGCTGAGCTGAGAGTTCCTGATTGCTCTGTGCGTCCCCTCTCCTTCTGATTGCTGTGTGTCCCTTCTGATTGTTCTGTGTCCCTTCCTTCTGATTGCTCTGTGTGTCCCTTCTGATTGCTCTGTGTCCCTTCTCTGATTGCTCTGTTGTCCCTTTCCTTCCTCAGGAAAGTGGAGGACCTGCAGTTCCGTGTGGAGGAGGAATCCATTACAAAAGGGGATCTGGAGGTAATTCCTTATGATCTTGCCAAAATGTTGGATCCAGAGTTGCAAAAATTACTCTGGATGTGGTAGAAATTACTCACTTGAGTAATTTCTGCCACCTTTTGCTCCCCTCTCACAATACTTTACTGATGTGCTGTGTGATTTATGCTGTGAGCTGTGAGGATTGTTCTTTGGTGTGGTGCCCAATGGCTGCTCACACCTGGGGCTGCCTGGAGTTCATCTGTCACTCTGAGTTGCCAAGCCATGTGAAAATCTGTGTCTGAATGTGTTGAACTTACCTTTTTCCACCCTAGAAATGAATTGACAGTTCAGTTGCTGTCCCTGAGATGTCCTGCTCTCAGCAGCTCATGGGCACATGGAGTCTCCTGCCTGGATGCTGTGTTAATTCCAGCCAAAATGCTGTTTATGCTGAGGTATCCTCATGTGGAATTCACTGTCTGGAGTGTGGGTTTGACACCAGGATTGACACCCTGCCCCTGGGAAGGGCTGCTGCTCAGGGATGCTGTTGCAGTGAGCATTGTGCAGGCTGGAAGGGATGTTGGGATGAAGTGATGTTGGCTCTTGAGGGGGAGGCTTTTCCATGAGGAAAAGGGAACAGAAAATCTTTCTGTGGAAGCAAGGCTCTGCTCTCCAAATGTAAATCAAAGGAGTTTTCTGTCTCTTTAGCTGCAGTGCCAGGTTAGTAACAGCCAGAAATGTCAAGGGCCCTGCTCCTGTGCTTCACTGTCACTCATAGCAATAAAAGCCCAGGAAAATGGGAGAACTAGGAAATGGATATGTTGCTGTGGCTGTGATCCTGTTGGCATAAGCCTCTCTTCTTCATCCAGAAGCTGAAGGAGATGTTTGACAGGGTTTAAATTAGCTGTGCACTGCTAGCAGACCTTTGTGGGAGCACAGCAAGTGCAGTTTCTGCCTGTTGTGTGGGAGCAAAATCAGATTTCTGTTCATCCCTGAGCTGACATCTTTCCCACAGTGCCCTAGACAAGGGTGGTTGGTGCATGCATCATTCCCTTTGAGAGCAGTGAATTGTCCCTTTGTAAGCTCCAAGTGTTTAAGCCTGGCTGTGTAATTATGGCAATGGACCAGGGTTGAAATATTTGGATTTTAATTTTTTTTAAAAAGCCACCATGCTTAGCAAGATGATAAGCTGCTATGGGTAAGGCTCCCATTCTCAGTCCATTTGGGACTCACAGTCTTGGATTTAATTTTCCTTTGAGCTGGGAAGGAATTGTTTTGCAATGGGGATGTGGCCAAGCTTTCAGCAGGACTTTATGGTCCTGTCCTCACTTCCATGCTGGTCTGTACAAAAGGACAAATAATTTAGGAATGCTTGATTTCCCCTGATCCAGGGAACTGGCATGCTCTCCATGAGCCCAGCATCAGTCCCAGCACAGGCTCTGGCAGAGGGCTTGGCTGGGGCCACATTTTACATCTTGTCTGCCTAATTTGCATGTCCAGACTGAATGATTGACCCACTAGAGTTCATTCTCACCTTCCTGCTTTTTTGTGGAGACAGTTAAGCTTTCCAGAAGCAAGCAATTAACTTGAGAGAAAAAAATGTGTTGGTGGCCTGAAGATAGAGAGAGATCAAGGTTTAGGACCTCTGATAGAGCAGCTGTGGATTTAGCCCTGAAATGTAGTTGTGATTTCAACCCAGTTTTGATCCTGCTTGGCAGCTGAAGCTGTAGTGATTTGGGAGATGAAAAACAAATGCAGGAAAAGCTTTCAAGAGCTTTGAAAGTTAAAAAGCTAATGCAGGAAGAGCTTTCAGGAAAGACTTTTTGTGGTGGAAAACCATGGTTTACAGGAAGTATTATCCTCATCAAGGAACTCTCTCATGCTCATCTCCTGCATCCTGCAGCATGCCTTGAATGCCAGTGGGAAGTCAGTTTATAATTTGTGAACAGTAATTTAAGGCTAATAGCTACAAATAAATCTGAAATTCATATCTGGGCTTCCTCAAAGTGCAAGAAGACTTTGGATGTGAGGTTCTGACTCATACTGGCTAGTACTAGCAAACCAATTTACATAAAATAACACAGGATTGATTGTAAACCTAAGGTTTAAGGACTGTAAAACAGATAATCTAATTTTTTCCATGTTTTTTTGTTTGGTTTTTCCCCCTCTATTTTGATATTTTTTACCAGAGTTGGAAAATAGCAGAATTTATAGATACTGAGCAAGAATATCAGGTGGAACTGAGAGCTTGACTGGGCAGTTGTGTTAACCTCAGGAGCCTGGAGAGAATTTCTGTGAGAAGTCAGATGAGTTTTGTAATAGGTCAACAAAAATCTGATGTGCTGCCACCAGTTAAAATTAATTGGTATCAACAGAATATTTATTCTTTTTAGTAAAATCAATCCAGAAGCTCCCTCTCAAGATGTGAATCTTTGGGCTTTACAGGGAGCAGAATTAATTTTATTTAATGAATTAAATGCCTTTTTTTTTTTTTTATTAGGATGCCATAAGCCAACCTCTACATTTAAGTTATATAATTACGGGTTCTGATAATATTTGGGTTTTTGAATCCACATCTTTTTCTCCCCTCCTTCAGGGGTTAAATAAGGCACATAAAATACAGAGCTATCTGAATATAAATGGCAGTTATGTCACCATCTATGAATACATGTACAATGATATTTTGCAAGCATAAAACATGGATTTATTAAAAACTTCTGTTTCTATAATTTGTATACAACTTGCTTTATTGTAGGGAAGAGCAGAAAATCCTTAAAACTGGCTCTAATAGAAAGAGGGGGGAAGCAAATAATTACATGGAAAATGAAGGGCAAAAAATGGGGGTAAAAAATGGTTCTGAGCAGGTTTGTTTGCTTTTTTTTGCTAGATTAATTTTTTAATTTCATAGATTAATTAAGTTTAATTCTAAGGAAAATGTGGGTTTTGTAAGCTAAAAAAATGTGAAGGCCAGAGTGTGCATGCACCTTCCGATGTCTCATCCCCTCTTTTATTTATAGGGAATTTTACATGATTTTACAGTGGTGGTTGTGGAGTGCTGAGCTTTGCTACAAAGTGCAGCTTTGGTATTTCATATATTATATATTATGGTAATAATATAATATAATATATTAATAATATATAATATAATATTAATAATAATATAATATAATATATTATGGTATTTCAGCTTTAAAAGTGAAGGGCACTGAAGCAATGCCCAGAGCCAGTGCTCCTGGATTTGGGTAGATAACATGAACTTCTTCTGCTTAGCTGAATCATTTGTCAAAAAAACCCCCAACCTTGAAAACAAACCACCAACCAACCAACCAAAAATCCCAAAACCAACCAACCAACCAACCAAAAATGTTCTGTTTTCTTGTGCCAAAATTACTAGCAGAGTCCTACTGTACAGAAGTCACTTTGAAATTCATGTCAGGCTGCTCAAACTGAAAGCACTGATTTACAGATTGGGATCTCAATTCCCTGATCTCTTTGGTGCTGTGTTTTTTGTTTTACAACATGCCATGTACAGTATGACCTGGGATTTTTCCCCACTTAGTGTAGGATTCACACTGTCTCCAGAGCAAACAAAGGATGGGAACTTCCAGCTCTTTTCAGTCTACCTTGTGACTATTCTTGAGGAAAGATGTGGAGAATCATTGCAATGTCCTTGCATTGTCTGTGTGTACAAGGGCCCTGTACTGGTGGGAGCTTTGCTTTTTAGGAACTGTCTTCAGCTGATGCAGGAGACACTGGGGCAGGTTTCTAATGCAGAAGGATGTTTTCCCATCACAAATTCACTTCTCTTGTGAAGAGCCACTACCAGTACCACGTAAAATCCCGTAGGGACTGTTTCCTGTTTGGTTGGATTTTTCCTCCCTGTCTGGGTTTTTATTCTCTTCCTGTTGTGAACAGCCTTTCCTTGTCTTGTTCTCTGGAGATGATATTGCAGCCTTCTCTCTCCCTCCCTCTCTTTCTCTCTCTCCCTTCCCCTGCTCCCCTCTCCACTGTTCTTTTTTCTCTCTGTGTGAGCAGACTCAGACGCAGTTGGAGCATGCCCGAATTCGGGAGCTCGAGCAGAGCCTGCTGTTTGAGAAGGCACAGGCTGAAAAACTCCTCAGAGAATTAGAGGACACCAGGGTAATGCACCCTCACCTGCCCTGCCTGCAGACAGCGCTTGCACTGCCCTGGTGCTCATCATGCCTTGCTTTGGGTTTCTTTCTTTTGGTTGTTGTGGGGTTGATTGATTTTGGCTTGAACTTAAGCTTCCTTGATTTTGTTTGGTTTTTTGTTTGCTCTCTTTCCCAGAAATAGTAGTATGATATGATTTCTAGCTTTGCTTCTCTTGTGGGGAGCTTGTTTCTCAGATTGAGCTTGCTTCTCTGCCCCACGCCACCATCTGACACATGAGCTCCTACAATTCATTTTTCAATTAACATATCCCAATAATATCCTGCACAGTTCATTCTGCCTCGAGGCCCCCCCAGGCTGTTAGAGGAAATAACATTGCAATCAACATTCCAGTCTCCCCTGCCAGCTGTGGGAGCTGCCATCTGAAGGGGAAGGTGTTGGTGGATGCAGGTGGGCCCACTCTGATCCTTGGCTGTGCCTGCAGCAGGACAGGTTGCCCAGAGGAATCCTGAAAGCAGCCAGATGTGGAGAGGGCTTTTTCATGCTGGTGTGGTGTGGGAAGCAGCAAACTTGCTGCAGTGAGCAGTAATGGGTTTGAGAGCTGTAGAAAACACAAAATGGGAGGGTCTCCAAAAGGTCTGGATGGTCTGAAGCCCCCTGTGCCCATCTGAAATAATGACCAGCAGCCTCCTGGGCTGATGGCTGCTGGGCAAATGGCAATTGAAATGAAGTGAAATTGATCTTTTGGAGTTTGGCTCGGTTTCCTTCTTTCTTTTGCCTTTTTCTAATGTTTCATTCTCTTCTCCATCCATAGTGGCAGCACCCTGTACTCCCTGTGGCATGCAGGGAGTTCAGCCCTGCCAGGTTGCATTCAGATGGCAAAACATGGATCCATAGCCCTTAAGCTCAATGTGTACCATGGCCAGATTTATTGTCTTGCATCCTCTAGCCTCCTTTGTTATTTTGACTTTGCTAATAAACTCTTAAGAAGTACTCATGTGTAAAAATCCCTTTTCCCTTTTACACCAGGGTAAACAAATTCCCTTACAGAAGAGAGGTCTGCAGGCTGAGGATTGCTGAGCAATAAAGGAAACATGATATGCTTAATGCTGGTTTTGATGCTTGTGAAATTCCTGCATGTGCAGTCACATCTCCTCTGTGCATCATCTGGCAAGATGCCTGCTCTGGAAACATAATGCCCTTCCAGGACATTATTTTTCATAAACCACTGTTGCTCCCTAGTGAATTTCAAGGGTTATTTCCAAGGTGTTTTCTGTGGAAAACAAGAGGTTTGTATTAGGAAAAATAAATTGCAATTGGCACAGACAGAACTGTGAGTTGTCAGTGCTGGTTACCTATCACTGTAGTGCACGAAACACAACGTGCACACACTGCTGCCCTCAGGGTGAAAAAAGGGAAGTTTATTTTCTGACTCCAACATTTATAGATTTTTAAAAGTGACAGTGGATTGGAGGGTGAAAGTGCCACCTCTCCAATGACACTAGACAAACTAACAAATCTATTATATTTGATAGTCTAACAGTCTATCAAATTTCTCCTCTGTCGCCCTGATTTTTTAAGATTTTCTAAGCCTTCTAATGAACTTTCTCACACACTTTCTGTAAATAACTTACTGTTTTGCATTCTTTTATAAAAGAAGAGAAATGTGATTGACTGTTGGTTTGTCCAGTGTCATTGGAGAGGTGGCACTGTCACCCTCCAAGCCACTGTCACTTTTGGAAAACTATAAATGTTGGAGTCAGAAAATAAACTTCCCTTTTTCTTCACCTTAAAAGCAGCAGTGTGTGTGCTTGTGTTGTTTCGTGTCCTATAACCACACTCCTCCTCCATAAAGAATGCAAAACAATAAGTTATTTACAGAAAGTGTGTGAGAAAGTTTGTTACAAGAATGCAAACATCAGAATCTATGATTTTAGAGAATCTTAAAAAATCAGGGCGACAGTTATGCTGGTGCAAAACTGTGCTCAGGTTGGTGTCGTTATGGGACATGAAAGAACACAAGTGCATAATGCTGTTCTCAAGGTGAAGAAAAAAGGGAAATTTATTTTCTGACTCCAACATTTATAGTTTTCCAGGAGTGACAGTGGATTGGAGGGTGACAGTGCCACCTCTCCAATGACACTGGACAAACCAACAGTCCATCAACTTTCTCCTCCTCCATAAAGGAATGCAAAAGAATGAGTTATTTACAGAAAGTGTGTGAGAAAGTTCGCTACAAGAATGTCAACCTTTTCTAAGAAGGCTTAGAAAATATTAAAAAATCAGGGCGACAGGCTGGAGGGCACCAGGTGCTCTCCTCCTCTTCCTTTGAACTTTGAGTGATGCACTTTGGATTTATTTCCACTGGAGAACTCTTGCTAGGGGGAAGGTGTGGCGATGAGGGGTGCACTGACCTTGTGTTTGTGGTGTTGCAGCTGACCACGGTGGCAGAGCAGTCCCGGATCCTGCAGCTGGAGGAGGAGCTGAGCCTGAGGCGCAGCGAGGTGGACGAGCTCCGGCAGTGCCTGCAGAGCTCGCAGCAGGCAGAGAGCCCCGAGCACAGCCTGGGACTGCACTCCGAGGCCCTGAGGCTGAGGGATCAGCTGCTCTCTGCCAACAAGGAGCACCAGAAGGAGAGCAGCCAGCTGAAGGAGAAGTATGAGAAGACACTAAAGAAGTACCAGCAGGAGATGGAGAAGCTGAAGTCTGTCAATGAGAAGTACTCGCAGGAGATTGTTGACCTGAAGCATAAAGTTCAGCAGGCCACTAATGAGAACATGGGGCTCATGGACAACTGGAAGTCCAAGTTGGACACGTTAGCTTCTGACCACCAGAAGTCTCTGGAGGACCTGAAAGCCACACTCAACTCAGGCCCTGACACCCAGCACAAGGAGATTGTGGAGCTGAAGGCTGTGGTGGAGAGTATAAAGCTGGAGCACCAGCTCGAGCTGGAGAACTTGAAAGCAAAGCACGACATCGAGACAGCTGTCCATATAAAGGAGAAAGAGAGTCTCAAGCTGAAGCTGCAGGAGGCTTTGGATGAGGTGGAAAAAAGCAACAGCAACTGGAAAATGCAACTGGAAACCAAAAGCAGTCAGCACCTTCTTGAGCTCCAGGATGTGAAGGACAAGTGTCGAGATGCTGAGCTGAGGGTGCATGAACTGGAGAAACTTCATGGTGAATACACAGATCAGACAGAAGCAATAGCTTTCTTGAAAGAGCAGATATCTTTGGCTGAAAAGAAGATGTTGGACTATGAAACACTACAGAAAACAGAAGCCCACAGCAAACAGGAAATCCAAAGATTGCAGGAAAAAGTGCTTGTCTTAGAGAACAAGCTGCAGTCCATGGAGGCCCTGCATCCTTCTCAGCATGCAAATGTATGACTTTGGGGTCATTTTGCTGTTTATTATCACTGTTGATAACTCCTCAGCCACTGCCTTTTGCAGTTTCCTGAGGGTTCAAATATCTGGATGTTTTTTTCTTCCACGAACAGTGCCCTGCATCTCCAGGCTGAAGGTGTCAATCCAGTCTAGAAAGCCAATGGGACAGTGGGACAGTTAGGAACAGGAGCAAGTGGGGCCACACCTGGGTTTGGAGGCTGCTGTGGCAGCAGACCAGGGCTGTCATGGTTTGTCAGGGTGGGCTCCCATGCTGAGCAAGCAGTGTTCTGAGCTGGAAAACCATAACTCCTGCAATGCAGTTGAATTTATTCTCTAATATATTCCTGCAAGGGGCTGCAGCAGCCTTGGTGTGCTGTTGGGCAAGGCTCTTTGGGGGCTCTGGAAGGATACAGTGGAAAAAGAGTCAGCCTTGCTCAGCACCTGGAGCAAGAGAGGTGCAGTGAGTGGCTGCACTGTGGGATGGGGTGGGGCTGTGTCAGCAGCAGGGCAGGGGCTCCACAGCTCGTGTGGGAGGCAGGGAAATGCTGCTGTTGAGGGTTAGAGTGGAAAAACTGCCAGCAAGGGTCAGAATGGCACCAGGCTGGGGAAATAAAAGGCCTGATTGAATATGAGACCAGGGAGAGCTGAAATACGAGCAGTAATATGAAGGAGTCAGTTTATTGTGGCCTTTGTGTCTAAGTTACGTTTGTTTTGTTGTTTTTTTTTTATATTTGCCACAGGATGCATCATCCTGCCATTGTGTGTGGCACAAGGAATTGTGGTGGTTCTGCACTGTAGTGAGCAGGGAGATTGCTACTCATGGGGGGCTGGGCCCCTATTTGTGTTTGGATTTTGCATGAGAAATGAGGAAAAACCCCATTTACATCCTGTAGGGGTGCAGAAAATTAAAATAAGCTGTAAAATGTGCACATTTTAAGAATACTGTGTTGAAATTTCACTGGTGATGTAGTTTCTGTTCCAGACAGAGATGCCAATGAAATGAATTCAATGCCTGTGTTTAATTTCCCAACATGAGCAGCCCCATTGAAAGCAGTTGCACCTCCAGGGAGCAAAGTCAAGCCATGAATTCCATGTTGTCCAAGTCAGAACTCCACACCTTGGAAACAGGCAGACAGAGGACAACAGTGGCAAAGGCCAAGGAGGAATCTCCAGCATTAATAGTGTTTGAAGGGTTGCTCCAGGATGTTTCATCTAGTAAGGACAGTTGGGAACAATAAGTACAGCCAGGACTCTGGGAAAAAGGAGTTGTTATCACAACGTGTAACCCATTATAGCCAATATTCAAACAGGAATGAATGGAAAAGAAGGAGCTGGAGTCTTGTTCCAGAGCCCTTTAGATAAATGGAAGGGCTCTGGGGGATATTGATACTGGATTAAAACCAGGGAAGTCTTGAAGTAATTGTTTCAGCTATGTGTCAATTAAAATCAGGAGAATATGGGAAGAAATGCATGGGTGAAAGCCTTTGGGTATCATGGAGCAAGTTCTATTTAAAATTTTCTTAGTTAATTTAAAATAACTGCAGTATTCACTGTCCAAGTTATTTTAAACAAGCAAAGGTTTCTTGTGACAGCCTTTCCTAGACCCTCAAGGGAGAGCCACAACTGCTTCCCAGGAGCAGTTAAATAGTTTTTTTCCATACCAAAAGTGCATCAGGAAAAATATTTCTGCTCTGGGGATTCTCCTGCTTCTGTTTGACTTGTCCCACAGCCCAGAGTTCAGAGGACTGACCTTGGGGCTCTTGACTGTGGTGGCCACAGCAGCTGCTGGCTCTGGGCTTGTGCTGAGGTCCCAGCAAAGGCTGCTGGATGGGGAGAGGTGTCAAGGGCTCAGTTGTGGCCTCTGCCACAGAAAGCTTGACATTGGAAGCTCTGCAGTGTCTGGATTTTCACTGCAATATAGAAAAGAGGATGGGAAAAAGCAGAATCCCCTGTATGGGCATGGCATTTGCTTTGTTATTATTTTTATGAATGCATTAGTTCTCTAATAAATTATTATTTCATCAATGTTTTTATAACTTTGGGCACAGCTAGGTTCTACAGAAGGTGAGGAACTTGCTGACTGCTAGGTGTCAAGCTGCATGCTGGAGGGCATTTGCAGTTGGGTGTTTGCTGAGATTGCCCAGAGGTGCCTGGTCTGGGGGACAGCAGCTCCTGCATCCCTCTGTGTGTGCAGGGCTGGACCAGGACCTGTGGGGAAAACTCGAGCTCTGCTCCCTCCTGGGTGAATCCTGCAGGTGAGCTCACCTGGGGGCTGTGTGTGGGCACTCTGGTCAGCCTCAGGAGTGCCCAGCTGGACAAGTGGCTCCTCAAAAAAACCTTTATTTCCCTCTTGGGAAGGATGTAAAACATCCTAACTTGGACATGGGATACCTTCTGCTTTGGATGGGGCTTTGTGGTTGGTAACTTTTGCTTATCTTTGGGTAAAGGGTTAGTTTATGTCTTACATTTTACATTTATTCCAGATGATTGAGACTAATGATATTTCAGAAGAAAAGATAAAGATGAAGCAGACTATGGAAGGTATGAAACTTATTTTTACTCTGTGCTAGTGACTTGAACACTTTCTCTTCTCCCAGCTTTCTGCTCTTGCAGGGATGGCTGCATGGCAGGGGTTTAGGAGGACATTTCATCTGTCAAAATTTGCCAAATGACATTTGTTGTCTGGATTTGTTTTTTCCTTCTAATCAAGCTGAGCATGTGCAGGGGTGGATGTTTTTACCTGTGTTAGATACTCTCTATGCAGATGGTGCAGGTTGGAGACAAATCTGGGGAAATAGGTGCATTTCCATCCCATCACTGATTTTCACAGCAGGTAAAATTCAGACTTTAATTAAATGTTACTTGCTCACAGGAGAAGAGTTATTAGATATGAATGTGACTGGCTTCAAATAATGATAGTTACTTTCTATTAAGCTCACTATAAATCAAGTCAATCCTTTTAACAAAATGTGAGACTTACACACTCAGGAAACTTGTATAAAGTGTATTTCAACCTGAACTGCACTCAGCCCCCTCACTGTGAGCTGTAACACTGAGTCTGTGCAATAGCAGAGCTGGATTCAGAGGTATTTTTGTCCTATTTCTGTTTCCCTCAGTGCAAGCCAGGCTTGCCCAGAAGCCTCATCTGTCTTTGCAGATATGGGATTCTGTAGAACACATTCAGGTTGTACCCCATCCCTGGAAATGCCCAGGGACAGGCTGGACAGGGCTTGGAGAGTGGAACTGCCCCTGCCCAAAGCAGGGGTGTGGAACAAGATGAACTTTAAGTTCCTTTCCAAACCAAACTATTCTATGTTTCTACACTAAATTGTTTGCTGATTGACAGATAATTCCTGCCTAGTGCCCTAACTAGATCCAGCAGCCACTGCTCTGAATGGCCACTCAGTCCAGGTGTGAATTGTTTCCACACTGAATAAACCCCAGAAAGATGTTCTGAAAACACCCAGGTCAGATTTGAGCCACAAAAGCATCACACTTCAGATCTGCAGCTCTGAGCATGGAAATGCATCAGTTCCAGAAAACATGTCTTTTGAAACAGTCTCTGCCTTCCACTGTAGGAGGTGACACAAAGAAATGTGCTGATTAATGTTTTATTGCCTTTTTCCCCTCCTCCTTTTGGTTTTTTTGTTTGTTTGTTTGTTGGTTTTTTTGTTTTGTTTTGTTTTGTTTTAATTAATGTTTTATTGCCTTTCCCCCCTTCCTCCTTTGAGGTTGCTTTCCTAACCCTGTCTGACACAACCTCCCAGAGTCACCCCAGCTCCCAGAGTAGTGGGATGCAGTGTCCCTCTGCCAGCAGCAGTGAACCACCACGGTGCCACTGCACCCTGGCCTGTGCTGTGCTCCTGACACCTTCCCAATCTGCACAAAGCATTTTCCAGCCCTCTCATCCTTGTCTTTTCATTCCCCCCAGACCTCCAGGACAAGCTGAGTAAAAGAGACAAAGAGGTGTCATCCCTGGTGACCCAGACTGAAACTCTAAGGGCCCAAGTAAGTGGTAAGTTTCCCTAATCCAGTGTTGGTGGGAATGAAATGTTTCCCTGCTTGTCCCACAGCCTGGTGCTGAACAAGAGCCCAGAGCTGAAATAGGCTGAGGTAAAACATGATGCTCCTGGTTTTTGAATGGCTGTTGCTGGTAGAAATTAATCCAGGAATTGAACACAAACTGCAGCAGATATTTGTGTCCTGTGAGGGAGGGTTGGGGCTTGTTTATGTGTAAAGTTAATGAAGCAGAAGTCAGTAGAGCTGGGTGTGTCCCCTTAGCTACAACCAGTCAAGGGTTAATTATGTCTGTGCTTTTAGGAGAAGGAATTGGGAAAAGGCAAAAAGTAGGGATATAGGTAAAGGACTAAGTGACCTTTCTTCCCTTGAATCCTCTGCTTCTCATAGCTTTGGAAAACAAATGCAAAACAGCAGAAAAGAAGGCTGATTCAGTGCTCAAAGAAAAGAAGAGGTTGGAAGGAGAACTGGAAGCCTTGACCAAGAAAACACATGATGCCTCAGGGCAGCTGGTCCTGATCAGCCAGGAGCTGCTCAAGAAGGAAAGGTCAGTGTCAGAGCTACTATGAATATTCATGTTTCTTTGAGTACTGTAATGATCACCAGAGAAAATGTAGGGTTGCACTGTTGAAATCCAGCCCACAGCTTTCCCTTTCTTTAGAGATGCTGATGTGTGAATTGGTTGGAATTAGAGGCTGTGAATTCTCAAAAGGCACTGACCTTTCACTGCTTGCCAGGAGCTGCAAGGGAGCTCAGAGGAGATGCTGAATGAAGTCACTACAGGCCAGCCAGGCTGGCTGCTGCCCTGCTCAGCAGGGCCTGTGCAGTGCCAGCCTCAGAGCTGGCAAAGTGGGACAAGAAAACTGGTGGGAGCTGGGTCAGATTTGCTCACTGGCCTTTCTTTGGATCTGCAGCAAAGGTGGGAGGGAGCATAGCAGGGCTACAGTGGTGGTTGGGCTCTGGGAATGTTTTCATCTCTTCCTGCTGCTGCTTGCATGTGAAAAATGTGTATTATATGATTGGCTTTTTGCAAATATTAAAATTAATATTATATGTGTTATGTTAGAAAGTTATGCTGTATAAATTCTCTTAAGCAGTGTTTTAAATATAGTTTTAGGTTTTAACATAATGTTAAAATAGAAACTATGCTATGTAAGATACTTTAAAACTAGCTCAAGAAAGGGATGAGATAGTAAAGAAATTCTTTGCACAGAGAGAACAGCAACAAGACACTGAGATCTGAAAGAGAAGAATTACTGCCTCCTGATGGTGAAGAACCAGTCTCCTTACAGACTCCACGAGTCTGACCATGATTTATTTACAAGATGAAGGAGGGGGAAGTTGACAATAACCAGAAAACACCCTGTTTGAAAAGAATTTTTGAATCATGTATGAATATGCAACAGGCTATTGCTCTTAAGGGTTAGTCCTTTGTTAGTGAGGATCCTTTGTTTTCGAGAGGAAAGCATCCGAACATTTGTAATTCTTTGCTTTTATCCTCCGAACTCTGATCGCCCAAATTCTTACTGCTCTATCTGTATCACTATTTTTATAAGCATATTGAACTTTGAACATTTTAAAGCAAGAGTCTGTGGTTTCTCCCGTGGCAGGAGCCTGAACGAGCTGCGGGCGCTGCTGCTGGAGGCCAACCGGCACTCGCCGGGGCCGGAGCGCGACCTCAGCCGGGAGGTGCACAAGGCTGAGTGGAGGCTGAAGGAGCAGAAGCTCAAGGACGACATCAAGGGGCTGCGGGAGAAGCTGGTTGTGCTGGTGAGGGCACTGAAACCCATCCTGTGTTGGATAATGCTCTTTTCCTGAGCCACAGTTGGGGTAGCTGAGAGGGGTTTTTAAAAAGTTTTATTTTATTTTTCGTTTTATGAGAAGGGTGAGATAATATAGATGTTATGTTATAATTAGAAGTTAACTATTTTTTAATTACAATACACTATAAGTGTTTCTTGGTTTATTAGTTTTTTCTTACATCATGCTGTAGATGTCTTAGTTATTTAAAACTATCTTTCGTGGGTCCCACTACAATGTATGTTTTGTAGTTCTATTTTTCTAAAGTATTTAGTTTTATTTGTAGCTTGTTTTATTAGTTTTATATTTTGTTTTATTACATTTTATTTGTAGTATTTAATTCTTACATTTCCCCCTCCCTCTTGGATAGAAAAAAATTTTTTGATGGTTTTGTTTATTATTTGTTGTGTATAGTGAGTATATAAGGTAACCTTATATACCTTCTCTATAAACTTATATAATCTTTGGTTAAACTTTAAAAACTTTTTATAAATTTATTTCCTACAATCCTGGGAACAGCCTAGGGGGTGGAGGGCTCTGTACTGCTGAGCAGAGTGGGGGATCTGAGTCCTTCACTCTTGCTCCAGGTCTTTGTGTTTTATTTTGTGCTGCTAAGCATCTGATGGGAATTCTCTTGACAGTGACTGAGCTTAGCAGCACCTCATTATGCAGCAAAGATATCCCCATGTCATTTATCACAGAATATCCCAGTTGGAAAGGCCAGAAGGATCATCAGGTCCAACTCCTGGCCCTGCTCAGGACACCCCAACAATCACATCTGCCTGGGAGCATTGTCCAAAGGCTCCTGGAGCTCTGGCAGCCTCAGGGCCGTGCCCATTCCCTGGGGACCCTGGGCACTGCCCAGCACCCTCTGGGAAGAACCTTTCCCTGATCTCCAACCTCCCCTGGCACAGCTCTGGCCATTCCCTGGCTCCTGTCCCTGGTCACAGAGAGCACAGGTCAGTGTGTGCCTCTCTGCTTCCCCTCATGAGGAAGCTGTAGCCTCCTGTGTCCTTCTCCAGTGTTTTTCTGATCACTCAGGTTTTAGATCCATGGCTAAATAGGGCTACAGTTTGTGGGAGGAACTGAAGGTGGTTCAGCTACCCCACGTGTTTTACAGATTGTCTGATCCAAGAATAAGCAGTGTCCTCAAATTCCCGTGTACTTCAACGTCCTCCAGTGGCTGAGATCTGAATAATTGATTTGAAGTGCTGGGAACAAACTGGAGCTGCTCCTGGTGACTTGATCTGAGCTGTGCTCTGCCCCCATCTGCTGCTGAAATTGCAGCGTGGTTCTAGGCATTATATGGATTTATACCTTGACTTTCTGCAGCTCCTGCTGTGGGAATCCTTAAAAGCAGAGGGGTTTGGGAAAGCTGCAAAAGGCAGGCTTCAGAGACAGCAGAACTGTGATTAGAGCTAAACAGTAGCCATGAGATTTATCAGCAGAAAAATTACGGAAGTAGAAAAGTAAGGAGAAATAGAACAATGGTCTGTGTATTAATGCTTGTCTAGAATAACTCCCTAAGCTGCAGAAAAGCTTATCTGGGGAGATATTAGGAAGTTCTAAACTTAATAATGGAGTTCTGTGCATTGTGTTTTAAGGCTCACAAGCAGGTATTGTACTTGAAATAAGCAAGCATTGTTTAACCAAAGGTACCTGTGCTTATAGTGACTGGATGGAACTACTGTCAATGTGCTTTTGCTTTGTGTGATTGGTTGCAGTGGTTCCAGTTGTGGGTTTCTCTGGGTCTGGATTGAAGGCACTTGAGATGATAGTTCACGTTCGGACTCAGGTGTTTATTATTTCTTATCAGTGAAACAGTCTCACTACTGTGAGTGTGGCAGCTTTTCATTAGAAGGCACAAAATGGCCAACAGTCTCTTGTTCCAAGGTCTTTTAAGACTAAACTCTCCAATTAAGAACTGACACCTGGATTATTTCCCTTTTAAGCCAATAACTGATCCCAAAGAGCCCTCAATGTGGACTTTTCTGCCCAATTACAAAATGCCACCCAAACCCATGAAGAAGCCCAGGATGACACCCTGTGCCCTCCATCTTGCTTCCATCCACAACATACTAAAAATCCCAAAACCTCAATTTCTCACCAAGTGATACACCTACACTGCTCTCTATAATCTATTTCACACTTTTATGGATTCCAGTCTATCTTGAAGCCTAGGAAACTTTCTCCATGAATGAGGGTCAAAGTCAGTGCTCCCCTGGGGGTCAGGGCACTCCAGAGCAGACAGGGAAATATTCCCAGTGCCCTGGGTTTCCACAATTGGTCAAAAAACTTTTAAAGTGCGTTGTAAAATTGAGTTCTTGGTCTGAGGCTGGGATGTGAGCTGCTGGCATCTTCCCATTGCCATAACCATGGAATGAGAGTGATGCTGGAAAATCAAACAGCTCAGCTGTTGTCCTGTCCTGTTTGTGATTTGTACACAGCCCTCAGCTGGCAATACTTGGTTTTGCTGTAACATCTCCTGTTGGGAAGGATGAAAGTTTGACAAGAAAGTCTCACAGATATGTGTGCTTAGCAGAAAGATTTTTGAATGTAGAATCTGAAGAAGGAATAGAAAAATAGAAATGGAAGCAAGTTTTGAAATAGAAGAAAATAATTTCTGAGCCAGTCTTACTGGGCAACTAAGGAGGCAAAGGGTGTGTGAGTTAGAAGGGGTTTTATGGCTTAGAGCAAAGGATAAACCCACCCCAAACAAGAAGATGTTTTTACCAAGCAGGAAGAGAGCACAGGCCAACAAGTCTGCCAATGTTGCCAGTAGAAAAAAGGTCTCAGAATTTTCTACTGCAAGAAAACTGAAACACAACTTCTAGCTTAAACTGTAATGTACCAACTTTTAGTGATTGGAGAACAGTAACATGAATATGGTAATTACAGCAGTTATGATAGGCTGTAGATAAAAGTTAAGGTACAGATTGGTTCTACTGTATGAAGATGCTCAGCAAAGAAAAGTCTATAATGCAATGTAACCAAAAGAAAAGTCTATAATGCATTGTAACCTAAACTCAGGGTCTCAGGGCCTGCCTGCAGCTGGAGCTGACAGCTGTGGGCACAGCTCTGTCACCCACCACCCTGCACTGCTGTGACATCTTGGATCCAATAAATTGCATTTTGGAAACTGCCTGGAGTCCCCTATCCCTCATTCAGGCTCTTACACTCTCCCATTTCCCCTCTGCTGCCCCAGGACAAGGAGAAGGCGGCGCCGGAGCAGCGGCGGTTCTCGCTCATCGACCCCTCCTCGGAGTCCGAGGTGATCCGGCTGCAGCACCGGCTCGTCAGCACCGAGGACGTGCTGCGCAACGCCCTGGAGCAGGGACACCAGATGGAGAAGCTCATGGAAGCCATGAGGCTCTCCTCTGAGAAAACACAGGTACGTCAGCAAACAGGGTGGCTTAGCCCTGATCTGTGGCAATTGCATCCTCTGAACGTGGTTCCTTCACGCAGAAGCCAGGATCAGGTGTCACATTGCACCATGCCAGTGCTTGAGCCTCTTGCTGAACTCCCCATCCTTTGGCAGGCATGCAAAAACTCTGATGGATGGAGAGCACAGAAAGTTCTCCTGTCTCAGAATGCAGATTTGTTCAGCTAATGCTGCTAAAATCAATAATGCTTTGAGGAAGGCAGCCAGCAGGTTGTGCCTGTGTGTGGCATTCCCATTCTCTGGAAAAATTCCTTCACCCAGGGTTTTTCTCCTGGGAAGCTGAGAAGCCTCAGAGAAAAGAAAAACAATTCTTATCTCATTTGCTTCTCCTGTGTTGTGCTCCTGTGGAATGTGTTTGGAGATTGTTTACCCACAGGTGATTGTTCCATTGCATTCTGCTGGGAGTTGTTTTCACTCTTTGGCCAATCAGGGCCAAGCTATGTCAGGACTCTGGAAAGAGTCACGAGTTTTCATTATTATCTTTTTAGCATTCTGTAATTCAGTATTCTTTAGTATAGTATAGTATTATTTAATATAATATAGTATAATAAAGTAATAAATTAGTCCTCCTCATAATTCTTCCCTCCTTTCCTTGTGTGGAGTGGGCAGCTAAGGAAGGACAGGGCAGTCTTGCCAGATTTCAGTGCTTGTAAGCAATACCACCAGGATCTGTGTCCCTCTTCAGTAAGTGTTGTCTGTTTTCCATTGCAGACTGTTGGAAATTCTGGGTCTGCTAATGGGATTCACCAGCAGGATAAATCCCACAAGCAAGAGGTAAGTTTTGAGCAGAATGTTATTTTAAACCATATCTGCTTTGTGTGGTTTCTTGCCTGCTGTGGTGGGGACAGCACTTGGCTGGGTGTAGTTCTGCCAGCACAGCTTGACTGTGTCATTCCCACAGCAAAAGCAAGAGGCTGTGCACAACTCCAAGAGTGGTGGGAACCTCACCAGAAACGCCTTGAAGCCATGGGCAAGGTGGTGGTGAGGGGCACACAGAGAGGGGCAGTGCAAAGGGAGCCTCCCCACAGCCTCCTGGGTCAGTGCTGTGTCACACTCGCCCTGGCAGCCCCTGCTGGAACCTGCTCAGCCTCAGCTCTCTGCTGTCCCCACTGCATGGGTGACATTGGTGGGACATGCTGTGCTGGCCTCCCACAGCAGACTTCATCTACCCATACTGGGCAGAGCAGTGGGCATTCTACTCCCCACCTCTTCCAAAAAAACCTCTGTGCTTCCCAAAAAACCTCTGTGCTTTTGCCTAACAAGTTCTGTTTTTTTCCAGGAGAAGCTCTGATAGAGAAGAGGTGGAAAGGATCATTTCACGCCAGTATCAGCTCCTCTGCACAGTCAGGAAAAACAACACCACATCTGGCTTTAGCACCTCCAAAAGACCACACACAGTATTTTCACTTTAAAGCAGGACAATGTTTATAATGTACTAAACTAACTGATGTAATCAGGACAATCCCAGAGTCCAGTTTTCCAAGACAGCCATTGTTCCAGGAGGGAGCAGAAGGACCTCTCTGGGTTTGGTTTCTTACTTGTATTGGTTTTGACTGTGGAATTTGTATTGTTTGAGCTGCCCTTGTCCCACCAGCTGACGTGGTTTGGATGACAGCTGCCCTGACCTGTGGCTCAGGTGTCAGTGGGACCCCACAGGAGCTGCAGAGGGATTTGCTGTGGTGTTCAAAGCATGTGCCCACAGGCTGCACCCTTCCCACGGGGTCTGTCCCTTCCCTCCCACACTCCCTGGTGTCCTGAGGACCTGCACAAGTGAGTGAGACCTGCTGGGCTGATGATGTGAGGTTTGGGGACGTGTTCCCCTCCTCCCTTTTGGAAGACATCACTGGTTTAGAGCAGAACATGCACTTAGTTCTTGTATTATAGCATGTGGTGGGAAATAATCCAGTTTCAGAGGGGTATTTATTTTGTTTCTTCTCCCCTGGCATTTGGGGAAGAAGCTGTGGTGGCTCTGAGTTGGGGTCAGGCACACCTTGGCCCTTTTTCCTGCAGTGGGATCTCTGAGCAGGCTGCTGGAGTCCTGTGCCAGAGCCATCTGTCCAGCTTGGTCCCCCTCTCTCCTGGGGGGTTCCTGGGCTCTGTTTTGAGCTCAGGACTCCACAGGTGCTGAATCCCAGCATTGCTGGCCTTGGAGCTCCATGCTGGGGGCACTCAGTGTGGGACAGTGTGAACAAAAGGTTCCCTCCTTGCCTGTGCAATTTAACAGCTCACTGTGATTGCCTGGTGCTTTCCAGAGCTGTCCTTGGCTCTCCAGTGTGATGCCCAGCCCCTGCTGCCCGAGATGGATGAGCTGGAGGTGCTGCTGTGAGCCTTTGATGGCTTCAGCAATCCTCTGTGCATGACCTGGGTGTGTTTGGAGCAGAGGCAATCCAAGAGCAGAGCCCACACAGCTCCTGTGTCTGTACCAGCAGAGGATCTTGTTCCCTCTTCCCAAGGCTTTACTCCAGCTTTGCACCACGGCTCCCAAGTGGTAATAGGGCAGAGGAAGGTGACAACATGCTCTCAAAGGTGTGAAAGAGCCCAGCTCAGGGTCACTCTTCAGCAGCACAGGGAGCAGTCACAGCAATATTTTTCCAGGCTTCTCCCAGTTAGTGCCACCTCCTCCAGCCTTCTGCTATGATGGGGCACCTGTGACAGGACAAGATGGGAGAGGAGATCTGAGCCAGACCCCCAGCAGGTGAACACGAGGGCACATCAGCTCTGTTGCTCTTTGCCCTGATTTCCCACCAAGTTGTGTCACTTCCTCTTTGTGGGTTGCCAGACTCCTGCTTCTTTGAAGGCTGGGCAGCCAGGGGCAGCCTGGGAAAGACTTGAGCTTCAGGACTGTGATTCTGCCATGAAGAGAATGACATTGAACACTTGACCCTTCTCACCTGATAGAGGATTGGTGATCTCCTGTCCTTCAGAGGAGGATGGGAGAGGAAGGGGAAGTAAAACAAGTCAGAAATCACAGCAGAAATCTGCTCATGGTAGCAGGAGGCAGAGCGTGGGATGGAACTGGCTGGAAAGAATTCATGTAGGATTCCATCCTGCCTTGTAGAAGTGTTTCTTCAGCTCTTACAAATCACCAGGAAGATTGCCACATCTCTGCCCAGCTCTGGGAGTTTCCCAAGGGATTGTAGGAGTGGTCTCCAAAACCCTTCTGGCTGAGTATTCATCATCTAAGTGATTTTGGAAAGTCCCAGAGGGAGTTTTTGTTTGTTACAGCCCTCATTAGTGAATACCTCACTGCTGATTTGAAGAATTTAGGGCTGATGTTCCCCAAATGCTCCTGTTGGCTGGATGGTCTCTGAAGTCATGTCTGCAGACCCTGTGGGCTTCCCTGGGCACCTGCAAGAGGGAGGCCCCATTCTGGTTTGTAATTTATTTTCCTGTTTGGGTCTTCCAGTGACTCGTGACCAGCTGCCTTCACCTGCAGCAGAGATATTTCTGCTTTCCACCTCCCTTTGGCTCTGCACAGAGTGGGATCCCCTGGGAGTCCCCATGGGGACCATATTTTTGGTTCTGTTGATCAGATCCAAAGTTGCCAGGCTGGAAGACTCTCTGGCTCCTGCCTCTTCCCAGGCACCATTCCCTGACCTGGGGCTTTTCCTGTTCAGCTCAGGAGACAATGCAGCACAGGAGCAGAGGGGTTCAGAGCAGGTTCAGAGCTAGTGCTGATGGCCTTCTCTGGCTGTAAATGACTCTGCTGCTCCCTGAGGATCAGCCAGGAGCTGTTGGCACTGCTTGGCTCTCTGTGCAGGCTCTGTGGTCACTGTGTGGCAGGGCTGAGGGTTGGAGCCTCTCTGGGGTGCAGGTCCATGGGAGCTGCTCCCAAACAGGACCATCCAAAATGCCAGCAGATATTTGTGTGCTCATGTGGGCTTCAGCTCAGCCCAGTGTAAGGAGGGATTGCACTCACTCACTTCCTCCCTGTCCAAAATCAGCACAGGCTTCCCCAGGGCACCAGCCTCTGGCTGCCTTCCTGAGGTGGTAAGAGACCACACTAGGGACAAACTTGGAAAGGACAAGGGGGAGATTCCCCATCCCCTCTATTTATTTGTAAGTTTAAGTGCTATTTTTACCTATGTGGTGGTGTATAAAGTGCTTCACAATCCTTGGTCCTGCTGGCTTTGGGAGACTTTGGGGCCCTGGAGCAGTGGTGATGTCCCCTTGTCCTGTTGTTGATCCGGGCTGGTTCCTGTTTGTGCCTTCACTCCCCCTTTGGCTTCAGCCTTGCTCTTACCTCGATCCCTGGGAGCTGCTAAGGGAGGGCTGTGCTTTCCCCAGCCTTTCTCCCAGCCTGAGAGTGCCATGCTGGTTTTCCAGCTGCAGGTGGGTCCTGAGCAGGGGTGCAGGGTGGGGAGCAGGGGGTGACACAGAGCTGGGCTCCGAGGGAAGGAGCAGCCCCACAGCCAGGGGCAGTGCCCTGACAGTCAGTGCTGCTGTTCTGCTGAGAGCTGAGCCCTTACCCACTGCAAAGCAGCCCTTGGGATGGAGACTACTTACTGTGGAGTGATTTCTTCTCTATTTCTCAAGACCAAAGGGGAAAAGAATGAGTCTTGCTTGGGAATGTCAGCTTATCCCTCCTGCAGCATCCAGAGAGCTGGAGCAAGGGCAGCACCGTGCTGGCACCCTGTGGAACGATGGCACCAAACTGCCTGGGTGTCACAGCTCTGCAATGGCAGGTGCCAAGCTGCCAGCCAAGGCCTTACAGCTCCTGCCTCCCCCCAGCCACCAGCAGCTCCTCTGACTTGCAGTAGAGATGCATAAGGGTTTCATTAAACAAAACAATGCAAATGGCACTGTAAAAGTCTTAATGAAAATTCCAATACTCTGTTATTCAGCAGCTTTAGCAGCTCAGCACTATCTGTAGGGAGTTATTAATACACTAAGATCCTATAGGCTTCCTGTAAGTTACCAGAAAAAAGATGATACTAGATGTATAAATGGATGATAACCTTTTACCCATACAGTATGTATTACAATTTTGTAGCTTAGTCATTTTTTGGCTATCAGATTTTGTTAGTATGATACAAAAAAAAAGACAAAAAAAATGTTTGACTGCTAATGTCTATTTTGTTATTTGATTCATTTTCTTCCTCTGTACAAAAGCTGTACAAATCTGTCTGTGTAACTCCTCCACATCTGTATTCATGTACCATCCCCCTTGTCCTGGCTTGCTGGTGTGGTGAGCTCCTACTGAACAATAAACTCTGTGGCTGAAGTTGGGCATCCTGGGGCTGCTGGGGCGTGTTCAGGGTGTTCTGCAGAGCACAAAGTGTCATGAGCTGGAAGGGGCTGGGGCCACAGGGCTGTGGCACTGATCCCTCTGCCCTGGGCCCCAGCAGTGACCTGGAGCCATCTGTGTTTGGGCTCTGCAGGTGCCTGGGAGGCTGCAGAGCTGTCCTGGGGAGGAGCTGAGCTGGTCACAGAGGTGTTTGCTCTTGTGCACCCCATGCCAGAGGTGGGGACAGGAAGCCCAGCACCATCTCCTGGCTGGGCAGCTCCTGCCATCGAGTGTCTCCCAAGCCTCTGAGTGGTTGTGCCATTTATTAATCCATGATTATTTTCTGTCTCCCCAGTCCCTCACTGACATTTCCACAGTGCCCTGAGGTGAGGAGTGTTGCAGGGTGCTGTGCCAGACCCACCTCCCTGCACCTCAGCATTGATCCATGTGTGTTTGAGCAGTGCCACCTTCATTTTGCACAGACTGATGGATCATCCTCAGTCCTTCCAGGTCATCCAGCACAGCCCTCCAGAGCACACGGAAATGGGGATGGCAGTGAATCAGTCCAGGAGGAGCTGCCACCCCTCAGCCCCTGCCTCTCTTGTCCCTTGTTCCCACCATGTCCACGGAGATGCTCTGAGCATCACAGAGTTCTGCTGTCCCCCTGAGGCAGGACTGGATGGATTTATGCCCGGGCTTGGTGGTTTTTTCATGGTACAACCTCTCAGCTGGGAATTTCCTTGACTGCCTGTGGCCTGTGCCCTGGCTCAGCACTGCCCATAAAGCAAGGGAACATCCATCTCTTCCTGCCACGTTCTCCTGCATCCAGGGGCTGTAGTGCCTTTATAGAAAAGTGCTTAAGATATAGGGAAAAGCTGGAATGATTTTCCCCTTGCTTCCTGGCTCCTGCTTTTCCCGGATATAAAATTCTCCTCTACCAAGATTGCCTGAAAGTTTTAAATTATTTTCAAGAGCAGCTGAGGTTTGCAGGTGCTGGTTTTTATTCCAGAGCAAAGCCCCAAGAAAATTACAGGTGCCTGATGACAACACCATGAAACCTGTCCATGCAGCCTTATCCCAGAGCTGTCACAGAGTCTGTGCAGATATCCCTGATATCACCTGATTTTTTTTTTTTTTTCAAGGTGGGTAAGGCCTTCTTGTGTCTCCAGCAGCTCCCTGACCCTGTGCAGTGCAGGGTCTTGGCACTGAAAGGGTTAAAAGTGCTGTGCCTAGGCAGACTGGGAAAAGCATAAAATACCTGGTAACCAATATAGGAGCTACCAAATTTTAGTCACAAGCTAGAGACCCAGGATGAAACATGGCAAGAAACAGGGAACAGAACTTGCAGAAATGAAGGGCAGAGCTTGCTGAAAGCAGTGAGAAAATCACTGAAACAGCCAAAAGGAGGCTGCACATGCCTGGAGGAGAGAGGTGGAAAGGGCACGGTGAGGAGGACGTCCAGCCTTCATCAGAAAGGACCATTGAGGAATGTCACAATACAACACAAAATGAATGATACTCACACACTGAGATGTCTAAAGTAAAAAAGGCACGTTTATTTCTGGACTTTGATATTTATAGAATTCCAAAAGTGACCATGGATTGGAGGATGAAATTGCCATCTCTCCAACCACACTGGTTAAACCAACAGTCTACAATACTTTCCTCCTCCAGAAAGGAATGCAAAACAATCATTATTTACATGAAAAGTGTGTGAGAAACACTGTCACTGACGTATTTTATGAAAATCCTCTCACTAGGATTTTTTTCCTGAGAAGCTGAGATGCCTCAGAAATGAAATGTAGACAATAACTATCTGATGGCTGTGGGATGTGGTCTGGAGATGGTTTATCAACAGGTGCATCTTTGATTGGTCTCACATGGATTGTTTTTACTTGATGACCAATCACAGCCAGCTGTGTCAGACTCTGGTCAGTCACAGGATTTTATTATTCATTCTTTTCTAGCTTTCTGATGTCTCCTTTCTCTTTCTTTAGTATAGTTTTAGTATATAATTTTCTTTTAATATAATATGTATCATAAAATAATAAATCAGCCTTCTGAAACATGGAGTCAAGATTCTCATCTCTTCCCTCATCCTGGGGACCCTCAAACACCATCACAAAAATACCATTACAAAAATGTAAACATCAGAAGGCTTAGAAGAACTTTAGAAGAACAGGGTGACAGAGGCAAACACGGAGCCTTCCTCAGTGCCCCACCCTGGTGCTCTGTGCCTGCTCTCTGTGTGTGCTGAGGATAATGAGGGTCCTTTTGAGCAGAGCTCTGGGGTTCCATGGCTCCACAGCACCACACCACGAGGTCACAATGCTCTGGCTGGGTGCCCAGTGCTCTGTGGTCTGTCCTGGCTGCCCTGGCAGCCCCAGGCAGAGGTGCCCGAGCCACCCCAGGCAGCTCAGGCTGGGAGCAGCGAGTGCCGAGGAGCCGGGGCTGGCGCTCGGGGCCATGTCGGGTGTGCACTACAAGTTCTCCTCCAAGCTGGGCTATGATGTGGTCACATTTCATGGCCACAGCATCTCCCTGGCCGACCTCAAGCGCCAGATCATGGCCCGTGAGAGGCTCAAGGTGGCCAACTGTGACCTGCAGATCCTCAAAGCTGAGACCAATGAAGGTGAGTGGGGCTCAGGCACCGGGGCCACCCAGGTGTCGCTGACGTATTTTATGAAAATCCTTTTGCCAGGATTTTTCTCCTGAGAAGCTGAGAGGCCTCAGAAATGAAATGTAAACAATTATTATCTGATTGCTTGGAATGTGGTTTGGAGGTTGCTTACCAACAGGTGCATCTTTGATTGGTCTCATGTGAATTGTTTCTACTTGATGGCCAATCACAGGTCCAGCTGTGTCTGGGACTCTGGTCAGTCACAAGATTTTATTATTCATTCCTTTTCTAGCCTTCTGATGAAATCCTTTCTCTCTATTCTTTAGTATAGTTTTAGTATATAATTTTATTTTAATATGATATAGATCATGAAGTAACAAATCAGCCTTCTGAAACATGGAGTCAAGATTCTCATCTCTTCCCTCACCCTGGGGGCCTTCAAACACCACCACACCCAGGGGCAGTGGCACAGATCAGCCACACAGTGCCACAGACTGTGGGAGCCCTGCTCTGCCCTGGGGACAAAAGCCAGGGTGGGAAACAACAGTGGTGCATATAAACTGACTTTTACAGCTCTAAAGGGATTCTGTGATGTGCCATCTAATTCCATGTCTATATCCATTCTTCCCAACTGACTCACACTTGTTCTGCATTTGTGCTGTTCTCAGAATACTCTGATGATGCACAGATCCCCAAGAACGTCTCAGTGATTGTGAAGAGGGTCCCAGCTCAAGCCACGTGAGTATCCATGAAGCTCTGGATTCCCTGGGAGGGATGTCAGGCTGTGAACTTCTTTTCTGGATATGAGTTTGCAGAGGCACTTGGACTGCATCTGGTCAAAGCTGCTGCTAATTTCCTTTTTCATGGGGTAGATTTTAATGAGTCTGCTCCAAAGCAGACTCACTCTGTTAGGTTTGTGGGGATGTAGGGTTCAAACTCCAACAACGGTAAATCCTATGGTGATTCTTGCTTTTGTTCTTGGGATGACTGGCCTGAGAATCAAGTCACAGATCCTGTTTCCTCTGCATGAGGAGATTACAGATTTTATGTGTTTGCTTTTTTTGGCTTTGTAGTAATGACAGGTACACACTGTAACAATTACATATTATTAGAAATAAACTTTTAATGTGTTCCCATCTGAGAAGAGTCTGGTTGTCAGTACTTGACTATTTCTTGCACTGGGGAAGGTGGGTTTGGGAACTCTGGGGTATCTGGCAGGTATCTTGCACCCAAAATCTGGGGCTTTTACACTATGTCTGTAGAAGAGAGACCAAGAATTCTGGAGGCCTCAGTGTTGTGCTTCTAAACATTTGGTTTGGGGTTTGGGGTTAATGCAAATATGGATGCTTCATGCTGGCCTGTCACAGCATCCTCCCCTTTGGGCTGGATGGCTCTCCCCTGGTGTTGTGGTGCTGCCCTGCAGTGGGAGGATGGATGCAGGCAGTGCTCAGATCCCATCAGCTCCTGTGTGTGATGACAATGGCTGTGCAGCTGCAGTGATGGCAGTTTCCCAGGCAGAGGAGCTTTCTGTCCCTCCAGCTGGAAACAAGGCAGAAATACCTGGCAGAGTGGCTGCTGTGTGGGAGGGATGAGGATCTGCTCTCACAGGGGTTGTGTGTCTGGTTCCTGAGCACCTGAATCAGACACAGATCTCTGAGTGCGTGGAATCTCAGCAAGTTTGCAAATGTAATAAATAGCTCACAAAATACTGTTGCATTTTCAAGATCACCTGAAAGGAAATTCTGCCAATTAAGACTCTTTTTTTTTTCCCCCACAGAGCTCCTAAATTGCACCAACCCCTAGGAAAGGCTTCCAGGTGACCTTTCTACCAGTATTTGTAGTCACTGTAGCATCTGTAAGGCACTGGGCACTTGGCCCTCTCGTGCTTAAGGATGGCAGAGATGTGAACACAGGGCTCTCACAGAGAAACACCACTCTGGAGATGGAGCTGCTGGCAGTTCTGGTATTGCTTTGGCAGAGGAGGGATCATTTTTCACTGTAAGAAACCTGCACTCCTGAGCATTGCCCATGTCACTGTTCTGGCTAAGAAACAACACTCCTGTGTAACTGGTGGCAATAGAAATGAGATTTTGGGGGCTTTCGTTGCATTGGAGGTACCAAGAGAGAAGAGTTTATGAAGACAAATAAACTCCCACATTCACTCAACTATGAGAACATAATGGTTTGAGGTTCAGGTGTTCTTGTCGGTTTTCACTGCTTGATGCTGGGTCCAAATGCTTCATTTTAAGTTCTGATCACCTCTGTTTCTTCTGCCAGGAACCAAAATGAGCCAGTGAGGGGAACATCCAAGGCAGTACGTAAAACCCCAGCCTCACACTTCTTCCTACACTCTGCACTTTATGCTGAACAGTGCAGCCTTGCATTAATTTTCTGGAGATTGAACATGAATATGGTTTAATTATTTTGTGAACAGATTTCTGACTCTTCTGCCCCTCTTTCTCTGGCCCAGCTCATTAAGGTATAGAGATATTGTTTGTCAAATACTTGAAAAAAATTAATTTGCTTAGTCTTTTTAAACCTTATACTGTGATCTACAGCTGGATAATTGTGATAATGTGATCAAAACTGTATTTTTAATAACTTAGGGTGTTTATTTTAAGTTTAAAATGCATGTATGTTGTGATGCTATCCCAGAAAGAGAAGTTCCCAGGTTGGGAAGAGGAAAGGAGAGCACCTTATCAGCCCCAACATAATCTTGCAGCATTACTCCTTTTCAAGAGCCAAAGCAGCAGCACTTCAGCATCTGTTTCCCAATTTGTATCATCAGTTTTGCACTGGAAACTAACAGTTTGTGTTGTACAAATGTGTACAGAAGAATTGAACTGGCTGTAAGTTATGGACATTTCAGGGAGGTTTGCAGCAGCCAAAACAAACATTTCTGGAACAAGAACACTTGTGAGGCTTGAGTTTTGAATTTTTGGCCATGACAGCTATAGATCTATTCTTTGGTTGCTGCACTTGTTCATAAATTGGGGTCTGGGGACAGTGGATAACACAATCTCCTTTGTTTGACTGCAGACAGTGTAAATGATTTTGGCATCATCATTACTTTGTAAAAAGTGCCATATTTGAATCTGGGTCCATTCCTAGGTGGGGTTTGGTTGTGTTTTGTAAACCATTTGGGTTCAAACACATTGGTGAAGTGTCTGCAAATTTTTCTGTAAATGTTGATGGAAATTATTCCAGAGAGGTGGCTCTGGATCATGTCCCTGTACAAAAACACCGTGTCAATGAAACACCCATTTATTAAATCTCTGAAATGGTTGCTTTTGTGAAGGAGTATCTGTGAAAGCAAAACCTCCAGAGGCTGATCTCTCCTAGGCTGCATGGAGGCTGTTGTCTTTGGCTGTGGAGGCTCAAATGTGTTCTTCATGTGTATGTCCAACCCTCCCCTGTCACACAGACCCCAAATCTGGCTGAGGCCAATGCTGCAGAGGAGGACAAGATCAAAGCCATGATGATCCAGTCCTGCTGTTACTATGAGCCCCTCAAGTAAGTGTTGGTAAGGTCAGAGCTGGTCTTGGAAGAACATGGAATAATCACATTTATCTCTGACAAGGGATCTGTTCTGACAAGGGACACACATTCCTACCTTCCTCTTTTTTTACCCCCAAAAACTTGCAGTGACCTGAAGCCACCCTTGGGTCCTGTTCCATCATCATCTACCAGCCCTGTTCCCAGGCTTAAAAGGAGCTCAGGAATTCCCATGAGTTTTATGGTGGAGGTGAAGGACCCCAACACAAAGGGAGCAATGCTTACTCCCAGTGGGAAATATGCCATCCCAATTATTAATTTGTAAGTATGGATTTAATTGCACTGACCAAAAGTGACCAAGAGAAGCCATGGGGAAATGTCTGAGTGGCAAAGCCACCACTCTGGCCACCACCTGTCCTTTGGGGCAGGGAGTGTTGCCTCTGTAGCTGATCCATCCCAGAGGTCACCCCAAAACCCCAGATTCTGTAAGCAAGGAAATAACAACTGCAGGTCAAGAACAGGACAAGTCCCCTATCCTGAAGCAGCACTGCAGAGTCTCTAAAATCCACCCATAGCTCTGGAAGTTCATTGGGCACAGAAGAGTGGAGAGAGATGGACCCTCCTGGATGTTTTGCACTCACACAGTAGCTGCTCTTCTGCCCTGGCAGCAGGAACTTCTCCATGGCACCAAGTTCTTCCATGGGCAGCAGTGTTATGGCAGCAGCTGAGAGATGCTTTCACATGAGCATATGGAGAGGAAAGAAAACACATAAACCAAATTTCAGAGGAAAACAAGTGGGGAGAGGAACTGTTTTGAATTAACTTCATCATGTTCTTCTTTCACCCATACAGAAGACAACATCCACAGCCAAGGTCTCCAGCTGGAATGGAGCCTCCAATGAAAAAAGTCAAGAAGGCAGACAAGACAGTTTAATTAATGTTCTTCATTCTCCAGTTCATGTTCTTCATTCTTCATTCATGTTCTGTAGTAATGTTCTAAATAGTTTCTTGTTCTAACTTCCTATTCTTATTTCATTGTTCTTTATTCACTGTTCTTATTTCAAGTTCGTGATTAATTGCTCATTTACTGTTCTTGTTCTTCTTCATCGTTCTTATTTCATCTTCCTCCAATCTCTTGCAAGACATATTTGGACAATAAACAATACAGCATTGAAAGGAACTTACTTTGCTATAGTTTTCCCTAGATGAGCTCCTTATTACAAGCCTTGTCATGTCACTGGAAATTAACTTGATTGATCACTACTGCAGACAGCTGCCTTTGATGCTGGTTTTCTTTCTCATACTGTATGCAATAAAAAGCTCAAGAAATTAGGGATAAGAAAAAATCTTAAAAGGTAAAAAAACAAACCAAGGCAATAATGATTAGAGACATTAAAGCTAAGAGGATGTGCCAGAGAGGATTTGCTGGAGTCTCCCATATTCACATGTCTGACAAAGCAACAGCAGAAGGTGGCTGAAAAGGTCAAGGTGCAGGAAATATATTTCCTATCCACGTTGTAAGGTTTCCCAATGCTTGAAAGCAGATTTGAGAGTCCTCCATGGTTTATTTTCTCCTCTGGCTCATAATTCAACTCTGTATCCCCTCACCCAAACATTGCTGCTGAAGAAGCAGGAAGGACTAAGGGTGAACAGAGCAGAGTTTGGAAAGGGGCAGGAGGTGGGTGGATGGCTGCTCTTGAAGGGAAGAACTTGGGGCATGTACTGCTCCAAATGCACACTTAGAATTAGCCCATATGTTCCCCTTCTTCCCTATGACAATTCCAGGCTGCCATAGACTGAGCAGCTCAGCCTTGTGTGCAGGGGTGGTAAGAGGTAATGGGATGGCTTGGACTGGGCCCTACTGCACACCCAAACTGCTGCTTTCCTTTGCTCACAAAATTGCTCCCACCTCTGGACAATTCCCAGTCTGGATCTTCTCCCAGAGGATCTCCTCTGCTGGAGTGAAGCTGATGAACACAGCCATGTTGTGAGGCTTCTTTCTGGTACAGATCCCAGGAACATGGCTGGGTGCAAGGCAAAGGAGTTGTTTGCAGTTCCACATCATCCTGCACAACAACTCGACACTTTAGCATTTGACCTGGGGGTAACCAGTGGCCTCCTTTTTGTCCTAGAACTGAGAGGGCCAAGGGTGGAACATGAACAGTCATCTTTTGGCCCATGGTCCATTTTGCACTTCTTGCATTAAAAGGCAGTTGCTGCTACAAGTCAAAGGCAGTTAAGGGACATCCCTTAACTGACACTGCCCACTTGTTTGGAAAAATATCCTATGGCCCTTTCCCATGTCCATAACCTCTGAGCCAACACCCGTAGCACAACACGCCAGCATTCATGAACAAACTGCTCAAGAGGCTTGGTCAAGTCAGGCAATGCCTGTGCAGGGCTGACATTAGAGCTCTCCTGGGGTTTCTGAAAGCCTCTGCCATTCTGGAGTCCACTGTAGCACCTCCTTGGGCAATTCTCAAGGCCTCATATAAAGGTCTTACCCATAGGCCAGAATTAGGAATCCAGAGCCCACACCAACCACCCATTCCTAGAAATGTTCTTAACTTGCAAACAGACCTTGGCTCTGGAGTTTGGCTCTGTCCTTTTGGTTCCAAGGCTTTGCTGGTCCTGGGAAATGGTGAACCTCAGATAGGTAACGTGCTCTTTGGCACTCTGGGCCTTCTTCTTGGATACCCTGTAACTGGCTTGCCCCCAAAAGGTCAGTAAGCTTAGAATTATTTCCATGCATCCCCTTGAGTTTCCGTATCAAGGAAAAGATCACTTACATACTATAGCAAAACAATATCCTCATTCTCCTTTTCCTACACTGAATTGGCTGCCACAGCCCTGGCCAGCTCTTTGAACTCCAGAGCCTCTCCAGGAGTGGGGAACTGCCTCAGTATGGGGATTTACCAGAGGCCGATCCTTTACATCCCTTGCTCTAAGGTGCCACATACAAGACACAACAGGGACCAGGCAGAGGCTTTCTGTCTTGATGTTCCACAAGGAACACAAAGAGAGCTGAAGCAAAAAGCCCTGGGTGCTCCTGAGCAAAGGGTTTTATACAGATACAAGTCAGGGGTGGACACAAACAGCTAACTAATAGGGAATCCTCAGGGGAGGAGGGAGGGGATTCCATCAATCTGGGGCCAATTTGGGTAGGAGGGTGGAGAGGATGGGCCACATGGGCCAATGGGGCTTCGAGGAGTAGGGAAATTCCAAAGGGGCGTTGCAGACTGGGATTGGCCTGAGGTTTGAGTGGCAGAGAAGGCCCAGGAATCAAGGGCTGGGTTATCTTGACAGGCAGGGAAAGAGCTAGAACAAGGGGTGGGGAATGGCATGAGGGACAGCTTTGAGGGAGGGTAAAACCCAGGGGTAAAGCAACTTGGGGAGAACATGAGGGTACAACAGGATGAACCACTTAACAAGGCATCAATAAAATAAATTTGAATTGTAACACCATAACTCCAAATCTTTTTCCAATTGGTTCTTGTCTTGGGGTGAAAGTAGGAGACTGTGTCTCCTATTGTCTGCTTTATGCCCAGACATGGGTCCCGTAACTTTAAGCTAGGTCTGAGAGAGGGGTGGAAAGCGGTGGAATTCTTTTGGTGTGGTGTTCACCCATCCTCCCCCAGGCTCGCTCAGCTGTGTTGTGCAGCACAGACAGAGGGAGTACATCTTGGCTTTTTGCTGGCTTCTTGTTCTTTGATAATGCAAGAAGTCTTTCCAGGACTGTGGTAGCTTCTCCTGGAACTGTTTGGCTTTTCCCTGGTCCAAAACACCAGAAGATCTCCGGGAGCCCTGCGCCATGGCCGCAGGGGAGGCCCTGGGATGGCAAACCTGGCTCCGGGCTGGGAGGAGCTGAGCCACACTGACAGAAAGAGCTCTGAATCCTCCAGCTTTCTCTGCAAAAGGTTTGATTATCTAACATTATTTGTTCTTTTTCCCATGCCTGCCTGCACTCTGCGTGGTAAATAAACAGCTTTTTTCACTTTCCTCCAAAAAATTCCTTGCTGTGGGTGGCAGGGAGTGCCCAAACCTGTTTTCTTTAGAGGAGATATTTCCTCCTAACTTGTCTCCAATCGAGGCATTTCTCAAACAATGTGGGGTGATTTTTGAACCCTGGAGGAAGAATGTTCCACTCCAGTTGGGTTTCATGGCCTATCAAGGAACTTTCCATTTAAGAAACAAGAGTTGACTTTCAGTTTCAAGGGCAATGCAGAAAAAAGCATCCTTAACATCCACAACAGTGGACACATCAGGACTCATCAGATTCCTTAACTGGGGTCAAAAGGACTTATATAATGACTTGCTACCACTGGGTCTGAGTCTCACACTATTTCATTGGCAGCTCTGACATCTTGTACTGGCCTGTGTTCCTTAGTCTGTGCTTCCTTTACCGGCAGGAGAGCAGTCCTATATTGGGACTCACATTCCCTTCGTGATCCATCTTGCAAACTTCAGCAATTCATTCTTCTAACCCTCTTCTAGCTTCTAACTTCAACGAATAATTTTTCTGCCTAACCAGTCCTCTCTCAGGCTCCAACTGAATCCTTACTGGATCCACTGCTTTTGATTTCCCTGGAATTCCATTGGTCCATACCAACACAGTGACAGTGTTTTCCACCTCCTCCCACCAGGGATGTGCAGGAGGGAAAGATTGATCCAGCATTCCCTGCTGACATTCTGAGCATGCCCTCTCTCAGCCTTTTCCCCCACATTTGCCATTACCAGAATTCCTGCACCTGGAGTTAACAGTGTGTCTGAAACTACCTTACTAAAATCCCAGGGCTCTTTGCCTTGAACTCACTGCATTAGGGCATCAGAGGATCTCCCTGAAAAATCTCTGGAGTGCACTGGAGTCCTCTCGATCCCGTGAATCCATGGAGCAAAAGAAGGAGGAAAGTCCCATCTGGGTCATTAGAAACTGTCACAAAAACTAGGATAAATGAAATCCTCAAACACTGACATTCAAGTATTAGAGAATTAGGCATTATTTTATTCTGGTCAGGGCATGTAGAGGGGAGAGTTGCAGGCACACACACACACACACAAAACTTTTGACTTAGTTATCTATATTTAGCAAACAAAGGAATCAATGGTCATCCATTCTAAATCACATAATTCCAAGAGTCCATTAATCTATGACATCATGAGTCTGGGACCCAATGGTTCCTGGGATTGGACTGGGGAGCGTTGCCTGGCAATGAGAGTTGTGTTGAGGAGGGGCATCAGCAGGGCAGTCTCCAGTCCTGCAAGGGATGAGGAAGGAGCCTGCTGGCTACTCGTCCATTTTATTATCAATTTTGTTCTGTGCTTCCATCAACCATTTTGTTCATCCCTTCTGTCATCCATTTTGCTCACCCCTGACAGACCCAACTGACAGGAAGGCTTGTGACAAATCAGGGACCAAGTGTGTGCAGACATGGCAACATCCCTGGACACACTCAGCCTCTCCCAGATGCTGGATCTTGCAATAGGGATGCCCAACAATGGGGCCGTCCATTTTGCAGCCATGAGAAAACTGCTGCAGGCTGTGCTGGAGCACCTGGACGTGCAGTACCTGACAAGTGAGGAGCCGTGGCCAGGCCAGCTGAGTGGCCCCTCACTTGCTGATCTGGCCACTAACATGAAAAAGATGAAGAAAGAGAATGAAGACTTCAAGAAACAGATGTCAGAGGTAGAGGCTCTTCCTGGCCCCTGGGCACTCCCCCAGCAGACAGCCCCTCCCCACTTGCTCAGACAGCCGTGCTTGGCTCTGCCCTCAGTGCCCTGCAGAGCCGCTGGCAGGGGCTCTTTGCTCTCTGGATGGGCTTCAGTGCTCTGGCACTGGGCCCACCCCGGGCAGGTGGCACCGGGACTCTCCCTGCTCACCTGGCTGTGCCACGGGCTGCCCGTGCCAGGGTGGGGCTCTTTGGGGTGTTGCTGCCCTGGCCATCACCTCTGACATCTCTGTTTCTGGGACTGTTTCACAGCTTATTCGCGAGGAGATTGGTGGCATAAAGGCAGAAGCTTCCCGCATGTCAGAGGACTTGAAGAAGTTCCAGGAGGCCCAGGTCTGTGCAGGTCACTGTGGTTCTAAGGTCATGTTTCCTAAACACCCTCACCAGAGACTTGTGTCTGACAATGCTTTCTCCTAGACCACAGAGAGTTCCCAGCATCTCGTGGAGATTGAAAAGATAAAGGCTGGCCAGCGTCATGTGACAGAGGAAATGAACAAGGTCCTGATGTCAAGGGACGAGGTGAACTGCTGCTGGGAGCAAATTTTGGGTCTGAGACCGCAGCCCGTGCCCTCTGCTCTGCTGGCTGGAGGCTCAGCGCCCTTGGCCCTGCTCCATGCACGGACCGTGCTGCCTGCAGAGCCCTGGCAGCCTGGCTGAGCCCGGCCCTGCCCTGTCCCCAGGGCTCCACAAACCACAGCAGGGGCCAAGGGCCTGCGGGTCCCCATTCACCCTCCCAGAGGCTCACTGCCACAACTGCTCTCTCCTAGGACATGGCTCTCATCAAGGATCTCCGTGATGAGGTTGAAAGGATAAAGACAGCACAGATCGTCATGGAAGACGACATAAAGAAGCTTAAGGACTCCCTTGCCTTAGTGAGTTGTTGGGTCGTGTAATCTTTGGGCTCTCATGGGGAACTTCAATGTGTTTCCAAGAGCGGGTTTTGGGATCAGGCTCTCAGGACTAGGTGGAGGACCCTGGCTCTGCCCATGCAGCTAAAGGGCCCCCAAGCTGGGACAACATGATGTCTGTGCTCTGACTCTACTGTCACTGACCTTTCCAGATGAAGAAGCTGGAGGGGGAGCTTAAAAAGCTGAAGGAGGATTTTGCCAAGTGGAAAGAAGAGAGCAGGAAGGAGATCTCTCAACAAATTGAGTAAGGGGACAGGAGTGGGTTCATACCCTGGGAGGCTGCAAGGGAGCCCAGGGGCTCTGGCAGCATCCAGGTTTGTGGGCATGGGATGCCCAGCAGCCCTGCAGGGGTAACCCTGCCCTTGCCCCCATCTCTCTGGCCAGGGCTTTGCGGCAGGAGACAAAGTCACAGCTGAAGAAGATGGGAGAGTATCAGGAGAAGAAGAATGCCATGCTGGAGGAGCTGGTGACTGAGACAGCCGACCAGCTGAACGAGCAGGTGAGGTCCTGGGGCAGCACTCCCACCACTCCTGCCTCAGTCCTGCTGGAGGTCCATGCCACATCCTCATGCTGTCTTGTGCTTTGCTGTAATCATCTGGGAGACCCAAACTTCCCAGCATGGACAGAAATTAAAGCCTTGATGCAAACTTCCTCTTGACATGGTGGGCTCATGGCCAATGGCTGAGTAATGTGGGTCTGCCCCTGTGGAGGAGCCAGACCCCCTTTGGTCTGACCTTCTCCCTTATGTTCTCTCATCCCTGGGGCAGGATCGGGACCTGAGACAGAACATGGAAGCCAAATTTTTGGACATTCAAAGAGACTATGAGAAACTCAGCTTTGCCTCAAAGAGCCTCCAAAAGGACTCTCAACAAAAGCAGAGAGAAATGGAGGTGTGTGGCTGGAACCCATCCCGTTTGGTGTCAAAGCATCCCCCAAGATGACTCCAGGAGATGGACCCAAGGAATCTCCTGATGACCTCCTCACAGCCCTGTGCTTGTTCCAAGTGCATTTCCCCAAGGTTTTTGGGGAGGGGTAGGGAGTGTGCTCCTACATCCTGGGGTGTGCTCCAAACTTGCTGTGGTGTCATGCGTTCCTTTCTGTGCTGAAAGATGCTGTTCCAGTCTCTGGAGAAGCTGCAGAAGGAGAAAGCAGATCAGCAGGACATGATGGCTGCAATGGACATGGTACAGTCCCTTGGGGGCCTCTGTGCCAGCCCAGGGCTTCCTGGGCAGGGTGACAAATGCCCCTTGTCCCTTGGGGGCTGGGTGGCAGAACTGCTCTGGGGAGGGACAATTTCCCGAGCTCACGGGGTCCCTCACCCTTCACAGGGTGGGACCAGGCTCACCAGGGTGATGGGGCAAATGGGGCCACAGCAGCCTGAAAGGGGCACGATGGCCTGCAGGAAGCACTCCTCCCTCTGCCCTCCCTCACACGCTGGCCCTGCCTGGCGTTGCTCATCCCTTTCCCCACCGCTCTCCTGCCCTTCCCCTCTGCTAGAAGGCGGACAAAGCTGCCTTGGGCAGCAAAGTCAATCACAGCCAGCTTAAAGAGAACATGGAGGAGTTGGATGAGAGGATGGAGGACTTGCAGAGCCAGATTTCAGGCCAGGAGCAGCACTGGAATAAGATGCAGCAGCAGTTCAGCGATGCAATGGAAGAGAAGGTGAGGGGTACCTCATTCCCACCATGAGGAACTGGCACCTTTGGGACGTGGCAGCCTGAGGCAGCATCCCTCTGAGGATGCCCCTGCAGGCTTTTCCCTGGAGAGCTCCATGTCACATCCTGGAGCAGCTGGCTGAGCCTGTGCCCCTCTTCACAGCTGGATCGCCTGGAGCTGAAAACTTTCCGAAAACACCTGGAGGAGTCCTGGAACAGGAACCTGGAGGAACTCGTGGATAGGCTGTTGAGTGAAAGCGCCGCTGGGATTAAGAAGTGAGTGCAATGGACATTGTGATGGCTTTGGGGACAGCGATGGCAACTGCTGCTCCCAGGCAGGGCTGTGACACGCAGTGCCCCAGAGCTGGGTCGTGCCCTGAAAGCGCTGCAGGGGCTGCTTGGGATGGTGGCATGGGTGCCTGTGCCCTTCACCTGGCACCCGCCAGCACCTTGGGGATGGGGAGAAACAGGCTCCAGAGCCCACGGTTCACCCTGCAATGGCTGTGGCCCTGTGCAGTGAGCTGTCCCGCAGCTGGCTGCTGCAGGGAGCTGCTGCCTGGCTGCTGCAGCAGGGCTGTGGGCCCAGGAGCTCAGCCATCCCTCTTCCCTCCCGCTCCTTAGGCAGCTGCCAGTCCCCTTCTCGTGCCTGTCCTGTGACCGCATGCTCAGCGTGCAGGTTCCTGGCCAGTGAGTAGCACCAGTGCCTCGGGGGCAGCGGGGCTGGCATGGGGGGAGATGGGTGCCAGCAGTGACCCGCTGTGCTGGGCACAGGGGTGACAGTGTCTGCTTGGGAGGGGCTGATGTGAGGAGCCCCCTCGGCAGCCCTGCCCATCAGCAGGGCCTGTGGGGGCTCATCCCAAGGGCTACAGGCAGCAGGATGCCATGGGCTACAATCCCATGGCTTTGGGGCTGCTGCCTCCCACAGGAACAGGTTCTTTGTCCCCTGTCACACACCTGTGACTCCTGCCCTGCCCAGGTACCCCGAGACACTCCCGTATTTGCAGCCGATGCCCCCCAGCAAGGAGCCACCGCCCAGCCAAAGGTAAGGGCCCTGAGGACACATCCCCAGCGCCTGGGGTGCAGAGCTGCCCTGACACAGCAAGGAGGGCTCTGCACCTGGGCTGGGGCAGAGAAGCCTGGGGGGACTGGGCAGGGCAGGGGAGCAGAAGGCAGCTGTGGAGGGCCAGTGCTTGCCCCAAGGCTGGGTGGTTTTCATACCTTGCCGTGCACTGCCCTGTTTGGCCCACCTCTCTGTTGCAAGGTTGCTGAAAGCACATATGATGAGCTGTGTCTGTTTTCAGTCTGAGCTCAGGCTTGCTGGGGAGTTGTGTGCCTCCTGTGAAAGGTGTCCCCAAAACCAATCCCTGCAGTTTGGACAGCCCAGCTCCTGTCAGCTGGTGCCCTGTGCACAGGGACCTGCCTGGTGCCATGGCCAGCACACCTGGCCGTGGGGATAGAGCAAGCAGATCCAGCCTGGTGGGATGGGCTTGGGGCTCCTGCAGCAGGTGGACAGGAGCTGGCAGGGACGTGCCCCTGCAGGCAGCACTGCCAGTGCCCTCCCTGGCACAGCTGGGTGATGCCCTGCATGCCACAGGCCTGGGCACTGAGTGTCCTCTGCCCCATCCCACAGGAGGCCACTGGTACGTGGCGGTGGCTCTTATGTGCCACAGAGCTCTGGGGACCATCAGAGCAGCACTTTCAAAATGCCACCAATTCAGGATTCTCCCCGGACCAGTGCATTTCTGCAAGGACTTGTGACCCTCCCCAACAAGGTAGGGGTGATGAAGGTGGGGACATGGCATGTGGAGTGGGGGCTGGCAGGGCGATGCTGAGCATGCGGGGTGAATTTGTGCCTTCAGTTTCCTCGGGGAGAGCTGCTTTGGGAGGGTTGCTAGGGAATGCTGTACTGGGCCCTGCATTTCACCCCGCTGCTCTCTCCTTCCCAGCCCAGAGTGACCCAGCTGCTGGGCAGGGGTGGACACATCCTGCGGGACCAGCTTCCTGTGGTGATCAGGACTCTGGATGAGCCAGGTGTGGCCCTGTCAGGGCACGGGGATCAGGGGAGAAGAGCCTGGTTGTCTGCTGGGTCTGCACCTTCTCCCTGGGGGTCTCTGGCCAAGCAGGTGACCCTCCTGCTGCCCCGTTCTGAGCTGGCTGAGCTGACCCAGACGGGGCAGCCCCAGGGACTGGGGGCTCAGCCTTGCCTCTCACCCCCAGGCCCTGCCACCTCACGGGATCACCGGCCAGGCACAGTCCCCCAGCAAGGCACCAGGACTCCGCCAGCCCCTCCAGCCCCGTGAGACTTCAACAGCCCTCAAGTAGCTGGACCGGACTGGGAACGCAGTGCTCCGCCAGGGACGTCTTCTCAGCAGAGAGAAAAGTCTGTGACAATTGTTGTCAGAAAAATTATATTTTCATTCTGTTTGCTGAATAAAAAAACCTTTTTATTCAAAGAATCGAAAAGAGAGGCAGAGCCTTTCTCCACTGTCACTGAAAACATTGGGATAACTCAGACTGTCTTACACTTATATTACTATTAGGACTCAGCCATTACTTTATTAACAGCACTGGGCTGCATGGGAATAGCTCCACTCACAATTCACACCCAGTCCCTAAACTACACTACATATTTTTCACTACATTTTCATATTTACACAATATTTTGACTACATATTTTTAGCAAAGAAATTAATGCTCATTGCCTATAAATTACAGATTTCTCTTAATTAATTTATATTTTATCTTCTATTTCTTTTTGATATCTCAATTCTCATGCTGTTGCCAGATGAAGAATTGCTTGCTCCTGGTGGGCTCCATACTATGCTCATTTTACCAAGTTGCTGGAGCCACACTATCAAAAGCAGAATAAACACTTACCAGGGAAGGGAGTAAACCTACGAACCATTGATCTATGGTTTCACAAATTAAATGACTGGCCAGCTATACCAACTTTTCTCCTCATTTGCAAAGAAGCACCATTTCACCAGGGGGTCAGATATGACTGTGGGTTCACCGACCATCCGGGACTGCTAAATGGCTGAGTTTTCAGCTTGGTTCACTGAAGCTATCCAGGGTTAGTTTAACAAAATGGAAAGTTTCCCTGATTTTCCCAATGAAACTCTAAAAATAGCACCCTCTGAAAAGAAGTTTAGCTACCTGCTGGCTACGAATTGAAGTAAGACTGCTAAAGAATAATTTAAAAATCAATTATAAGTATATATTGAAAGCCCCGAAACCCACTGAAGAGCTTTGAAGCAGGAAGGACTAGGGGTGAACATGGTATCTTTTGGAAAGGGGCAGGAGGTGGCTGGATGGCTGCTCTGGAAGGGAAGAACTTGGTTTGTCTTGCCCAACACTCTTGGGGACATTGGAAGGAGAAATTATTTCATTGTCTTCTTTATGGACTGTCAAGCTGACATAAAACCTGACTTGGAGGAAAATGTACAAAGGCTTCAGCCACAGAGACTCTGCCATGAACTCCTGAGGAGAAAGGAGTCTGTGCCCCAACAAGCCCATAGCTCAGCCAGGGGCTCATGCACAGCACCCCTGGCAAAGGCTGATCCCAATGGATGCTCCAAACCAGGCTGTGGGTTTGCAGCAGTGGAGGAACTGGCTCACATGTAACGCACATCTTAAACTGCTCAAAAGAAAAACAAGGAGGCTGTACTCTGCTGGCAGAACTTTGAGCACATTTTGGGAAATAAAAGGACTATAGAAGGGCTGGAGGTGGACTTTGCACAAGGGCCTGGCATGGGAATGGCTTCACAATGAGAGAGGGGAGAGATAGGTGGGATATTGGGAAGAAATTCTTCCCTGTGAGCACGCTGATGCCTTAACAGAGTCTGCCCCATTGCTGGAAGTGTCCAAGACCAGGTGACATGGGATCTTGCAGCAACCTGGTCTAGCGGAAAATGTTCCTTATCCTGTCCCTGTCAGGAGGTGAAACGAGATGATCTTTTAGATCCCTTCCAGCCCAGGCCATTCCAAGAATCCATTAATCTATGACTTCATGGGACCCACTGGCTCCCAGGAGTGGAGTGGGGTGCGTTGCCTGGCAGCAGGAGTTGTGTTGAGGAGAGGCATCAGCAATACCGGCCTCAGTCCTGCAAGGGACTCGGAAGGAGAAGGAGCCTGCTGGCTACTCGTCCTTTTTATTGTCACTTTTGCTCATTGTTTCCATCAATCCTTTTGTTCACCTTGCTTGTCATCCATTTTGCTCATCCCTGACAGACCCAACTGGGCAGAAGGCTTGTGACAAACCAGGGACCGAGTGTGTGCAGACATGGCAACATCCCTGGACACACTCAGCCTCTCCCAGATGCTGGATGTCGCCATTGGAACACCAGAGAAGGGAGCCATTCACTTTGCAGCCATGAGAAAACTGCTGCAGGCCGTGCTGGAGCACCTGGATGTGCAGTACCTGACCAGCAAGGAGCCGTGGCCAGGCCAGCTGAGTGGCTCCTCACTTGCAGACATTACTTCTCAAGTCAAAGTATTTAAGAAAGAGATGGAAAACTATAAGAAACAGATGTCCAAGGTAGAGGCTCTTCCCAGCCCCTGGGCACTCCCCCAGCAGACAGCCCCTCCCCACTTGCTCAGACAGCCGTGCTTGGCTCTGCCCTCAGTGCCCTGGCAGGGCCGCTGGCAGGGGCTCTTTGCTCTCTGGATGGGCTTCAGTGCTCTGGCACTGAGCCCGGCTGGGGCAGGTGGCACCGGGACTCTCCCTGCTCACCTGGCTGTGCCACGGGCTGCCCGTGCCAGGGTGGGGCTCTGTGGGTTGTTGCTGCCCTGGCCATCACGTCTGACATCCCTGTGTCTGGGAATGTTTCACAGCTTATTCGCGAGGAGATTGGTGGCATAAAGGCAGAAGCTTCCCGCATGTCAGAGGACTTGAAGAAGTTCCAGGAGGCCCAGGTCTGTGCAGGTCACTGTGGTTCTAAGGTCATGTTTCCTAAACACCCTCACCAGAGACTTGTGTCTGACAATGCTTTCTCCTAGACCGCGGAGAGTTCCCAGCATCTTGAGGAGATTGAAAAGTTAAAGGCTGGCCAGCGTCATATGGCAGGGGAAATGAACAAGGTCCAGATGACGCGAGACCAGGTGAACTGCTGCTGGGAGCAAATTTTGGGTCTGAGACCGCAGCCCGTGCCCTCTGCTCTGCTGGCTGGAGGCGCAGCGCCCTTGGCCCTGCTCCATGCACGGACCGTGCTGCCTGCAGAGCCCTGGCAGCCTGGCTGAGCCCGGCCCTGCCCTGTCCCCAGGGCTCCACAAACCACAGAGGGGGCCAAGGGCCTGCGGGTCCCCATTGACCCTCCCAGAGGCTCACTGCCAGCACTGCTCTCTCCTAGGACATGGTTCTCACCCAGGATCTCCGTGAAGAGGTTGAGAAGTTAAAGACAAACCAAGTCCTCATGGAAGAAGACATAAAGAAGCTTAAGGACTCCCTTGCCTTAGTGAGTTGTTGGGTCGTGTAATCTTTGGGCTCTCATGGGGAACTTCAACGTGATTCCAAGAGTGGGTTCTGGGATCAGGCTCTCAGGACTGGGTGGAGGACCCTGGCTCTGCCCATGCAGCTAAAGGGCCCCCACGCTGAGACAACGTGATGTCTGTGCCCTGACTCTACTGTCACTGACCTTTCCAGATGAAGAAGCTGGAGGGGGAGCTTAAAAAGCTGAAGGAGGATTTTGCCAAGTGGAAAGAAGAGAGCAGGAAGGAGATCTCTCAACAAATTGAGTAAGGGGACAGGAGTGGGTTCATACCCTGAGGGGCTGCAAGGGAGCCCAGGGGCTCTGGCAGCATCCAGGTTTGTGGGCATGGGATGCCCAGCAGCCCTGCAGGGGTAACCCTGCCCTTGCCCCCATCTCTCTGGCCAGGGCTTTGCGGCAGGAGACAAAGTCACAGCTGAAGAAGATGGGAGAGTATCAGGAGAAGAAGAATGCCATGCTGGAGGAGCTGGTGACTGAGACAGCCGACCAGCTGAACGAGCAGGTGAGGTCCTGGGGCAGCACTCCCACCACTCCTGCCTCAGTCCTGCTGGAGGTCCATGCCACATCCTCATGCTGTCTTGTGCTTTGCTGTAATCATCTGGGAGACCCAAACTGCCCAAATTGGCCTGGATCAGGCAACAGCATGGACAGAAATTAAAGCCTTGATGCAAACTTCCTCTTGACATGGTGGGCTCATGGCCAATGGCTGAGTAATGTGGGTCTGCCCCTGTGGAGGAACCAGACTTCCTTTGGTCATCAACTTATGTTCTTTCATCCCGGGAGCAGGATCAGCAGCTGAGACATGACATGGAAGCCAAATTTTTGGACATTCAAAGAGACTATGACAAACTCCGCTTTGTCTCCAAGAGCATACAAAAGGACTCTGAACAAAAGCAGAAAGATATCACGGTGTGTGGCTCAAACCCCTTTTGGATCAGAGCATCCCCCAAGATGACTCCAGGCAGGAATCTCCTGCTGCCCTCCTCACAGTCCTGTGCTGGTCCAAAGTGCATTTCCTCAAGGTTTTTTGGGTAGAGGGAGAGGGGTGTGCTTCCAGCTCCTGGGTGTGCCCCAACCTTGCTGTGGTGTAATCATGTGGGTTCCTTTCTGTGCTGAAAGATGCTGTTCCAGTCTCTGGAGAAGCTGCAGAAGGAGAAAGCAGATCAGAAGGACATGATGGCTGCAATGGACATGGTACAGTCCCTTGGGGGCCTCTGTGCCAGCCCAGGGCTTCCTGGGCAGGGTGACAAATGCCCCTTGTCCCTTGGGGGCTGGGTGGCAGAACTGCTCTGGGGAGGGACAATTTCCCGAGCTCACGGGGTCCCTCACCCTTCACAGGGTGGGACCAGGCTCACCAGGGTGATGGGGCAAATGGGGCCACAGCAGCCTGAAAGGGGCACGATGGCCTGCAGGAAGCACTCCTCCCTCTGCCCTTCCTCACACGCTGGCCCTGCCTGGCGTTGCTCATCCCTTTCCCCACCGCTCTCCTGCCCTTCCCCTCTGCTAGAAGGCGGACAAAGCTGCCTTGGACAGCAAAGTCAATCACAGCCAGTTTGAAGAGAACATGGAGGAGTTGGATGAGAGGATGAAGGAGTTGCAGAGCCAGATTTCAGGCCAGGAGCAGCACTGGAATAAGATGCAGCAGCAGTTCAGTGATGCAATGGAAGACAAGGTACCTCATCCCCACCACGAGGAACTGGCACCTTTGGGACGTGGCAGCCTGAGGCAGCATCCCTCTGAGGATGCCCCTCCAGGTTTTTCCCTGGAGAGCTCCATGTCACATCCTGGAGCAGCTGGCTGAGCCTGTGCCCCTCTTCACAGCTGGATCGCCTGGAGCTGAAAACTTTCCGAAAACACCTGGAGGAGTCCTGGAACAGGAACCTGGAGGAACTTGAGAATAGGCTGTTGCGTGAAAATGCTGCTGGGTACAAGAAGTGAGTGCAATGGACGTTCTGATGGCTTTGGGGACAGCGATGGCAACTGCTGCTCCCAGGCAGGGCTGTGACACGCAGTGCCCCAGAGCTGGGTCGTGCCCTGAAAGCGCTGCAGGGGCTGCTTGGGATGGTGGCATGGGTGCCTGTGCCCTTCACCTGGCACCCGCCAGCACCTTGGGGATGGGGAGAAACAGGCTCCAGAGCCCACGGTTCACCCTGCAATGGCCGTGGCCCTGTGCAGTGAGCTGCCCAGCAGCGGGATGCTGCAGGGAGCTGCTGCCTGGGTGCTACAGCAGGGCTGTGGGCCCAGGAGCTCAGCCAGCCCTCTTCCCTCCCGCTCCTTAGGCAGCTGCCAGTCCCTTTCTCGTGCCTGTCCTGTGACCGCATGCTCAGCGTGCAGGTTCCTGGCCAGTGAGTAGCACCAGTGCCTCGGGGGCAGCGGGGCTGGCATGGGGGGAGATGGGTGCCAGCAGTGACCCGCTGTGCTGGGCACAGGGGGACAGTGTCTGCTTGGGAGGGGCTGATGTGGGGAGCCCCCTCGGCAGCCCTGCCCATCAGCAGGGCCTGTGGGGGCTCATCCCAAGGGCTACAGGCAGCAGGATGCCATGGGCTACAATCCCATGGCTTTGGGGCTGCTGCCTCCCACAGGAACAGGTTCTTTGTCCCCTGTCACACACCTGTGCCTCCTGCCCTGCCCAGGTACCCCGAGACGCTCCCGTATTTGCAGCCGATGCCCCCCAGCAAGGAGCCACCACCCAGCCAAAGGTAAGGGCCCTGAGGACACATCCCCAGCGCCTGGGGTGCAGAGCAGCCCTGACACAGCAAGGAGGGCTTTTCCCTGAGTGGAATGGGCTTTGGCTTTCTGCTTGGGACTCCTGCAGCAGGTGGACAGGAGCTGGCAGGGACGTGCCCCTGCAGGCAGCACTGCCAGTGCCCTCCCTGGCACAGCAGGGTGATGCCCTGCATGCCACAGGGCTGGGCACTGAGTGTCCTCTGCCCCATCCCACAGGAGGCCACTGGTCCGTGCCAGTGTCCCCCGTGTGCCACAGAGCTCTGGGGACCATCAGAGCAGAAGCTCCATGATGCCAAACATCAAGGCTTCCCCACATACAAGTGCACAGCTGCAGAGTCTCCTGGTTCACCATAACAAGGTAGGGGTGATGAAGGTTCCGACACAGAATGGTGACTAAGGCTTGATGGCATTGCTGACAATCCATGGGCAATCTGTGCCTTCAGTCCCCAGGGAGACCTGGGTTGGGAGGATTATTGGGGGAGGCTTGATTGGGCCCTGCATTGCAGCAAGCTGCCCTCTCCTCCTCAGCCCAGTGTGACCCTGCTCCAGCATGGTGAGGGACATGTGTCAAGGGGCTGTAATGACCAGCATCGTGCAGTGATCAGGACCCAGGATGCGTCAGGTATGGCCCTGTTAGGGCATGGGGGTTAATGAGGAGAGGGGGCTGATTGTCTGCAGGATACCAGCTGGGGGATGAGTAGGGCTCTGTGTACAGAGCTGGGTAATGTGGCGTGGGTATTTTGCATCTGGAGTAAGAAGGAAGGGGCAGAATGGAGCAGGAGGACTGGCGCATGGGGCAACTGAGCTTGGAGCTGGAGTAACGTGGGAGAATGGCCATGCCCAGTGTGGGACAAGAGCTTGAGTCCTCGTGCGCTGGGGCCAGCACCTATGGCAGCTCACCCTTGCCCTTCACCGCCCAGGCCCTGCCGCCTCAGGAGAGCACCGGCCAGGCACAGCTGCTCGAAAGGTGTCATGGACCCCAGGGCTCAAGCAGCCTCTCCAGCCCCGGCAGACATCAACAGCCCCCGGCCAGCTGGAGAGCACTCAACGCCCAACGCAAGACCTGGGACATCTGGCCAGAACCGAGAAGCGCCTGTGACGTCATCAGAAAATTGACTTTTTCCTTGTATATAGTTATTTAGTTAGTTGTATATAGTTATTAGTTGAATAAAATCTGTTCCAATTACAGACAGATCCTTGTCTCACAGCCTGTCTCTCTCGCCGGGCTCCCTGGTGCTCCTTCAGCTCCTTCCCCCCTGCTGTGGCTCTGGCCCCGGGCTGAGCAGATCGAGCCCCGGGCCGGGCCCTGAGGCCGCTGCTGCTCCCGCCGCGCCTGCGGGGCAGCCCTGAGGCGCCGGGCCGGCTGTGGGAGCGGGAGCAGCGCTGCGGAGCCCGCGGCCCTCACGGGCTGCGAAGGCACGGCCAGATGGCCGTGGGGCCCGGCTGGCACTGCCGGCGCTGCTGCTCTCGGCTGCCGCCTGCAATCCTTCCAGGCGGCCCTTAGGCCGGCTCAGGAGCCGCTCGGAGCCGTGCCCGAGGGCTGGCCCCGACCCCCGGCCCCCAAGGGCACTTGTCCCTTCATGTCTGCACTGCCACATTCGCGGCTCATTTGTCAGCTTCCTCCTGCCCTTCCTTCCTGCGGGGCAGCGTTAGGGGCTGCCCCAGCGGCTTTCCTCGCGCACGGCTGCAGCCCCTTGCCCACAGCTCCTGGCGGCAGCCAGAGCTGCTTTGCAGCCGGGCACCCCCGCCGTGTCCCGCAGCTGGGCCGGCTTCTGCATGGCTCAAGATGGTATTAGCTGTTATCAGCCAGTGATATACAAACGTTCTACTTTTGGCGGCCAGAGAGCCCCACAACTCCCTTGGGCTGCCTTGCCTTGTTATTGATCTCTCAAGGTTCCACTGACTGTTACATGACACCCATTTTGCATAATTTGGAATGGTTCCAGCAGGGTTTTATAGCCGAAAAAAAAAGTGAGGAGCATCCCTCAGATATAAAATGTATGTGTCTTTACAAACAGACTCTGTGAATCTCCTTTAGATAGGGCCAGTGATTTAGAGATAGAGACGTAATGGAGGAAATTATCAATTCTGGGAAATGTTATCAATCGACACAGACTTTACCTATCCAAGGCTGTGTTAAATTACTGAATTTACAGAACAACGAATATGAAGAGTCTTTGGTTATATAAAGAACAAGAAAAGCAGGGAGGGGGAAAGTGTATAGTAGAGTGGAACACAGACCAAGCGATTTGTGAAGTCTGTACGGGTACCACAGCCAATGAGGAAAGGAAGACGGTGATGAATCAGGGAAAATACGATTAAAAGTGGACTGCATCCCTCAACAATTTCAGAGCCCCCATGGGAACTGCCCCATGGCCTCTGACTTTATTTAGACAATGTTATGGGACCCCACAGTCAGCCTTCTAGGCATAAACCTCTGACATTGTGAATTTTTCCACACACATGCAGCGTCCATTGTGTGGTGAGAGCACAGACATTCCTCGGTGCCCGGGTCTGTGCCAGCCCCGCACAGGGCGCTGCTCTGCGGCAATGGGGACACGGGGAAGCGGTGCCCGCGTGTGTCCCCCGTGTGTTGCCGTGTGTCCCCCCATGTCCCCCTGTGTTCCCCCGGCCAGGGAGCTGCTCTTGCCCGGGATGGCCGGGCCCAGCCGCCGGGCCTCGCCGGCAGCGGGCAGGAGCCGGCCCGGGCTGCGGGACACGGCGGGGGGGCCCGGCTGCAAAGCAGCTCTGGCTGCCGCCAGGGAGCTGTGGGCAAGGGGCTGCAGCCGTGCGCGAGGAAAGCCGCTGGGGCAGCCCCTAACGCTGCCCCGCAGGAAGGAAGGGCAGGAGGAAGCTGACAAATGAGCCGCGAATGTGGCAGTGCAGACATGAAGGGACAAGTGCCCTTGGGGGCCGGGGGTCGGGGCCAGCCCTCGGGCACGGCTCCGAGCGGCTCCTGAGCCGGCCTAAGGGCCGCCTGGAAGGATTGCAGGCGGCAGCCGAGAGCAGCAGCGCCGGCAGTGCCAGCCGGGCCCCACGGCCATCTGGCCGTGCCTTCGCAGCCCGTGAGGGCCGCGGGCTCTGCAGCGCTGCTCCCGCTCCCACAGCCGGCCCGGCGCCTCAGGGCTGCCCCGCAGGCGCGGCGGGAGCAGCAGCGGCCTCAGGGCCCGGCCCGGGGCTCGATCTGCTCAGCCCGGGGCCAGAGCCACAGCAGGGGGAAAGGGGCTGAAGGAGCACCAGGGAGCCCGGGGAGAGAGACAGGCTGTGAGACAAGGCTCTGTCTGTAATTGGAACAGGTTTTGATTCAACGAATAACTATATACAACTAACTAAATAACTATATACAAGGAAAAAGTCCGATGTTCTTATGACAATTGTCAAATTCGCTTCTCGATTGTGGCCAGATGTCCCAGGTCGAGCACTGGGCGCTGAGTGCTCTCCAGCTGGCCGGGGTCCGTCGGTGTCTGGCAGGGTGGGACAGGCTGGATGAGCCCTCGTGCCCAGGAGACGAGCCTGGGAGCTGTGACTGGCCGGTGCTGTCGAGAAGCGGCAGGGCCTGGGGGGGAAGCGAGGGTGAGCCCCGCCTTCCCAGAGGGCAGCCACTGGCTGGAGCAACACTGCTGGCCCAGCACGGGCCAGCATGAGTGTCACCTGCCTAGTGACAGGCCGTCAGGGATCCAAGCTCAGTTGCCCCATGAGCCAGTCCTTCTCCATTCCGCTTCTGCCCCTTCCAAAGCAGCCCAGAACCCAAATGCCCATCCCAGCCTGCCCAGCTCTGCCAGAGCACTGAAGCCCATCCAGAGAGCAAAGAGCCCCTGCCAGAGGCTCTGGCAGGGCGCTGAGGGCAGAGCCAAGCACGGCTGTCTGAGCAAGTGGGGAGGGGCTGTCTGCTGGGGGAGTGCCCAGGGGCCAGGTAGAGCTTGTACCTCGGACATCTGTTTCTTGTAGTCCTCCATCTCCTTCTTCACCTTTCCCTGTTAGTGGCCACATCAGCAAGTGAGGGGCCACTCAGGTGGCCTGGCCACGGCTCCTTGCTGGTGAGGTACTGCACATTCAGGTGCTCCAGCATGGCCTGCAGCAGTTTTCTCATGGCTGCAAAGTGAACAGTCCCCTCCTGGGGCATCCCGATGGCGAGATCCAGCATCTGGGAGAGGCTGAGTGTGTCCAGGGCTGTTGCCGTGTCTGCACACACTCGGTCCCTGATTTTTCACAAGCCTTCTGCCCAGCTGGCTCTGTCAGGGATGAGCAAAATGGATGACTAACAGGGTGAACTAAAGGGTTGATAGAAGCAATGAGCAAAATCGACACTAAAAAGGACGAGTAGCCAGCAGGCTCCTTCTCCTTCCGAGTCCCTTGCCGGACTGAGGCCGGTATTGCTGATGCCTCTCCTCAACACAACTCCTGCTGCCAGGCAACGCACCCCACTCCACTCCTGGGAGCCAGTGGGTCCCATGGAGTCATAGATTAATGGATTCTTGGAATGGCCTGGGCTGGAAGGGATCTAAAAGATCATCTCGTTTCACCTCCTGACAGGGACAGGATAAGGAACATTTTCCACTAGACCAGGTTGCTGCAAGATCCCATCTCACCTGGTCTTGGACACTTCCAGCAATGGGGCAGACTCTGTCAAGGCATCAGCGCGCTCACAGGGAAGAATTTCTTCCCAATAGCCCACCTATCTCTCCCCTCTCTCATTGTGAAGCCATTCCCATGCCAGGCCCTTGTGCAAAGTCCACCTCCAGCCCTTCTATAGTCCTTTTATTTCCCAAAATGTGCTCAAAGTTCTGCCAGCAGAGTACAGCCTCATTGTTTTTCTTTTGAGCAGTTTAATATTTGTGCTACATCTGAGCCAGTTCCTCCACTGCTGCAAACCCACGGCCTGGTTTGGAGCATCCATTGGGATCAGCCTTTGCCAGGGGTGCTGTGCATGAGCCCCTGGCTGAGCTATGGGCTTGTTGGGGCACAGACTCCTTTCTCCTCAGGAGTTCATGGCAAAGAGTCTCTGTGGCTGAAGCCTTTGTACATTATCCTCCAAGTCAGGTTTTATGTCAGCTTGACAGTCCATAAAGAAGACAATGAAATAATTTCTCCTTCCAATGTCCCCAAGACTGTTGGGGAGGACAAACCAAGTTCTTCCCTTCAATACCTGCCATTTACTATACGTTCTGCTTTAGGTGTCCACAGAGCCCCATAATTACCTTGGGCCGCCTCGATTTGTTACTGAGCTCTCAAGGTAGCAGTGACTGTTCCATTATCTGCCACTTTTGCAAAATTTGCTACGCTTTCAGGGGGGTTTTATTGCCACACAGCATTGTGAGAAGCATCCCTGCAGTGTCCTTTGTGTGGTGAGAGCACAGACATTCCTCGGTGCCCGGGTCTGTGCCAGCCCCGCACAGGGCGCTGCTCTGCGGCAATGGGGACACGGGGAAGCGGTGCCCACCGTGTGTCCCCCGTGTGTTGCCGTGTGTGCCCCCATGTCCCCCTGTGTTCCCCCGGCCAGGGAGCTGCTCTTGCCCGGGATGGCCGGGCCCAGCCGCCGGGCCTCGCCGGCAGCGGGCAGGAGCCGGCCCGGGCTGCGGGACACGGCGGGGGGGCCCGGCTGCAAAGCAGCTCTGGCTGCCGCCAGGGAGCTGTGGGCAAGGGGCTGCAGCCGTGCGCGAGGAAAGCCGCTGGGGCAGCCCCTAACGCTGCCCCGCAGGAAGGAAGGGCAGGAGGAAGCTGACAAATGAGCCGCGAATGTGGCAGTGCAGACATGAAGGGACAAGTGCCCTTGGGGGCCGGGGGTCGGGGCCAGCCCTCGGGCACGGCTCCGAGCGGCTCCTGAGCCGGCCTAAGGGCCGCCTGGAAGGATTGCAGGCGGCAGCCGAGAGCAGCAGCGCCGGCAGTGCCAGCCGGGCCCCACGGCCATCTGGCCGTGCCTTCGCAGCCCGTGAGGGCCGCGGGCTCTGCAGCGCTGCTCCCGCTCCCACAGCCGGCCCGGCGCCTCAGGGCTGCCCCGCAGGCGCGGCGGGAGCAGCAGCGGCCTCAGGGCCCGGCCCGGGGCTCGATCTGCTCAGCCCGGGGCCAGAGCCACAGCAGGGGGGAAGGGGCTGAAGGAGCACCAGGGAGCCCGGGGAGATAGACAGGCTGTGAGACAAGGCTCTGTCTGTAATTGGAACAGGTTTTATTCAACGAATAACTATATACAACTAACTAAATAACTATATACAAGGAAAAAGCCGAGTTCCGTATGACATTGTCACATTTGCTTCTCGATTGTGGCCAGATGTCCCAGGTCGAGCACTGGGCGCTGAGTGCTCTCCAGCTGGCCGGGGTCCGTCGGTGTCTGGCAGGGTGGGACAGGCTGGATGAGCCCTCGTGCCCAGGAGACGAGCCTGGGAGCTGTGACTGGCCGGTGCTGTCGAGAAGCGGCAGGGCCTGGGGGGGAAGCGAGGGTGAGCCCCGCCTTCCCAGAGGCAGCCACTGGCTGGAGCAACTCTGCTGGCCCAGCACGGGCCAGCATGAGTGTCACCTGCCTAGTGACAGGCCGTCAGGGATCCAAGCTCAGTTGCCCCATGAGCCAGTCCTTCTCCATTCCGCTTCTGCCCCTTCCAAAGCAGCCCAGAACCCAAATGCCCATCCCAGCCTGCCCAGCTCTGCCAGAGCACTGAAGCCCATCCAGAGAGCAAAGAGCCCCTGCCAGAGGCTCTGCCAGGGCACTGAGGGCAGAGCCAAGCACGGCTGTCTGAGCAAGTGGGGAGGGGCTGTCTGCTGGGGGAGTGCCCAGGGGCCAGGTAGAGCTTGTACCTCGGACATCTGTTTCTTGTAGTCCTCCATCTCCTTCTTCATCCTTTCCATGTTAGTGGCCACATCAGCAAGTGAGGGGCCACTCAGGTGGCCTGGCCACGGCTCCTTGCTGGTGAGGTACTGCACATTCAGGTGCTCCAGCACGGCCTGCAGCAGTTTTCTCATGGCTGCAAAGTGAACAGTCCCCTCCTGGGGCATCCCGATGGCGAGATCCAGCATCTGGGAGAGGCTGAGTGTGTCCAGGGATGTTGCCGTGTCTGCACACACTCAGTCCTTGATTTGTCACAAGCCTTCTGCCCAGCTGGGTCTCTCAGGGATGAGCAAAATGGATGGCTAACAGGGTGAACTAAAGGGTTGATAGAAGCAATGAGCAAAAGCAACACTAAAAAGGACGAGTAGCCAGCAGGCTCCTTCTCCTTCCGAGTCCCTTGCCGGACTGAGGCCGGTATTGCTGATGCCTCTCCTCAACACAACTCCTGCTGCCAGGCAACGCACCCCACTCCACTCCTGGGAGCCAGTGGGTCCCATGGAGTCATAGATTAATGGATTCTTGGAATGGCCTGGGCTGGAAGGGATCTAAAAGATCATCTCGTTTCACCCCCTGTCAGGGACAGGATAAGGAACATTTTCCGCCAGACCAGGTTGCTGCAAGATCCCATGTCACCTGGTCTTGGACACTTCCAGCAATGGGGCAGACTCTGTCAAGGCATCAGCGCGCTCACAGGGAAGAATTTCTTCCCAATAGCCCACCTATCTCTCCCCTCTCTCATTGTGAAGCCATTCCCATGCCAGGCCCTTGGGCAAAGTCCACCTCCAGCCCTTCTATAGGCCTTTTATTTCCCAAAAAGTGCTCAAAGTTCTGCCAGCAGAGTACAGTCTCATTGTTTTTCTTTTGAGCAGTTTAATATTTGTGCTACATCTGAGCCAGTTCCTCCACTGCTGCAAACCCACGGCCTGGTTTGGAGCATCCATTGGGATCAGCCTTTGCCAGGGGTGCTGTGCATGAGCCCCTGGCTGAGCTATGGGCTTGTTGGGGCACAGACTCCTTTCTCCTCAGGAGTTCATGGCAAAGATTCTCTGTGGCTGAAGCCTTTGTACATTATCCTCCAAGTCAGGTTTTATGTCAGCTTGACAGTCCATAAAGAAGACAATGAAATAATTTCTCCTGCCAGTATCCCCAAGACTGTTGGGGAGGACAAACCAAGTTCTTCCCTTCCAGAGCAGCCATCCAGCCACCTCCTGCCCCTTTCCAAAACATGCTATCACCCCTAGTCCTTCCTGCTTCAAAGCTCTTCAGTGGGTTTCGGGGCTTTCAATATATACTTATAATTGATTTTTAAAATTATTCTTTAGCAGTCTTACTTCAATTCGTAGCCAGCAGGTAGCTAAACTTCTTTTCAGAGGGTGCTATTTTTAGAGTTTCATTGGGAAAATCAGGGAAACTTTCCATTTTGTTAAACTAACCCTTGATAGCTTCAGTGAACCAAGCTGAAAACTCAGCCATTTAGCAGTCCCGGATGGTCGGTGAACCCACAGTCATATCTGACCCCCTGGTGAAATGGTGCTTCTTTGCAAATGAGGAGAAAAGTTGGTATAGCTGGCCAGTCATTTAATTTGTGAAACCTTAGATCAATGGTTTGTAGTTTACTCCCTTCCTTGGTAAGTGTTTATTCTGCTTTTGATAGTGTGGCTCCAGCAACTTGGTAAAATGAGCATAGTATGGAGCCCACCAGGAGCAAGCAATTCTTCATCTGGCAACAGCATGAGAATTGAGAAATCAAAAAGAAAGAGAAGATAGAATATAAATTAATGAAGAGAATTCTGTAATTTATAGGCAATGAGCATTAATTTCTTTGCTAAAAATATGTAGTGAAAAGTTTAGGGAGTGGGTGTGCATTGTGAGTGGAGCTATTCCCATGCAGCCCAGTGCTGTTAATAAAGTAATGGCTGAGTCCTAATAGTAATATAAGTGTAAGACAGTTTGAGTTATCCCAATGTTTTCGGTGACAGTGGAGAAAGGCTCTGCCTCTCTTTTCGATTCTTTGAATAAAAAGGTTTTTTATTCAGCAAACAGAATGAAAATATTATTTTTCTGACAACAATTGTCACAGAGTTTTCTCTCTGCTGAGAAGACGTCCCTTGTGGAGCACTGGGTTCCCAGTCCTGTCCAGCTACTTGAGGGCTGTTGAAGTCTCACGGGGCTGGAGTGGCTGGAGGGGCCCTGGTGCCTTGCTGGGGGACTGTGCCTGGCCGGTGATCCCGTGAGGTGGCAGGGCCTGGGGGTGAGAGGCAAGGCTGAGCCCCCAGTCCCCGGGCTGCCCCGTCTGGGTCAGCTCAGCCAGCTCAGAACGGGCAGCAGGAGGGTCACCTGCTTGGCCAGAGACCCCCAGGGAGCAGGTGCAGACCCAGCAGACAACCAGGCTCTTCTCCCCTGATCCCCGTGCCCTGACAGGGCCACACCTGGCTCATCCAGAGTCCTGATCACCACAGGAAGCTGGTCCCGCAGGATGTGTCCACCCCTGCGCAGCAGCTGGGTCACTCTGGGCTGGGAAGGAGAGAGAGCAGCAGGTGAAATGCAGGGCCCAGTACAGCATTCCTAGCAACCCTCCCAAAGCAGCTCTCCCGAGCAAACTGAAGGCACAAATTCACCCCGCATGCTCAGCATCGCCCTGCCAGCCCCCACTCCACATGCCATGTCCCCACCTTCATCACCCCTACCTTGCTGGGGAGGGTCACAAGTCCCTGCAGAAATGCCTTGTTCCGGAGGGAATCCTGAATTGGCGGCAATTTGAAAGTGCTGCTCTGATGGTCCCCAGAGCTCTGTGGCACATAAGAGCCACCGCCACGCACCAGTGGCCTCCTGTGGGATGGGGCAGAGGACACTCAGTGCCCAGGCCTGTGGCATGCAGGGCATCACCCAGCTGTGCCAGGGAGGGCACTGGCAGTGCTGCCTGCAGGGGCACGTCCCTGCCAGCTCCTGTCCACCTGCTGCAGGAGTCCCAAGCAGAAAGCCAAAGCCCATTCCACTCAGGGAAAAGCCCTCCTTGCTGTGTCAGGGCTGCTCTGCACCCCAGGCGCTGGGGATGTGTCCTCAGGGCCCTTACCTTTGGCTGGGCGGTGGCTCCTTGCTGGGGGGCATCGGCTGCAAATACGGGAGTGTCTTGGGGTACCTGGGCAGGGCAGGAGTCACAGGTGTGTGACAGGGGACAAAGAACCTGTTCCGTGGGAGGCAGCAGCCCCAAAGCCATGGGATTGTAGCCCATGGCATCCTGCTGCCTGTAGCCCTTGGGATGAGCCCCCACAGGCCCTGCTGATGGGCAGGGCTGCCGAGGGGGCTCCCCACATCAGCCCCTCCCAAGCAGACACTGTCCCCCTGTGCCCAGCACAGCGGGTCACTGCTGGCACCCATCTCCCCCCATGCCAGCCCCGCTGCCCCCGAGGCACTGGTGCTACTCACTGGCCAGGAACCTGCACGCTGAGCATGCGGTCACAGGACAGGCACGAGAAGGGGACTGGCAGCTGCCTAAGGAGCGGGAGGGAAGAGGGCTGGCTGAGCTCCTGGGCCCACAGCCCTGCTGTAGCACCCAGGCAGCAGCTCCCTGCAGCAGCCAGCTGCTGGGCAGCTCACTGCACAGGGCCACGGCCATTGCAGGGTGAACCGTGGGCTCTGGAGCCTGTTTCTCCCCATCCCCAAGGTGCTGGCGGGTGCCAGGTGAAGGGCACAGGCACCCATGCCACCATCCCAAGCAGCCCCTGCAGCGCTTTCAGGGCACGACCCAGCTCTGGGCACTGCGTGTCACAGCCCTGCCTGGGAGCAGCAGTTGCCATCGCTGTCCCCAAAGCCATCACAATGTCCATTGCACTCACTTCTTAATCCCAGCGCCACTGTCACCCTCCTTCATCTCAGTCTTGAGCTTGTCTATGCTTCTCTTCCAGGTCTCCTCCATCTGGTTACTGAAAGTCTTCAGCTCCAGGCGATCCAGCTGTGAAGAGGGGCACAGGCTCAGCCAGCTGCTCCAGGATGTGACATGGAGCTCCCCAGGGAAAAAGCCTGGAGGGGCATCCTCAGAGGGATGCTGCCTCAGGCTGCCACGTCCCAAAGGTGCCAGTTCCTCGTGGAGGGGACGGGGTACCCCTCACCTTCTTCTCCTCCACAAGGCCGAGCTGCTGCTGCATATTGTTCCAGTGCTGCTCCTGGCCTGAAATCTGGCTCTGCAACTCCTTCATCCTCTCATCCAGACGCTCCATGTTTGCCTCAAACTGTCTGTGATTGACTTTGCTGCCCAAGGCAGCTTTGTCCGCCTTCTAGCAGAGGGGAAGGGCAGGAGAGCGGTGGGGAAAGGGATGAGCAACGCCAGGCAGGGCCAGCGTGTGAGGGAGGGCAGAGGGAGGAGTGCTTCCTGCAGGCCATCGTGCCCCTTTCAGGCTGCTGTGGCCCCATTTGCCCCATCACCCTGGTGAGCTTGGTCCCACCCTGTGAAGGGTGAGGGACCCCGTGAGCTCGGGAAATTGTCCCTCCCCAGAGCAGTTCTGCCACCCAGCCCCCAAGGGACAAGGGGCATTTGTCACCCTGCCCGGGAAGCCCTGGGCTGGCACCGAGGCCCCCAAGGGACTGTACCACGTCCATCACTGCCAACATGTCCAGGTGATCTACTTTCTCCTTCTGCAGCTTCTCCAGAGACTGGAACAGCATCTTTCAGCACAGAAAGGAACCCACATGATTACACCACAGCAAGGTTGGAGCTGCATCCTGGCCAGGAGAACAGAACCTGCTCCCCCTGCCCAAAAACCTCAAGGAAAGGCACGTGGGACCAGCACAAGGCTGAAAAGGTTGGCAGGAGATTCCTTGTGATTCCTGCCTGGAGTCTGCCTGGGGCATGCTCTGGCCTCAAATGAGTTTCAGCCACACACCTCGATTGCTTTCTGCTTTTCTTCAGAGTCCTTCTGGAGGATCCCCGAAACAAAGCTGAGCTTCTCATAGTCCCTTTGCATCTGTACAACTGTCACTTCGTTGGGCTGAATCTGCTCTGGGTCCTGCTCCAAGGAGGAAAAGCATTTGTTGCTGACCAAAGAGGGTCTGGCTGCTCCACAGGGGCAGAGCCACATTGCTCAGCCAGTGGCCATGAGCTCTCAGTGCCAGCAGGACGTTTGCATCAAGGCTTTATTTCTGTCCATGCTGCTGACTGGCCCAGGCCACTCTGGGGCAGTTTGGGTCGACCCCAGGGGATGCCCTCAGTCCCCCATGCTGCCAGCTGCCTACCTGGCCCAATTCCTCATAATCTTGTCACGCTTGCCCACAGCCATCTGCCGGGACTCCAGGGATTCCACCTGCTCCTCGAGTTCTCGCAGCGCTTGAGAAGCTCCCCCAAATTCTCATTGAGGTCGAAGGTGCAGTTGGAGCACTCTGCCTTTGCCCTCTCCTGCTCCTCCTGCACACTCTCCACCATCTCCCCTATCTCAGCCAGCTGCAGGAAGGGCAGAGGGAATCAGCTCCAGAGATGGGATGAATGCAACATCAGTCCTGCATGCTGTGGGCCTCAGTGGGCCCAGCCAGGTCGGGAATATGGCTGGGAACCCCATCAGGACTACTGCACCAAGCCAGGAGTGGTGGGAGTGCTCCCCCAGCACCTCATCTGCTTGTTCACCTTGTTGGTTGTCTCAGTCATCAGCTCCTCCAGCATGGCCTTCCTCATCTCCTGCTGCTCTTCCATCTTCTGCAGCTCACGCTTTGTCTCCTGCCGCAAAGCCCTGGCCAGAGAGATGGGGGCAAGGGCAGGGTTACCCCTGCAGGGCTGCTCGGGCACTGTCCCGTGCCCACAAACCTGGATGCTGCCAGAGCCCCTGGGCTCCCTTGCAGCCCCTCAGGGTATGAACCCACTCCTGTCCCCTTACTCGAGTTGCTGAGAGATGTCGTTGCTGCTCTCTTCTTTCCACTTGGCTACATCCTGCCTCAGCTTTTTCGTGTCCTCCTCCAGCTTCTTCATCTGGGATGACCAGTGATGGTAGAGTCAGGGCACACAGACATGTTGTCTATGGATGGGGCCCCTTCAGCTGCACAGAAAGCCCCAGGGCCACCATCCTTTCCCCAGCCCCTCACTCCAAACCCCAGCCTCAGGGGCCACACTGAAATTCCCCATGAGAGCCCAAAGCTGACATGACCCCATAGCTTACTGCGGCAGCCAACTCCTTAATCTTCTGTGCATTGTGGTTCTGTGTTGTCTTTATGATGTCGATCTCCTCGGGGAGATCCAGGGAGAGAGACACGTCCTAGTGGAGAGGGGTGGTGGGAGTCAGTCTCTGTGGAGGGCCTGTGGGGACTGGCAGGGTGGTGGGGGCAGGCAGCACTCTCCATGCATCCAGCCAGCAGAGCAGAGGCTGTGGGCTGCTGTCTCAGACCCAAAACCTGCTCCCAGCAGCAGTTCACCTCATCCGGTGCCGCCTCGGCCTTCTTCGTCTTCTCTGCCCTGTGGAACTGTAAGAGAGGCAACTCCTTGAGAAGTGTCTGTGAGGGAAACAACTTCACCACCACAGTGGTCTGCACAGACCTGGGCCTTCTGGTGGTTGATTGAGTCTTTTGGCACAACACCCCACAGAGCCCCACCCTGGCACGGGCAGCCCGTGGCACAGCCAGGTGAGCAGGGAGAGTCCCGGTGCCACCTGCCCCAGGTGGGCTCAGTGCCAGAGCACTGAAGCCCATCCAGACAGCAAAGAGCCCCTGCCAGCGGCCCTGCCAGGGCACTGAGGGCAGAGCCAAGCACGGCTGTCTGAGCAAGTGGGGAGGGGCTGTCTGCTGGGGGAGTGCCCAGGGGCCAGGAAGAGCCTCTACCTTGGACATGCGTTTCTTGAACTCTTCCAACTCCCTCTTAACTTCTCTGACTTCAGAAACCACATCAGCCAGTGAGGGGCCACTCAGGTGGCCTGGCCACGGCTCCTCACTGGTCAGGTACTGCACGTCCAGGTGCTCCAGCACGGCCTGCAGCAGTCTTCGCATGGCTGCAAAATGGACGGCCCCATTGTTGGGCATCCCGATGGCGAGGTCCAGCATCTGGGAGAGGCTGAGTGTGTCCAGGAATGTTGCCATGTCTGCACACACTCTGTCCCTGATTTGTAACAAGCCTTCTGCCCAGTGGGTCTGTCAGGGTTGATAAAAAGTATAATCAAAAGGGATGAGCAAAAGCAATGATAAAAAGGACGAGCAGCCAGCAGGCTCCTTCCTCATCCCTTGTCCATCACAGGACTGGGGCCTGCTCTGCTCATGCCCCTTTTCATCACAACTCCCGTTGCCAGGCAGTACATGTCATCCCTGGCAGCCATTGGGTCACAGACTCATGGAGTCATGGAATGCCTTGGGCTGGAAGGGATCTAAAAGATCCTCTCATTCCAATCCCCTGCCATAGGCAGGAACACCTTCCACTAGACCAGGTTGCTCCAAGTCCCATCCAGCCTGGCCCTGGACACTTTCAGGAAAGGGGCAGACACAATTTCTTGGGCAACCTGTGCCAAGTCATCACAACCCTTGCAGGAAGACTTTCTTCCCAATACCCAGTCTAACCCTGCTGTCTCACAGTGTGAAGCCATCCCCCTTGTCCTGTCATTCAAGGCCCCTGTGCCAAGTCCCTCTCCTGCCCATTTGGAGCCCTTTAGTGACTGAAAAGTGCTTGCAAGTCTTGCAGGACAGGAGAGGCCTCACTATTTTTCTTGTAATCAGATTAAGAATTGAGTTAAAGCTAAGCCACTTCTCCACCTGCAGTGTCAGTGTTCTGTTCTGTGGCATCTCATGTTCGCAGTTTCTTCTTGCATTGAGGAGCGGGCAGCAAGCCTGGCTTTGCTGTGCAGTGAACTGTCAGTGTGAGTCAGCACGGGCAGGGCACTGCAACAACCACAAAGCCCCAGACGAAGGCCAAGGGTGCCTTTATGTTTGTTTCCTCACCAAGAGAGGGATCCCCAAGG